>NC_083291.1:22396249-22752249 GCF_963506605.1 Zootoca vivipara | reverse complement strand
TTTGTTTTATTACTGTGGAATTTCCAAAAGAAGGCGCTGTGGTTAAACCACTGAGCCTAGGGCTTGCTGATCAGAAGGTCGGCGGTTCGAATCCCTGCGACGGGGTGAGCTCCTGTTGCTTGGTCCCAGCTCCTGCCAACCTAGCAGTTCGAAAGCACATCAAAATGCAAGTAGATAAATAGGAACCGCTGCAGCGGGAAGGTAAACGGCGTTTCCATGTGCTGCTCTGGTTTGCCAGCAGCAGCTTTGTCATGCTGGCCACATGATCTGGAAGCTATACGCCGGCTCCCTCGGCCAATAATGCGAGATGAGCGCGCAACCCCAGAGTCAGTCACGACTGGACCTAATGGTCAGGGGTCCCTTTACCTTAATAGCGATGTTTGTTTTTTTATTATTGTAACTATTTGTTTTATTACTGTGGAATTTCCAAAAGAAAGCATTTGTAAAAATGAAAAGAAAAATTTAAAATAATAAGTTGCATTACTGAAATAAATGCACTTTTGGATGATATTCTAATTTTCCGAGTTTCACCTGTATATGGGGCTCCCCACATAACGGGACTTGCATAGTCTAGGGCTAGGCTCTGAATGGCAACCCAGTAGATGTTGTTGGATTCAGCTGTGGCAGCATCTAGATGGGAGACTTTTTTGTATTGTGCCCTGGTTTTGTTTCATTGCCTTGTATACTTACCTAAATTACACTGTGACGGATTTATTTACTTTGAAAAGATGTTCTTGGATTGCACCTTGTGTCAGCCCCAGTCTACATGGCTAATGAGGAGAGTTGGATTCTCCTGGAGGGTCATAGGTTCCTTATCCTTGGTGTAGGCCACTGGCTTGAACCTTTTTTATCTTTCAGTGGGAAAGAGTTCTACGCTAATAAGATGCTTTAAGCCCAGAGCTTTCCAAACTTTTCAAGTTGGTGACACACTTTTTGGACATGCAACATATCACGACACATTTCTGCATCCTTTTGCAGCACAGTCATTCAGTTTCATTAGCCAACTGGAGGTTAAACTAACCCCTTTCCAGCCCTGAGAGGAGCGTAGGGAATGTTCGCGTAACACACCTACACACTGCAGCCGGGACACTAACGTGTCGCGACACACAGTTTGGAAAGCTCTGCTTTAAGTCGATCTGAATATGCATTACGCTCTCTGGTTTTCCAAGATTGCAGAGGTGCTGACTAAGGCCCCAGCCTCAGGGCGCCCAGCGGAATGTGCACATGATGTCATGTTGCGTGCACATGCTGCCGCTGCTCTCTGGCACCATTTCCGTACTTCCACGACACCAGTTGGGGGGGGTGGAGCCCTGTGGTGGAGGCCGTGGGGCGCTGGAGAGGCAGAAGTAAGGCGGCAGGTAAAGGCCGGGCACCCACAGTGAAACGTTTGTGGGTGCCCAGGCACCCAGGGCCCCCTGAAATTGGCACCAGTGCAAGATTGCCTGGTGAATCTTAGGCAGCATAATGGTCCTTGGACTGCCTAATTGCTTAAAAGACCATTCCTGCCATGATCTTTAACACTGAGTTTTCAAAGTGGGCAACACATTTCCTTTTAGACCAGGGTTGCTAACCCTAGTCCATCCAAACAGATTTTTATGCCCCCCCAAAGACCCCACTGGTTTTGTTGGTCAAGCGGTGGGGAATAAGTGTGTGTGTAGCCTCTGTGTGTGCATGCAAAAATGTGTATGCGGGAGTGTTGGGTGACCACACCGTTGCATGCAGCCTCTGGAAGGTTGGCCAAGGATGAATGCAACCCTCGGACCCAAAATGATCAGCCACTCTTACTTCATACAGGCTGGATTCAGTTCAGCAGGGATTTCCCTCTGCACCCCCCAAAAAATTGGCTCCAGGGGGGTTGGGAGAATCCCCAGAAGGGTATGCCGGGGAGGAAAAGAGAGGTTGTTCTACCTGGCAAGAAAAAATGCTTCCGCTCACTGAATGGTAACCTTAGCACAACATTGAATTCCACTCTATGTATTAAAATAGGTTTCTCCATTCTCGTATTTTGCTTCATTTCCTTGATGCAGATAACCAGTGTTCATAGTAGCCGGGCTCTTGACGTACAGTTTATGGATACTGGAACAGTATCATCTGTAAAAGTAGTAGAGCTGAGAGAGATTCCCCCGACGTTTCTGCGTGAAGTCATTGCAATACCACCTCAGGTATGAAGTTTTGTTAATCACTGGTTGTTGCCAGGAGCTGTGTAGACATCATCCTTGTTACCCACGTACATTTCAGTGTAACCTGAATATCATTGTAATTATATTGTATGATTGTTTTAGGCAACAAAATGCTGCTTGGCTGACCTTCCTCTTAATATTGGCATGTGGACTCCAGATGCTGTGCTTTGGCTGAGAGACACAGTATTAAATTGTCCTGACTGCAGCATTAAGGTAAAAAGATGTCTGTTTGTTGCTTAAAATTCAAGGTGCAGGATGTTCTTAAATGTCTCTTGCAAAGCCAAACTGTACTACTGTTAGTTTATGTGCTTTGCTTGTTTCTGTCATAAATGAAGGACGTTGATTGATGAGCAGTTCCTTTTTGTAGCCACCATATTTCCATATGATATTGTCATGTACAGCTAACCCACAGGTCTTCATAAGAGCAGGAGGAATTGTGATAATGTAACAATTTACATTTACAATATGATTCTGCTGCAGATATTATTATTTTTTAAGCAGTGTTAACCATAGATGTGCTCTAAGGGTTACCTGAGTCCATTTCTCTCTCTGTTAAAAGCAGAGCAGCAGACTTGGGTTGGAGCAATGCAGTCCTATGCCCTATCTTCTTTCAGTCTTTACCCTGTTCCACCTACTGAATTGCACAGAATTTATTTAAGGTTTTCTTAGAATAGATATAGCACATTTTGAACACTCAAGTGACCTGTGACCTGTCTCCTCCTTGGAGCCCCTTCTCCCTCCTACTCCTGCCCATGTTACTGTTGACAGAGGTTTGCTACTTCAGTTACTCTCTGATTGTGCTTACAAAGGAATAAAACTAAGATCCGAGTGAATGAGTGTGTATACTTCCTGGGCAGTGAATGATCTTCACAAACACTCTGGGAAGGTAATCACAGTCTGCAAGAACCAAATACAGGCAGCGCTACACTGTTTGCTGTGTACAGTCAAACCTTGGTTGTCGGACGTAATCCGTTTTGGAAGTCCATTCAGCTTCCAAAATGTTCGACAACCGAGGTGCGACTTCCAGTTGGTTGCAGGAGCTTCCTGCACTCAAGCAGAAGCTGCGTCGGACATTCAGCTTCAGAAAAACTTCCAAACTTCCGGGTTTTCGGCGTTCGGGAGCCAAATGGTTCCAAAATGGAGGCGTTCGGGATCCGAGCTTTGACTGTACTTTGGGAGTTCCTCGTTGGTCTTGATTGTGGTGTTGATATGAGAGGGAATTTTCCATTTTGTCTTGAGGTTATGGCAAGAAGAGAAAAGGCATTGGCTTCAAAATGCTTCCCTGAGCAAATGATTTGATAAACCAGAGATCTGGTGTTGGGGTAAAAACAGGTATCTTATTCTGCTGCTCACTGGACTGTGTTCTTTCTCTTTTCCAGCCCATTTTTATGGGGCACTACAAATGATGACGATTATTATTATTATTATTATTATTATTATTATTATTATTATTATTATTACTTCACCCATCAGACTGAGTTGCCCCAGTCACTCTGGGTGGCTTCCACAAAAATACAAATAAAACAAAGGGAAACAATCAAACATGAAAAGCTTCCTGAAACAGGGCTGCCTTCAGATATATACAAAATTTTATATAGTTGCTTAACTCTTTGCTATCTGCTGGAAGGGTGGGTGTGACTACTGAAAAAGCCTTCTGCCTGGTTCCCTGTAATTTCACTTCTCGCAGAGAGGGAAACATCCGGAAGGCCCTTGGAGTTGGACCTCAGTGTCCTGGCTGAACAATGAGGGTGGAGAAGCTCCTTCAGGAAAGTGGTGTTTCAGTAGACTTTAAATTTACTGTGGTCAATATTAGAACCCCTTTTATAGCTTTTATCTAACAATGTACATTTGTATTGGGAGAGCGGAGCGGTGGGAGGGTTCTGAGCATTGTATTTACTCTAATGCAGGGGCGGCTAACCCAAACGCTTGTCTTCCTTGACCATTGGGCATGCTGGTTGGGACTGATGGAATTGGGAATATAGCAATATCTGGAAGGCCACAGGTTCAGTTAAGATATACTATTAAGTTCGATTTTTTTTTTATTGTAAGTGGCTTTGAGTATTTTAAAGAGAAGAGTGACACAAGCTTGATGTGTGTTTAGCAATAGTACTTTCTCGTTTGATGGCCTACTCTTGGTGACGTTTCTAATGGCGCAAGAGTTCATGCGTTAACATTTTCCTGCCCCTGTTTTGAGTAAGAGTAAATTTGCTAGTAGAAATGTTCCTTCTCTTTCTTCCTTCCTCCACTCTTAAGGTGGTTAAACTGGATGACAGAATTGCACACGTCTATTTATTTACGCCAAAGAGCTTTCCAGACCCAGACCGTAGTATTAACAGGCGGATCACTAACGCAGACTTGTGGAAGCATCAGAAGGACGTCTTCTTGAGTGCCTTTCCCAGTAGCTCCCTCCCTGCAAAGGGGGAATCGAACTTACCAGAGACGGCAAGCTCAGGTGCCAAGAAGGGTTTTGCTCCACGTGCTCCAGAGGCCAGCAGTGCTGGGGCAGCCTTGACTATGCCTCCACCTTTGGCATTACCTAAACCCCAGGAGCAGATGGATGTGTTCGTCTCCTTGGCCTGTCATCCTGGTTACTTTGTCCTCCAGCCTTGGCAAGAGATGCACAACCTGGAAGTACTGATGGAAGAGATGCTTTTATACTACGGCAAAGCGGACGAGGGAACTACCGCTGTTGAAAAAAACAAACTCTATGCTGCTAAAGTGAAAAACGTGTAAGTAGCTTTTCATCAATGGCTCATGAGTGAAGTGGGGTGGGTGCAACCCTGCGTACTGAAGGGTCTCAGAGCAGTCTTTGTGTATTGGATCCAATCCCATCTGTTTAGATTAGCCTTTCTTGGGCCCAGTGGCCAAGAATGATGGGAGTTGTAGCTCAAGGGCATTTTTGCACCCAAGGCTGAGAAAGGCTGGTCTCAACAGTGACTAACCAGATCTCTCTGGGATGCTTGCATAAGGCAGCAATTATCCCATACTATTTGTCCACAGCATTTGCAGTCTAGGGGGATATTGGCCCATAGCATTTGGCTCTGCTGGTTCAAGTTCCACCCTCCTCTCTTTCTGCATCGGCTGAAGACCTTGGTGCATCTTTCCCCCTACGAATTCCTGACTCCTACATGTTATTTCCTCTTGGGGGGGGGCATAACATTGTGGACATATATCTGTGTACCTTTTCACCAATAACGGAGTATTTTTTTATTTAAAAAAAGGAAGGAAGGAAGGAAACACACATCAGTATGTTGGGGAATATATACAGTGGTGGGGAAGAAGAAACTCTGTTCCTCAAGTTGGGGCTAAGCCTTCCCTTCTGGGTAAGAAAAGCAGGACAGAAGGGGTTTGACTTCCTGAAGCCACAAAAGTTCTTAACGGCACAAATAAATTAATACATGCTCGCAGGGTGCATTCTAGGGGGTGCAAGCAGCTGTTGAGAAGTCAGAATGGAGCGAGAGGGGCCTGTCCCTATCATAGTGGGGTTACCTGGTTTTATATGAGGATCCCATGTCAGACTTTGTGCCTGCTTTTATTTTTTATTTTTTTATTTTTATTAAAGATTTTATTAGGTTACAAAGGTAGTGCAATGTCTCATTTTTTTCCATGCATCATTTTTACACATCAATTTTACATGTTGAGACATTATGAGGAAGGGGGGAAAGAGGTAGGTGGGATGGGGAGTTTGTGCCTGCTTTTAGTTAAAATCAGGGCCCCTCTGTCTCAGAACGCTCCTGTTTGTCCTCTGCATGCGACAGGTATCATAACAACTCTTGATTTGTTAAACTTAAAAAGGCATTTAACTATAGTAATAGTAATTGATTACTTATAACCTGCCCATCTGACTGGGTTGCCGCAGCCTCTCTGGACGCCTTCCAACGTAATATAAAAATACGGGAAAACTAGCAGTGATAGTAAACTTGTGTCCATGTTACTGGACCCTTTATCTTAAATGCTTTGTGTCTGTACGCTCTCCAAATGCCTCCTTTGTTTCTTAGGTGGCACAGAGTGCTAATAAGAGGAATGTTGGCCAATGGGCTGGTGTCCGTTTATGAGCTGGACTATGGTAAACATGAGCTTGTCGGCATCCAGAATGTAAAGCCTCTGCCGGATATGTTCAGAAAACTGCCATTTCAGGCCATAACAGCCCAGCTTGCAGGTAGGTGATATGGCGGGGCGATATATCGTCCAAAACCGGTTTGGGTGGGTGTGTATGGGTGTGTGCTATGCAAAAATCACAATGGGGGGAAACTGAAGCCAGTCAATGCCTCTACATAGCTCCATCCTTATTTCAGACAATGTGATATATCACAATGTTTAGCTGGTGAGATGTCACGATCCTGAAACCAGATATCGGCCAGCCCTAGTAGGTGATAAATTCTAAGATATTGAGACAATGGTCATGGGTGTCATTAAAACAACAACACCCCTAATCTGAATATAGTAAAGAACATTTGGTTCTGGGAACTTAATGAAACTTCACCATCTGCCTTGAAATAATCCCAAATTGGTATACTATAAATAATGTTTTAGCAGTTAAACAAGCAATTTTTGCTCTTCCGTCAAAATGTATGTTCAGTAGGACTGTCTGCCGTATGACATTCTGAAAAGTCATAGGTATGTTACTGGTTCAGTTAAGCTTTTTGTCTTTATTATTTATTTATTTTAATAATTCTTATTATATATTGCTGGTTAGGAGATTATGAAAATACATGCTTATACTTTAAGAGTCATGTGAACTATATCTAAATCACCTCTTGGTAACTGCTGAGTTCTCACAATAGAATAGGCAAACTCGGCCCTCCAGATGTTTTGGGACTACAACTCCCATCATCCCTAGCTAACGGGACCAGTGGTCAGGGATGATGGGAATTGTATAGTGGTACCTCGGTTTACGGAGGCAATTGGTTCCGGGGAGCCGTTCACTCCCCAAGCAGTACTTAAACGGAGCGCCTCTTCCGTGCGTGCGCGAAGCACCAATAGAGCACTTCTGCACACCCGTGCGCCGCGGAACCCAGAAGTAAACACTTCCGGTTCAGTGGAGTACTCAAACCGAGAGTACTCAAACCGCAATGGACATAAACCGTGGTATGACTGTAGTCCCAAAGCATCTGGAGGGCCAGGTTTGCCTATGCCTGGAGTAGATGCTAGTTGGCAAAAAAGCCACTAGAGGGCTTTCTTGACACATGGGGTGGAGATGAGTGCTACATAATACGGGGACTGCATTCCAGTAGGCGGACAATTCCTGTCGTGTCAACCCATAGCAAAGTTTCAGTTTACTAATGTTGTTACACTTTTTGTGTGTGGAAGCAAGTCCGTGCCACATCTAGCTTGCTTGTTTTATTGCTATTGAAAACATTTTCATTAAATTTCCAAGGTGGATTATAGGTTTTTTGAAATAATTAAAATCCAGTATATGTAAAAGTCTAGGCATTGAAACAGAATATTCATAGTTAAATTTGTAATAAGGTTAATGGGAGGGTGGGTGTGTTTGTATTTGTGTGTGTGAAAATCATTCCTTGGTGCTACGTGAACTCTTTGGGGAAGAAATTCCCCTGCTGCAAAAACCTTTTTCCTGGTCACTACCCTCCTGATGTCTTGCGGTGGGTGTCACCTGGTTGGTCTTGGACAAAATGGCTCACATAGGAGAAGATGGTCCTTTAGATACCATGGTTCCAAGCTACACAGGGCTTTACAGGTTTTAAACCCAGTACTTTCAGTTCTTAGTAGGACACGGGTGGCGCTGTGGTCTAAACCACTGAGCCTCTTGGGCTTGCCAATTGGAAGGTCGATGGTTCAAATCCCTGCGACGGGGTGAGCTCCCACTGCTGTGTCCCAGCTCCTGCCAACCTAGCAGTTCGAAAGTACGCCAGTGCAAGTAGATAAATAGGTACCGCTGTGGTGGGAAGGTAAACTGTTTCCATCACGGTGTCCTGTTGCCCCAGAAGCGGTCTACTCATGCTGGCCACATGACCCGGATAACTGTCTGTGGACAAACGCCGTCTCTCTCGCCCTGAAAGGCGGATGAGCGCCACAACCCCATAGTCACCTTTGACTGGACTTAACCGTCCAGGGATCCTTTCTCTTTTTACCTTTACCTTTACTTTCAGTTGTCCTGAGAAGGGTATTTCATCTCAGGCCTCCTTTGGGTCAGTGCCACATCTGTGGAGCCATTGCCCTTACAGCTGCGAACTGTGAATTGGCTTCATCATCCGCTGCTGCTCCGACAGACATCTGGTTAGCCTCTGTGAGAACAGGATGCGGAAATGGATGGGCCATTCGCCTGACCTAGAAAGATGTTCTTAGGCTCTTGTGATTTGGGAAATAGTTTCTAAATCAACTTTTTCACTTTCCCTAATGTAGACTCGGATTAAGTAAAATGATGAGGTGTAGTTATATAGAAAAGCTGTGACTGACAGCAAAGCCATAATTGACTGCTTTCAAACTCTCCAGATCATGAGCTTTCAAATGGCTTGCTGCCTAGGCAGGTTCAGTACCAGTAGCTTTCAACTTACGCCACTGTTCTGTGGTTACATGTTAACTTGCTTTTGTGCTGCTTTCCTCTAGGAACAGAGGGCCGGCAGTGGTCTGAGGAGGCCTCAGTAGTCTTCCGAAATCATGTTGAGAAGAAAGCTTTGGTGGCGCAGGTGCTAGCAGTTATCGATGGGGCTAATCCATGGGAGCGCAAAGCTGTCGTCTACTTAGTTGACACATCACAACCGGACACAGATATCTGGATTCATGATATTATGACCCAATATTATATGGAGATTTCAAAGGCAAACTAATGCTTCAACAAAACAAAACAAAACAAAACAAAACCTTCATTAATACCAGCAATAAGAATGTTAACATAGCTGTGACCATTTGTGGTTTTGCTTCGGATTTTTTGCACTGTTGAATGCTAGAATGTTAACTGTATAAATAAATTTCTGTTAACTTATTCTATCGGAACAATTTCCTTCTAGGAGCTAAGTCTAAAGGTAACAACTTTTCATCAGCTCGCTAGGTGGCAGCCCCCGAGACAACTTTATCTGCTTTGTGGCCAACCTATTATAATGGCATCTCCCATTTAAAAGATCTAAGAGCGGATCTGAGGAGAAACCCTGGAAGTGCTGCTGACAGTCAGTGTAGACTGCATAAATTAGATTAACCAGTGGTCTTAATTCCTTATGAGACACATTCATATGATCAAGGCTGTGCCTGAGGATGTGATCTTGATTATGGAAACCATACAGTAAAATGCCATCAACCTTTAAAATTGGGTTTGAACATTCCCGACTCTAGAATAGTGGCCCTTGAAAATGATAGACTGGGACAAGGGATGACCAGTCTCCATCTACATTGATTATAAGCCATCCACACTACTGCTTTCTCTCCATATATTTTGCTCTTCCCCATCCCAATTAATAAGCCTGGTTCAGCCCAATAGTAGTTACAGAAAGTATGCAGAAACAACATCCTTTCTGAACTTTTTTAGAAAGCCCATTTGTATAACCTGAATGCAGTAGCCTCTGTGGCTCCTGGTAACTATCTACATCTCACACAGTTAAGGTGGATTGCATGGTTACCAGGCTATTGATGTATATTTCATTACTTGAAAATCAGGCTCCTGGAATGGCTTACATATATCCATAACAGGACAGCCCCTACCCTCAGACGTACATTCTAAGAAACAAATGAATGGAAAAGTGATTCAGGAGGAGGAGGAGACAACCAAACTCTGGCACTATTTAGTTTGTTGCAGAGTTCTTGCAATGACCAGCTGGAATGGGAAAAAAATTCAAAAGTTGCTGGTCTTTCATCAGAGCTGATGGAGAGGCCTTGTAATCGCATCTCTCCCTCTTTGCAGGTTAACAGAATGACTGCTGAGGAAGGAGCCCAGTGGAGCTGGGAATGTAATGTACTGTATAAAATATATAAATACATTTTGGAGCTGTAGAGCAGGGAAAGGGAACCTGGCCCAGTATTGGGAGGAGAAGCTGTTCATTAAAACTCTCCCCAACTTGGTTTCATGGAATCATTTTGCTAATGTTTACTTGAGTAAGGCCCATGTAACTCAATGGGGCTTAATTCTGATTGGACATACCGTACATAGAACTGCACTGTTTAATTTTGGTTCCTTTCTTCCCACGGCCGCCTTTTTAAAACCTTTGGGTCTCGTTTTGAATAAAGCACCTTGGGTTTTGCAAGACATTATTTGGTGTGTGTGTGTGTGTTTTTCATCCAACCTTTCCCCTCTCATTTCTCCCTAAATATAGAATTGCATGGAAGAACACACTGAGGTTGGTGTTGTTTTTTATAGCAAGCCTGATTCAATCATTGCCCTTTCTTTGGAGCGGTATTTATACCTACACCTCTTGAACAAAACGAGCTGTTCAAGGAACATCCTGCCACACTCTGCAGAAGGGTTTCTGCTATATATTCAGCTGTGGCCCCCAGTAGAATGGCAGGTGCCAAAAGAAGCCGTTTTGAATTTGTGAAATCCAAGAAGCACCCCAGAACAGGAATTTCAGGGGATGAGAAGCATTAGTGGCAGCTATGATTCTCCCCCTTCTCAAAGAATTTTGCCTTGCTCTGAAATGCACTCAAATCAAAACAAGGCAAGTCAGTATCAAACTGGGGCAAAGTGCCCTGATCAGTTTGGGACAGCTGCTGCTGCTTCTACATGCTACTGTTTCTCATGGTAAAATACCTGAGTGAAATTTATTGGCAGCCTAACCAGGATTATTTTGTAAGCAGGTATCCAGCACTGTGTTGTGTGCATCTGCCCTGGAAACCCTTTTACCACACATAGATCACTTTCCGAGGGAAGGCTCATGTGGCTAGTTCCTAAAGACTGAAAAAGTATGAGCCTTCCCTCGGAAAGTGATCTATGTGTGGTAAAAGGGTTTCCAGGACAGCCGATCGGAAGCCGCACCTTGGTTTCCGAATGTTATAGAAGTTGAACGGACTTCCGGAACGGATTCCGTTTGAATTCAAGCTACCACTGTATTTTTTATTTTAAAAAAAGCTCCCAGATTTGAAGGTGGGAGAGAATGTCAAGGCTCTCAGACATTAAGGCTCCCAACATGTATCAAAATTTGAACCATCAGGGCCTTGGACAGGTAATAATCACAGCTGTCTCCCCAACATGAATTTTGCACGCTATACATTTTATGCAATGAAACACATCCAACCAGCCTAGCTTGTGTGCTGCACAAACCAAGCATGTTCTCTGGCACTCTTTGCCTTCCCATGGTAATCAGCAAAGAAACGAGGGCTGCTTGACTTGAGCACTTGCTTTTTTGCACCTAGCAGAGGAAGTGGGGTTTCCACAGCTTGTTCAGGAGCTCTCGGTCAAGAAGAGCATATAAAAAAAGCCTCGATCGCTATCTCCTGTCCCGTTCATTGGCCCTAGCAAAATCTATTAGCAAGTTTCTTTTTGAAGAACTCTGGGTAATGTTTGTTTGTTTTTAAAAGGGGAAGCCAGATCCAAAATGGGCAGGTAGAAGGAGTAAGAGGCAGTTCAGAAAGAACATCAGAGGAGGGGGGTTCAGTCATTCAAGTCATGCAAAAAGTTGTGCTGTGTTAGGTAATAGAAAAGGGTGTAGCTCAGACCCTGATCAAGTATACCCATTTCTCTCCCCCCCCCCTGCCAACGACCCTCCCTGGGGACTCCACAGCCCCAGGTATTCACCAATGCTTCTAGAACAAAGGAAATAGTTCTAGAACATGGTTCTAGTCATGTAGTGTTGCAATACGGGTGGGAAGCCAGAAATATCCAATATGGCATTCATAACACAGACCTTACTGGAGTCAAAATGGATGTGAAATATTTGTGTCCCAAATGCACAAAATTATTAAAGCAGTTTGGAAACAGAAGTCTTCTGTCTAGGTTCCTCACTGTAATGAGAGGCAGCCACAAGAGATACAAAGGAATTATGAGTTCTCAACTTTCCCAAGATCCCTCTTTCCTCAAAATCCCAGTCCTGAGGAGCTCCTCCCACTATGCGTAGATTTCTAAAGGCCATGGGGTTTGACACTCGCCAAGGATTATGCACACATACAGAAAATGCATAGGTGCATTGTAGCCACGCATGCTTTGAGCATGAATTATAATCGCATACCACTCAGCAATTGTAAATTTTCCTATAAGACCACTACTAGCTGTGGGCAAATCTGTCAATTTCTGTCTCTGAGTTTCTCATTTTCCTATTAAGTTCTCCACATTTCCACATCAGTTTGCAAATTGTTTTTTCCGTCAAAAAAGGCATCTTGAAAAAATGATCAATATATTTGTGTGAATTTCTTTTACTGTGCACATTTTCCCCCAAATTCTCCAGCCAAGTAATGTCTACCAAAAAAGGCAAATAATATGGTGAATTGTGCATGAAAATACATCTTCTTCTTTGGCGATCACCCGTAGCCGAGTAAGATTGTCTTCCCTAAACACGGTTTTAACAATGGGTCCGTATGTGACTGTGGAGACCAATTCTGGATCCACACGTCCTTCCGCAGTGGGGACATTGGTTTCCAGGCGGCAGTTGATCACGGTGTGGATTTGCCAAGCGTGCCTTCCTCTTAGCATGTTTCTCCCTTGCGCCCTGAGATCGAGTTTCTTCAAAGCCCATGACACCTTTGGTAAAGGCTGTTCTCCAACTGGAGCGCTCGCAGGCCTGCCTGCACAAGAAGCATGAATACATGTCTGGGTTTACCACCAATGCTGTCTCCCCCACCAGTTATAGCAGAGCTAGGGAACCTGCGGCTTTCCAGATGTTGTTGGACTCCCACTAGCCCCACTCATCATAGCCAGTAAGAACTCCTGGATAATGTGCCTCATGTTTCTTTCGCTCTAGGGATCCTTCTCTCTTGATGTCCAGAGGCGGAGCTAGCCGCTCCGGCATCCGGAGCGGTGCACATGCTGTGCACCCGGGAGTGGGGTTAGTGAGTGGCTCAGGGGAGTGCAGTGAGCGTTTCAGAGGGGTGCCGCCCACGGCGAGCGTCCCAGGAGGGGTGGGGCGGTGATGTCACACACACACCCCAGGGATGACACCCAGGGCGTTCTGCACCCACCACCCACCCCTTTCTCCACCAGTGCCGCTGCCTTGCTGGCTCCCAGGGTGGAGTTTGGGGCATTATAAAATACCAAAGCCTTAATCAACAGGTCTGGCCCCTCCCAAGACCTGTGGGTCTCTTCCTCTCTCACACACACACAGCCCCAGAAAGTCTTCCCGCAAACAACCAGGTCTTCCCCAGTTTTTTATGCCCTTCCTGCCTGTCTCTCTGTGTGAATTTGATTGTGCCAGGATGTCCTCAAATTAGATGTGTTAGTAATACGGTGAGAACAATTTTCTGCTTCAGATTCCGTTTCCTGCGCTCCTGTCATAGGCATCCCTGATTGCCTCATCTCTTCGTCTCTCAAAAGGTCAATTGTCCTCTGCCTGGAGCCAGTGATGGATCACAGGGATGCTCTGGGAACAGTGGTTCCCAACAGGTGGTCCGCGGACCCCCAGGGGTCCGCGAGCCATGCCAGAGGGGTCCGCAAGATGCTATTAGAATAAAAAATATATTAAATATATTTCGTATGATAACAGATTTTTTGTTTTGGCCGCTTCCTGCATGAGCAGAGTCTAGCGCAAAACTAGAATTAGATAGAGGCAGTAGTTCTGCTGTATGCCGTTAGGTGGTGCTTTACAAACACTACTGTTTTGCAAAGAGGCAGCGCGCGCATTCTACTAACGCTCACCTCCCCAAGATGCTTTGCGCGCGTCGCCTTCATTTGTGCGCTACTGCGCAGGTACCCTGTCTTCTCCATTCCCCTCCCTCCTCCCTGGCGCGCGCCGCCTCTTTGCAAAACAGTAGTGTTTGTAAACAAAGCGTTGGACTACGCAAGAACTACAAGAAACTTGGAGATAAGGCAATGAAAAAGATCCTTCCATTTGCAACCACATATCGGTGTGAGCAAGCATTTTCTTCCATGTGTTTCATGAAAAACAAATATAGGAATCGGCTCGACATGCAGTCGGATTTCAGAGTGAAAGTTTCAAGTTTGGAACCTAATATTTCAGAAATAATGGACTCAAAGGACAGATTTAACTCATCTCATTAAGAACTGAAAATTAAAACTAACTGTATACTGATGGAGTACTCTGTTGTAACTGTAAAAAACGTATAAATATAAAATATAAAAAGACTCTTAATTTGGCTCTCACTTTTTAATTTTAGGATTAGGAATTAATGGGGGTCTTTGTCACAATAGCGGCTCGATGAGGGGTCCTCGAGAAAATTTTGTTGGGAACCCCTGCTCTGGGAAGATCACACTAGGACTCAGGATTTTAAAACCTGATTATTAGATGGTGTTGTTAATTAGTTTTCTGGCAAGGGCTATAAGTGACCATTTGCTGTAATGCTTACGGTTAACCTCCCTTTACCCTGCTTTTAAAAAAGCCAATCATTCTCCATTGTGACTAAATGGCACCATTCTTGGGGACTTCTTGGGCTTGTCAGTAATTATTTGAAAAATGCAAGGGCACAATCCAGATCAATGTAAGCAGTGTGTGTCCATGGAAGAATTAAACACCACCTTGACTTTCTTTCACTGAAGTCAATGAGATGCAAAAGTGCTTACTTCCCTTTGGACAGCTCATGTCTCAAGTTTATTAAAAAATCTATGCATCCTATATTTACTAAAGCATTTTTAAGTCCCTTTAAAATAATAATAATAATAATAATAATAATAATAATAATAATAAATTTTTATTTATACCCCGCCCTCCCCAGTCAAAAACCAGGCTCAGGGCAGCTCACACCAACAGAATTACAATAAAACATAAAAACAATTAATTAAAATATAGATTAAAATACAGTATTAAAATTTAAAGTGCAGCCTCATTTCAAGTAGTCCATAAATCCAAGCCATGAGGGAGGAAAACACAGGGGTCAGGCTGAGTCTAACCCAAAGGCCAGGCGGAACAGCTCTGTCTTGCAGGCCCTGCGGAAAGATGACAGATCCCGCAGGGCCCTGGTCTCCTGGGAAAGAGCGATCCACCAAGTTGGGGCCAGTACTGAAAAGGCCCTGGCTCTAGTAGAGGCCAATCTAGCCATCTTATGGCTCAGGATCTCCAGAACATTGTTGTTTGTGGACCTTAAGGTCCTCCGCGGGGCATACCAGGAGAGGCGGTCCCGTAGGTACGAGGGTCCCAAGCCGCATAGGGCTTTAAAGGTCAAAACCAGCACCTTAAACCTGATCCTGTACTCCACCGGGAGCCAGTGCAGATGGTAAAGCACTGGATGAATGTGATCCCGTAAGGAGCCTCGCCGCGGTATTCTGCACCCGCTGGAGTTTCTGGGTCAGTTTTAAGGGCAGCCCCGCGTAGAGCGAGTTACAATAATCAAGCCTGGAGGTGACCGTCGCATGGATCACTGTGGCCAGATCAGGGCGAGAGAGGTAAGGGACCAGCTGCTTAATACGGCGGAGATGGAAAAATGCCACCTTTGCTGTGGATGCAACCTGCGCCTCCATGGAGAGGGAGGCGTCGAAGGTTACACCCAAACTCTTGACAGAAGGCGCTGGCACTAATTGAGCCCCTGCAAGAGATGGGAGTTGGCCCCCCAACCCCATGTCGTCCCGACCTAGCCAGAGGACCTCTGTCTTCGAAGGATTTAGCTTCAGTCGGCTCCCACGTAGCCATCCAGCCACAGCTTCCAAGCACCTGGTGAGTGTGTCCGGGGCCGAGGCAGATGTAGACCAAGTCTGATGCATCATAAAGGCTACAATCCTACACACACTTAGCTGGGAACAGGTCCCTTTGAACCCAGGTGGGTTTACTCATGAGTAGACATGCATAGGTAGGGTTGCACTGGAAATCTCTCTGTTGACACTTTTCATTTCAACAATATCTTTTTAATTTACAGGCTTGCCATGTGACCTCCAAAAACAGACTCAGTTATGAGAAAGCACATCAAACCTGGCCTTGAAACAGAGGCCTCCTTGCACAATAGTTGGTTGTCCCTGCCAATTTGAAAGCAAGCAAACAGACACTGAACTTTCTAAGTTGCCAGAACACCTGTAATCAAAGTTGCACCTGCACCTGCCTCACACCTTGCCCAGGTCTCCTAAGTCTCCTTGCTTCATGATTCACCATTTACTGACAGAAGATTGGTAAACTATTGATCATGAACTGTTAAAAATAAAACAAAAACAAAAACTCTACCCTACATAGCAAACTCCACAGCATGTTTTCCCCATAAGGTCACCTTGTCTGTTACCTTTGCAGGGAGAATTGCTCCTCCAGTAGAGTCTGGAATGCAGGCAGACCAGATCCATAGAGAGACTTCTCACACCAGTGACTGGGAACGCTAGGAGGGGAAGCAGCCACCTGATCCAGCCGACCCAGACACACAACCAGTGATACATCAAGTGAGCATCTTCCCAGCAACAGCACATTGCCAGGAAGGTGGTGCTTGAAATGGTCCTTTGGTGCAATGGTGGAGTTAAGAATCAAGCTCAGTCACTGAAGTCACCACCCTCCCATGCTAAAGCTTTGGCTTAAGAAAAAGGGAGCCAATTGTTATTTGGGCAGTGTGGGATAGAGAGCGATAGAGAGACATACTGTAGAGCGATAGAGAGCGATAGAGAGACAGAGAGAGATAGCAGTTGCATTGGAAGTAAGCATGGACACCGCAGGGATTTGAACCCTGTTCTTGGGAACCAGGAGTGCCGACCACCAGTGTCTTTTGCTTTTTTTTTTTTTTTTTTGAGCAATGCAACAAGGGGAAAAGCAAAACCTTAACATGTTAAGAAAAGCTCTTTGGAGAGACCTATGGAGAAACATGCAGAAAAGAAAATGGGAAAAAGGAGAGACCAATACAAAAAAGTCTTGGGGGAAAAAAAACACAGTTGAGTGTGAACTCACCTAAAGCAGCACAGTCCAAATGCAGGTGACTCTCACTTCAGGTAGAATGAACTCTGGGAAGTCTGAAGGAAAGAAGAGCTGGAAGAAAAGAAGAAGGGTTCTCCTACCTGCAGCTGAGCCTCATTGTGGTGACACAGAATAGGGCCTCTTCTGACAACTCAGTCACCGCAACCTGAAAGAGTCTTAGCACAATGAGTTGCAGACAGAACACAATAGAGATTTTCTCCCTACCCAAGCAAGGGATACCCAAATGTCCTTCCATCTTGAAATACCATTTTGACCAGCATTTCTGTTTGAAGCTGGACGAGCCATTGATCTAGAGGGGCACAACAGAGAGATGAGATTCAGACTTAAATCTCTGCCATTAAGCTTGGTGTGGAAAGAGGGAAGATTGCTCAATGTTCACCCTGTCGTTTGTCTATTTGAGATGTGACTTCATGTGTCTGCGATCTAGAGTCACTATTTTGTCCCCAGCCACCTTCCACCAATCCTACAGAAAATGATTTTTTTAAAAACATAACATTTTTTCTTACCACCATGACTTCTGGGACTCTGATGGAAGAGCTCGCTTCCTTTGAGGGTTGGGAGCTCTTTAGACAGACCTGTGAAGAGACCAGCAGAAAAGAAAATGGGAAAAAGGAGAGACCAATACAAAAAACCCATTGTCTTGAAAAAAGACAACTGAGTGGTGGAATGTGAACCTACCTAAAGCAGCACAGTCCAAATGCAGGTGACTCTCACTTCAGGTAGAATGAACTCTGGGAAGTCTGAAGGAAAGAAGAGCTGGAACAAAAGAAGAAGTCTTCTCCTACCTGTAGGTGAGCCTCATTGTGGTGACACGGAATAGGGCCTCTTCCGACAACTCAGTCACCGCAACCTGAAAGAGTCTTAGCACAATGAGTTGCAGACGGAACACAATAGGGATTTTCTCCCTAGCCAAGCAAGGGCTACTCACCCAAATGTCCTTCAATCATGGAATACCATTTTGACCGCCATTTCTGTTTGAAGCTGGACGAGCCATTGATCTAGAGGGGCACAACGGAGAGATGAGATTCAGACTTAAATCTCTGCCATTAAGCTTGGTGTGGAAAGAGGGAAGATTGCTCAATGTTCACCCTTTCATTTGTCTATTTGAGATGCAGCTTCATGTGTCTGTGATCTAGAGCAGTGTTTCTCAACCAGTGTGCCTCCAGATGTTTTGGGACTACAACTCCCATCACCCCTAGCTAGGCAAGACCAGTGGTCAGGAATGATGGGAGTTGTGGTCCCAAAACATCTGGAGGCACACTGGTTGAGAAACACCGATCTAGAGTCACTATTGTGTGCCCAGCCACCTTCGACCAACCCTACAGTAAATGAGTTGTTGTTTTTTTTTAAAAAAAGAAAACAGCTTTTCTTACCACCATGACTTCTGGGACTCTGTGAAACCTGAAGGAAAGAAGAGCTGGAAGAAAAGAAGAAGTCTTCTCCTACCTGCAGCTGAGCCTCATTGTGGTGACACAGAATAGGGCCTCTTCTGACAACTCAGTCACCGCAACCTGAAAGAGTCTTAGCACAATGAGTTGCAGACAGAACACAATAGAGATTTCCTCCCTAGCCTGCGATCTAGAATCACTAGTTTCTCCTACCAGCAGGTAAACCTCATTGTGGTAACACAGAATAGGGCCTCCTCTGCAGTGGCACCCTGGTGGCAGAAGTTCCTCTGATTGGATGCACAGATGGTGACCACCTTGGTTTTTCAAGTTCTCTTCTGGAAAAAAAACAACATGATTGAATGAACAGGATTGCTCAATACAGGCTCCTTGGGAACTTTAGTTTGTACTTTATGTGTAATTATATTTATATCTTACATTTGTCCAATGAGCTTAAGGTGGTGTGATGGTTGTATTGCGACCGAAAAGAACCTTAGCAGAAAAAGCTGCGGACGGAACACAATATAAATTTTCCTTCCAGCAAAGCAAAGAGATGCTCACCTAGATGTCATTAAGTCAGAATGCATACATCTGTCTTGTTACTATCATTATGATATAGCATTTAGACATCACTTGTTCAGTATTTGTGTGTGTTGCCACCTCTGAAAAGTCAAGAGTATTTGATAGTTACCTTCCTTCAGCTGCAACAAGTGAGAGGTTAAAGGCAAAACAAGCAATTGGTTAGATCTAGCTTTTAAATCGTTATTTTTAAAGGATCACCTTGAAAACAGAAGTACTAGAGATGATCCAAGTTTTAATATTATAGAGTCAATGCTTTGTGCTGTGTGAGTTATGAACTAAATAGCAGTTCCTAGAAATTGCTTAGCAAAAATAAAACATTTTTAAAAATCCAAAAACATGGTTGCAGCAGATGAATTTCTCAGTGAAACTGTAGGCTGTAATGAAAGAGTTATTGCAATCACAGCCACATTATGTAGTGGTGATAGTTTTGCCTGCCCTGTTGCATCATTACCTTTTGAGGTCCATTTCCCATATTTTACATAATTTTCTGCACAGGTGGTACAATTGTCCCCCTCATTATTTCATCCTCACAACAACCCTGTGAGGTAGGTTAGGCCAGGGGTCAGCAAACTTTTTTAGCAGGGGGCCGGTCCACTGTCCCTCAGACCTTGTGGGGGGCCGGACTATATTTTGGGGGAAAAATATGAACGCATTCCTATGCCCCACAAATAACCCAGAGATGCATTTTAAATAAAAGGACACATTCTACTCATGTAAAAACATGCTGATTCCTGGACCATCCGCAGGCCGGATTGAGAAGGCAATTGGGCCGCATCCGGCCCCCGGGCTTTAGTTTGGGAACCCCTGGGTTAGGCTAAGAGGCAGTGAGGTCACCCAGGAAGAACTTTCCTAGGAGAAATAACACACTTTCACGCAGGGTCTGGATCTCCTCCTCCACAGGAGCCAAGGACAAGCCACCTCTTTCTTATCATTGCCATCAGCAGCTTCACCCTCAAAATGACTTCTTTGCTTTTCCACACTGGAATCGGCAAGTCACCTTCAGTTTGCTTGTGGTTTTTATCTTCCTCAAATGCTGGCATGTTTAGGACCTTCTGGATTTAGAAACATCTCAAGGAACAAAAAAACCCTCAATATTTTGGTGCCCATCTTCTGCCATTCCCTCATAGCTTCAAATTAGGTAAAATACTCTGGCCCATGACAAGTGCATTTTGCTGCTAATGCTGCTGCTACCTTCTTGGCACTGGCTATCGTCCAAAATCTTGGCACACTCATTCTAAGGGAGGGTTACAGATGCAAGATGCCACTCTCAGGGCTAGATGAAAAACAAAGAACTTAGAGAAGGTGGTGCACACAAGGACTTTCCAGACTTTCTAGCAAGAGACAAGAAGTATGCCTGCAATGCTCCCAAAATCCCTCCCTTCTCATCTCTCCTATTCCTGGCTTCAGTAAAAAAAAAAAAACTTATTATCAAAGTATTACTAAGAACATTGCAGAGGGCTTTCAGTTATTGTGTTACCAGCTACACTTCATCAGCCTGGATCCACCAACACTTCTTGCTTCTAAGTCTTTCCTGTGCTAACGTCTTCCCAATCTTGGCTTTTCTAGTTTTAGCAATGAAAACCTCACCCTTTTCCTAACACCAGATGGCTTCTCTAGTTGCCTTTTAAAATAAAAAAAAATTTCCATTTCCCCTACCCATTTTTCACTGTGCTTTAAGCCAACTTCATATCCATCTATGTGCTTCCATGTGCTCCTTTTTACATCCAAAGACTAGTTTGAAAAGTAAGCAAAACTTGATTTATACCCTTTCATATTCCTTCATTTACTCTTGGCGTCTCCAGTTGTCACGTGGTGTGTGTGTGTGTGTGTGTGTGTGTGTGTGTGTGTGTGTGTGTTTTGCTGATTATCTTTAAAATCTTCATCTTGGTATTTTTCTGAGTTTTCAGTTTAGATTTTGCTTGGCTAGGCTTTCTTTTGGGGACTTTCTCAAAGTCCATCTTTTGTCCACAATTGACTGTCCCTCTTTGATTAGGATTAATTCTTCTTGTCTTCTATTTTCTTTCCGTTCCCATTTAAAAATTACTGAATCTCCTAACCCTTTTTGGACAGATACCTAATTAATACATATATATCAGCTCACAGGTGAAAATTACTTGTACCTCTTTTTGAAGTTGTAAACAGTAATGTTTCAGTGGAATAAAATCCCTTTGCTTACTTAAAAATATCTAACCTAAACTGGTTTCAGTTGTGTTTACAAACCTGTTTCATCTTCCCCAGCCGGGTCTCTCTCCTAATCCCTCTGCCCCTTAACTTCTTCAGCTTTGACCAGTGAGAGGGCTAACACCAGTACTGTACTATAGCCAGGAACAGGCTCACTCACTGGAATGTGGCTCGCTCCCTCCACCACCTGTCATAATCACACATAAAAAAGTCCCTTGCACCATTAATACAGTGGGTGTAAATGTCTTCATTTTCAGCAAGCAATGATTGCAGGGCTTTGGTGAGGAATTAGTATTCCCGCATTAATATATTCTGTAAATAAATAAGTGTGTTTCACACTGTTTCTTTCATCATCTTACTATTAAGGTGACTCCCTCGCTGTTTCATCTTGACCCACACTTGAATAAACCTGCAAACAGGTGTGTGTTTACTCAGAAATTAATCCTGGTATATTCTATGGGCCTTACCCCTTCATGTTTTTAGGATTGCAGCCAAAGATGTTGGATTGGGGAGAGCATGCTCATCACTTCTTGGCATTTATTAACCCATCGCACTCTCGAGTGACCACCGTGGTGAAAAAGGGCCGAGGGAAGAGAAGAGCTATGGGAAGAGGGACTGGCTTGGGACCACGGGCCTAGCCAAGGGGGCAGGGGGGCAGGTGCCCCCCTAAATCAATAAAAATACTTAACTGACTGAGGTTCTGCCCTCGCTAACAAAAGCCTTCCCCCCCCCAACAAAAATCCTGGCTACGCCCATGCTTGGCACTCAGTGGCCCCCATTGAATTCTATGGAACTAAATAAACAGGCTGCAATCTGGGGCACAGCTGAAAAGGACAGCAGTTGCTTCTCACTCCAGACACTTGTTACTGCATACAGACATTTTAGTCTAGAATCAATGGAGTCTGAGTGCTGGTGTGTGTTTTTAATAAGGTTGCTCAATAGAGGACAGGACTTTAATTGCCCTGCTCTCTTTTGTGCCTAGAAACCTTAAAGAGAAACCAGCAGACCCTTTGTTTAATTTCCAAGCAAAGGGTCTGCTGGTTTCTCTTTAAGGTTTGTTGCCTTGCAAACCATCTCAGTTGTACATGCCTGAGCATCAGCACTTGACAAAGGAATTGGTGGCAAAAATTGCAAAGGAAAAGTCATGCAAAGCGAAGGTTTCATGTGTCTGAAATTTAAACTTTTAAGAGGCTTAAAAATCACAATTCACAGGATTATTTGATATGACTTGTATGCTAAAACATTTTCTTTTGTATTTGAGAAAGATAAACAAAGATTCTTGTATTACTTATATTTGCAATTTCTACTTAGCAGTGTCAAGTCTTGTGCTTTTTATTTTTTCAACAAGACATCTGCTTTTGAAAATTGAAGTCAGCATTTTTTTTGGGGGGGGGTGCAAGTTGTTAGCCTTGCCTAGAGTGCAAAATAGCCTGCCATTGGCACTGCTTAGAAGTTGCTCTGTAATGCAGAGTAAGGGCAAGCTTAATTTTTTGCTGCCTTAAGGCAACCTTAGCTAGTGCTGCCAGCTTTTTTTTTCAATCAAGACTTTATTTCCATAAACAGTGGCTTGACAGGCAGAAGTTCAGCAGTTGTACCTTCCAGCTATCTGGAGGTAAATACTGAAGAACTTCCTGCCTGTCATGCAGCTGTTAAAAGCAAAGTCGCATGCCCAGGAAACTCAGGATGAAAAGGAGAATCATACTAAGAAGAAGGCATGTTTGGCAAACCCTCACCGTGATCAACTCCAGCCCAGAAACCTATGTCCCCACTGTGGAAGGACGTGTGGCTCCAGAATAGGCCTCCACAGTTACTTACAGACTCATTGTTAAAACTGTGTTTATGGAAGACAATCTTACTCAGCTACGAGTGATTGTCACAGGAGGAGGAGGAGGAGGAGGAGGAGGAGGAGGAGGAGGAGAAGAAGAAGAAGAAGAAGAAGAAGAAGAAGAAGAAGAAGAAGAAGAAGAAGAAGAAGAAGAAGAAGAAGAAGAAGAAGAGCGATCACAATCTTTCTGGAAATTCAGGTTACAGGTAGGTAGCCGTGTTGGTCTGGGTCGCAGTAAAATAAAAAAATTCCTTCAGTAGCACCTTAAAGACCAACTAAGTTTTTATTTTGGTATGAGCTTTCGTGTGCATGCAGGGTATCTGATGAAGTGTGCATGCACACGAAAGCTCATACCAAAATAAAAACTTAGTTGGTCTTTAAGGTGCTACTGAAGGAATTTTTTTATTTTTCTGGAAATTCAAACATTTTAATTGCATGGAGCAAGCAAAGCGGGCAGCCATTTAAATAACAGTTGCAAATATTAGACACAGCTTGCTTTTAAATTTTTGTTCTTGAGAATCTGTGTGGGAAAGTCAATGAGATTTGGGAGGAACCCACCTTCAATCCCTGTTCAATCATGAAGCTCACTAGGTAACCTTAGGCCAATTGCTCTCAACTTAGTTTACATTATAGGCTGATTGTGAAGACAAGATGGGAGAGTAGAGAAAATAATTCATTGGAGGGTATGTTAAGAATAAGGTTTTAAAAAAGGTAAAGGACCCCTGGATGGTTAAGTCTAATCAAAAGCAACTATGGAGTTACAGCGCTCATCTCGCTTTCTGGCTGAGGAAGCCGGGGTTTGCCCACAGACAGCTTTCCAAGTCGTGTGGCCAGCATGACTAAACCGCTTCTGGCACAATAGGACACTGTGACGGAAGCCAGAGCGCACGGAAACGCAGTTTACCTTCCCACTGCAGGGGTACCTATTTATCTACTTGTGCTGGCGTGCTTTTGAACTGCTAGGTTGGCAGGAGCTGGGACAGAGCAACAGGAACTCGCCCCATCGTGGGGATTCGAACCGCCGACTTTCCGAGGCTCAGTGATTTAGACCACAGCGCCACCCGCTCCCCTTTGTTAAGAATATAATATAACTATCAAAACTCCTTTAACCCTCTGTTGAATAAATAAATAAATCTAAACCGGGGATCAACTGCAACACAAAAAGTCATACAAATATATTTCCACTAGATATTAAACAAAACGCATTTGCAGATTAAAAATCATGCCTTCACTGATAATTTTCCTTTTCCAGTAGTAAAAATATATATCGACTCAGATCAATGGGATCAACAACATCCCAGATGTAAGGAAGAACAAATGGTTGTGTTGTGTATTGAGTCAAAGGATTTTATATCTGTATTATTATTGTCTGTATTTGCATTAGGATAAAGTAACTGCCTTTTGGTCCCAGAGGGTACAGCTACTATTGGTTCATTTAAGCTGCTGTATTTGGATCCTCTGTCTTATTGGTTTCCTCCAAAAGGCAGCACTGTGATTGCTTGATATTGTTCCCTCCAAAATGTATCCCTTCCTAGCTAGTCCCCTGTCCCTATAAATGTAGCCTTCCTGCCCTCACAGTCAGTCTTGTTCACTTTAATAAAGAGCTGTTACTAGAGAACTGTCTCCAGCATGTTATGTCAAGAGAGCTGAAATCACAAACCCCACGTCACAACAACTGGCGACGAGGATGGGATCCGGAATGCTGAGGAGCGGTTAAACACAGCCCTGCCTCAGAGTCCGGATTGCAGCTTAGAACAAGACTCACTGGCCAGCTGAGAAGACGACCCTGCCCGCTAGGACAATGGAGAGTCCAAGGGTATTGGAGCCCTTCCAGCCATCGGAGCCCCACACATGGGAAGACTACGTCGAACGCTTCGAGTTCTTTGCAGTGGCTCAAGGGATCACCGATGCCAGCAAAAGAAGGGCCACATTCCTGAGCTACTGTGGGCCCGAGACCTTCAAGCTGGCCAAGGCATTGCTTGCTCCAGCGAAGCTGAGTGAGACATCTCTCAAAGATATTCTTGCCTGCCTAACGAGCCACTTGGCGCCTACTGAGACCAAGATGGCCCGGCGGATGGAGTTCCATAAGAGGCAGCAGTGTGCTGGGGAGTCTGTATCCACATTTCTGGCTGAACTCCGGAAGCTCGCTCAGCACTGCGGCTTCCAAAATCTGGAAGAGACTCTCCTGGATCGGTTTATTGGGGGTCTGAGCAGCAAGAAAGCCAGAAGACGCATCGTGGCTAAAGAAGAGGTTACCCTTGCTTCAGCCTTGAAGGAGGCCACCGCCACGGAGAATTATGAAAGAGAGGAGCTTGATGCCAGTCGCAAGGCCACTAAGCCACAGATAGAAGTTGCGCATGCCATGGACGAACTAGAGGCTACTCCAAGCCAGAGCCCAGTCCGTGGGGTCGAGTCGGTGCGTCAGGCCTGCAAAGTGCACAGAGATCGCCGAGGCAGTTGCCCAGGTTGTGGCGGAAACCATGAAAGGAAGAGTTGTCGTTTCAGGGATGCTATCTGCCGGACGTGCGGAAAGACGGGTCACATCGCCAGGGTCTGTAGATCGGCGGCGTCGGGAGCGACAGGAGCACCTAGACTGGAGCATCGCAGACCGCCCACAGCACCTCATTTTCTAAAGGACTGCCACTACGTAACGGAGATCAATGGGAGGGCCGTGCAGTTTCCAGCGCAAGGCAAGGCACACGTCAAGGTGAAGATTGAGGGTCAGCAGTGCGACATGGAGGTGGACTCCGGATCTGCATTCACCATCGTGTCGGACCAGACCGCGAAGACATTCTTCCCCAGGGGTAAGTTGCCCCCTCTGGAGCCCTTCCCGGCAACCTTGCAGTCATACTCAGCAGGCCGCATCCATGTTATGGGAATGTGTGCCGTGAGTGTACAGTTCCGGGACAAACAGGCTGTACTCAAACTGGTGATTGCGAAGGGCAGTCGCCCCAGTCTCCTGGGCACTGACTGGTTCCCTGCCCTGGGACTGAGTATCTCAGGGCTTAATTCAATCCAAACCTGCCCTGAGATGAGCGAGGTATTATGCAAGGAATTTGCTGGTCTCTTTAATGGAAAACTGGGTTGTTATAAAGGGCCCCCAGTTGACTTCGAGTTGGACCCCGGGGTGGCTCCAATCCGACTCAAACCAAGGCAAGTGCCATTTGCACTGCAACCCAAGATCGAGGCAGAGCTGGATAAATTGGTCAAGCAGGGAGTTCTCTCACCCGTGGACTCTGCTAAGTGGGAGACTCCAATCGTCACGCCCCTTAAAGCAAATGGGGAAGTCAGGATATGTGCAGATTACAAATGTACTATCAATAAGGCACTCAGGGGAAACTCATACCCCATTCCAGTTGTATCACATCTGTTGGCTAAACTGGCTGGGGGCAAGGTGTTCGCCAAAATTGACCTGGCACAAGCTTACCAACAGCTGCCAGTAACCCCACAATCAGCGGAAGCACAGACTATTGTCACACATAAAGGGGCGTTCAGAGTTAACAGATTACAGTTCGGAGTTTGTGTGGCCCCAGGGATTTTTCAAGGGCTCATGGAACGCCTGTTAAGAGGTCTGCCGGGGGTCTTGCCATTTTTTGATGACGTTTTGATTGCTGGAAAAGACCCACAGGAACTGGTTGCGCGTGTCCGTGCAGTGTTGCTCAAGTTCAGGGAGGTGGGGTTGCAACTGAAAAAGGAAAAATGCAGTTTTGGGGTGCCAACGGTGGATTTCTTGGGGTTTAAAATTGATGCATCAGGCATCCACCCCACAGATGCTAAGATTAAGGCCATCATCGAGGCACCACGACCACAGAACAAGACGGAGTTGCAGTCATTCCTGGGACTTATTAACTTTTATCATTCATTCTTACCCCAGAAAGCTTCGGTAGCTGAACCATTACATAGACTATTGCAGAAAAAGAATGTGTGGCGATGGGGGCGGGAGCAGCAGAAGGCTTTTGACTCCTTGCGAGGAATGCTGAGTAGCAGGAGCGTCCTTGCTCATTATGATGAGTCAAAGCCGCTGGTCCTGGCATGTGATGCCTCTCAATACGGTCTGGGGGCTGTGCTGAGTCATAGGGAACCGGATGGGTCGGAAAAGCCCATCTCTTTCTATTCCCGTACGTTGTCGCCCACAGAGCGCAACTATGCTCAAATTGATAAAGAGGCACTGGCTATTGTGTCCGGAATCAAAAGGTTCTATGATTATTTGTACGGTCGCCAATTCTCCATTGAAACGGACCACAAACCACTGTTAGGGTTGTTCAACCCAAACAAACAAACGCCACAAATTCTCTCCCCCAGAATGTTGCGTTGGTCAATATTCCTGAATGGGTTCCAGTACACCTTGACCCATGTGCCGGGGAAACAGTTGTGCCACGCTGATGCGCTGAGTCGATTGCCCCTTCCTGGCGGGAGCAATGAGGATCCTGCTCCAGCGGAGTACATTATGATGCTAGAAACACTTCCAGGGGCTCCTGTAACAGCTACGGATATAGCTGAGAAAACGAGGAAAGATGCTGTTCTCTCCCGTGTGCTCACTTGGGTGGGGAGGGGGTGGCCAGGTGGTCCGCATGAAGAAAAATTCAGGCCTTATGCGACAAGGCAGCACGAATTGTCCATGCATAAGGGTTGTCTCCTATGGGGAGATAGGGTGATCATCCCAGCACCACTGAGAAACAGGGTTCTTGAGACGCTTCACATGGGACACCCGGGAATGGTCAGGATGAAGTCGCTAGCCCGATGTTATGTGTGGTGGCCTGGAATGGACCAGAACATAGAACAATGGGTACGAACATGCAAGGCATGCCAAGAGGTGCGGCCAGAAGTGGCCAGAGCACCAGTCCACTGGTGGGAGCAGTCCAGGACTCCCTGGAGCCGGCTGCACATAGATTTTGCGGGGCCATTCCAAGGGAAGGTCTTTTTGGTTATCGTTGATGCATATTCCAAATGGTTAGAAGTGGCGATGGTCCCTAGCATGGCATCAGCTGCCGTAATCAAGGTGTTGAGGCAGCTGTTTGCTACCCACGGGTTACCTGAGACCATTGTATCAGATAATGGGGCAGCTTTTGTATCCCAAGAATTCAGGGCATTCTTGGCTGATAACTTCATAAGAGGGGTCACATCCGCGCCCTTTCACCCATCCTCCAATGGGCAGGCTGAGCGCATGGTAAGAACAGCCAAAGAATCCATTGCGCGCTTAATGGAAGGTAACTGGTCGGCTCGCATCGCGCGAATGCTATTTTTGCAGCATGCGACGCCGTGTACTGCGACGGGCAAGTCGCCAGCCGAGCTGCTCTTAGGTAGAAGACTGGTAACGGTGCTGGATTATGTCCACCCAGATAAAATGCCAAACCGTAATTCAAGAGCAACCCCCCAGGCTGAGACTGACACAACAAGGTATCTCGCCCCTGAAGATCTGGTCTGGGTGAGGAACTATTCACGAGGTCCGCGGTGGGTGGCTGGTGTGATCACCCGGGCTAGTGGACCTGTGTCCTATTATGTGACCTTGGAAAATGGGCAAGTTTGGAAGAGACATATAGATCAGCTGAGGCGCCGGGCGCTCAGCAGGGAGGAGTCAGATAATTCATCCCTGGCTAATGACGCACAGCTGCGAGACCAGAGTGAAAATGGTCCAGAGGTGCAGTCACCAGGGGCTTCAGCAAATGAACCAGGGTCTGCTAGTCCTCATGATGACGAGGTACAGGTCAGGGACCCTGAGATGTCTGGGACTCCATCTGTTCCTGATGAAACCCCTATAGCAGCCCCTCCACCACAGGTAACACCCAATCCAGAACCTGCAACACCCGTTGTCAGGAGATCAAGTAGAAGTTGTAGGACCCCACAGTACCTGAGGGATTACGTCTGCTGTGCTCACTAGGGGGGGAGGGGTGTTGTGTATTGAGTCAAAGGATTTTATATCTGTATTATTATTGTCTGTATTTGCATTAGGATAAAGTAACTGCCTTTTGGTCCCAGAGGGTACAGCTACTATTGGTTCATTTAAGCTGCTGTATTTGGATCCTCTGTCTTATTGGTTTCCTCCAAAAGGCAGCACTGTGATTGCTTGATATTGTTCCCTCCAAAATGTATCCCTTCCTAGCTAGTCCCCTGTCCCTATAAATGTAGCCTTCCTGCCCTCACAGTCAGTCTTGTTCACTTTAATAAAGAGCTGTTACTAGAGAACTGTCTCCAGCATGTTATGTCAAGAGAGCTGAAATCACAAACCCCACGTCACAACAGGTTGATTAAAATTGGTGAGGTTTTGATGGGTGGCAGATTGGGACTAAGTGCTGACAGTCTGCAAACGACCGGAGTCGTTCTGTACAGTATTTTATTCAACTGTCGTTAAAAGCCACAGGAGCAGAAAGGGGAAAAGGGGGGAATGGCACCCCTAGAGGTTACACGGATAACGACAAATTGCTCCTCCGCGGCTGTCCTTCCGCCCCTTCAAGGAGTTAAATAGCCACTTCTGTGTTTTTATTTTCTTCCCGGAACCACGTGCGTTTCTCCCGGTTTTTCTAAACGCCCCTTTGCACACTTACAATTTGTGGCATGGATAGGCTCGACCACGCGGTTGCCATTCTGTGCACACCTAGAAGTGGCAGGGAAGAGACAGAGAGAGAGAGAAAGAGGCCTGTTGCACCCGGGCGATTTGTTGCTTCGATGGGTGGGTATACCCTCCCCAGCAGGGGTGCCAAGTTGAATAACACATTTGGGGGTGGGGCAGGTAATCCCCGCGTAATTAAGCACATGACGCAGCATACACACACTTTTTGGATGCTAAGGTCCATCAACCTGGGGAGGGGGGGATGGCTCCATCAAATAATTTATTGGGGGGGCAAAGGGACATCGGCCCCCTAGGAGCTCCTCAGGCATGGGCGTAGGCAGGGGGACAGCTGCCTGCCGATCCCCTCTAAATCCAAGTAAATAAATAAAAACACTTCACTAAAAGTGCAAATCGTAGAGTGGTTTGGACAGATTTTTCTGAGCCGTTGGAGTCAAAAGAACATTTAAAACAACTTGTTGTGGAGAGAGATATTTCATTCCGAGTCAGGCAGAGGATGATAACAGGTGGTTGTCCTGCCCCCCCCCCGGCGCCATAAATCCTCGCTACGCCCATGCTCCCAGGTAACTGTATAAGAGGCGGATCTCCCCTCCCCGCCAGCGATCCACAGTGGAATCGCCCTCTCCAGCCTCTCCTTGCCTCTTCCCACCCCCGGTGGCTGGGAAGAAGATCCACCCTTCTTTCCTCGGTGGATTCTGCCAGCCAGTGGGGGTGGGCGGCCTTCCCCTTCCGCTATCCTCTGGGCCGCATGACTGACAGAGGCGGCGGGAGGAGCCCCCCAGACTCTCCTTTTCTGCGCAACTTTAAGAGCGCGCCTGTCCCCGGCGCGCGTCTCGGCGGCGGGGCGGCACTCGGCGCGCGTCTTCCTGGCGCACCGCTCGGCAGGGCCACGGCCTGGGAGGCGGCAGCAGGTACAGAAGCGGGAGGGGCGGGCTGTGGGAAGGCCGGGGGGCGCCCTCCGGCTCGGGACACCCCCCCAAACCCCACCTATGTTCGAGAGACCCGGCGGCAACCCGCCAAGCCATATGTGGCCAAAACATCCCGCGGCCACCACCGGGGACCGGCCGGGCGCAGCAGCAGCAGAGCGCCTATAAATAGCCGGAGTCGTCGTCCTCCCTCCCTGCCGCTGTTGCGTGGGAGGGAGGGAGGAGACGACGCCCCCCCCCCACGCGTCGAATTCGGGAGCCCCTTGGCTCGTGCGAAAGCAGTGGAGCCCCTGACGCGTGTGTGGCAATGGCAAGATCAGGCAAGGCAAGGTTTGGCTGGAGAGTGGCAGGGCGAGACACGCACCCGGAGGGAGCCTGCCTGAAAATGGGACCCTGGAATGACAATACTCTCCAACATTTCTCCAGTAAAAATAGGAACGTCCAATTCTATTATTATTATTATTATTATTAAGTTTGTTTATGTCCGCCCATCTGGCTGGGTTTTCCCAGCCACTCTAGACAGCTTACAAGCACATATAAAAACTTACTAAACCGTCAAACATTTATTTATTTATTGTCTGCCTATCTTACGAGCTTGCCCCAGCAAGTATAGTTTCTAATCTCCTTCGTCCGGGGGTCACGTAACCCCATACCCTCTGACATTTCTCCAATGAAATTAGGGACATTCTGGGATCAAATCAGATTCTGTAAATCCGGGGCTGTCCCTGGAAAATAGGGACACTAGGAGGGACTGGAATGGTCTCCTTTCAGACATTTTATCCAAACTCCTCCTGGACCTCTTCAGCAAGCAACCTGGTGTCAAAGAGCTAGGCAGGTGGCTCTTCCCCTCCCCAATTCCTCTTCTGACAGCTTTAGGCATTACAAGAGATGAGCAAGCAGGGCCTGGAGGAAAGTTGTTGGCAACCCTTGTGTGTGTGTGTGTGTGTGTGTGTGTGTGTGTGTGTGTATGTGTGTGTAGAAGGGACGCCTCTAAATAAATCTCAGTGTCTTGACAATAAGCTGGCCAATAATAGTCTGTTAACGTACAGTAGCAACGTGCTTCAGAACTTGGGAGAGGGGACTCTGTAACTGCTTGGCATCCCAAAATGAGCATCGGACCATCCTGAATTGTTTCCAGCAACTTGTCTTGAAGCATGTTTAAATCTTGTTTATGCACAGCAGGCTAGTTGTGCCCAGAAACCATGTGGCTTTGTGATGCATGTGAGGTATACACCTTGGGGCCCATACAAGCTACATTGGTACTGTGAAATATGTTGCTTTGATCACCTCTGGATGCAGCAGCAAATCCAGGGTTTTGGAAATTTGATGGACTTTCACCCTATTTTTCCTGACCCAGGAAGAGAAGAACCTCCTGCTCATTATGCCAGAATTGGAGACAGTTTCTCTTTGCTTTTTTTACTTTATGCTATCCCCAATAACCTAAGACAGTGATTCATGAAGTGGGTGGGTTGCCATGCTGCAAGAGGGAATGTTACGCAGTGAAATGGGGTTGGCAGGTCAGTGTTGCCGGTTTTCTCAGACGTGCTCCTGTCCGTCGACAGTAACAACCAGAGCTGCCAGCTGACCAGAAGAAAACAGCCCAATTTGTTACTTTTGCAATAGCGTTCCTTTAAAAAGGAGAACAGCAAGGGCATAAGCATTCTTGCTAGTTAACGTCTCCCAGCTGACCAAAATAAAACCGCCTCGTTTGCTCCTATTCCTTTATATTAGTATACCAGTTTCTGGATGCCACAGGAGGGGAGAAAGCTCCTGTGCTCAGATCCTCCTTGTGGGTTTTCCATACGCATCTGGTAGACCACAGGATGCTGGACTAGATGGGCCACCCTCCTTTTTTAAGCATTTGCTTCATTTGCAGAAATCAGCAAACTTTTGTTTTAGGGCATGGGCATAAACATTCCCACCTGCTAATGGCTGCAAATCATGTTGCTGTTAAATGCATAGAAGCAGGACCTGGTAGAATGGTTGACAACCTTAACAGCAATCTAGGTAAAGGTAAAGGGGCCCCTGACCATCAGGTCCAGTTGTGTCTGACTCTGGGGTTGCGGCGCTCATCTCGCTCTATAGGCCGAGGGAGCCAGCGTTTGTCCGCAGACAGCTTCCGGGTCATGTGGCCAGCATGACAAAGCTGCTTCTGGCGAACCAGAGCAGCGCACGGAAACGCCGTTTACCTTCCCGCCGGAGCGGTCCCTATTTATCTACTTGCACTTTGACATGCTTTCGAACTGCTAGGTGGGCAGGAGCTGGGACCGAGCAACGGGAGCTCACCCCATTGCAGGGATTCGAACCGCCAACCTTCTGATCAGCAAGCCCTAGACTCTGTGGTGAAGTTTTTTTTCTGGTGAAGACAAGGATTGGGGAAAATACTTCTTTGCTGAATGGGTGTGTGTCAGACTGCTCTTAATAGCACCAGGAGTGATAAAAAGAGGGCAAGCAGCATACCCTCTAGGAAGCACTTTGAGCCTTAAATAAAGACAAGGATCTGGGGAGGAGGGGCTTGAGATGATGGAACCTTTCTTTACCTTCTCACTAGAAGGATGCTCACTAAGTGAGGAGGGGCATACTGTGCCATCTGAGCCTAGAGGTGCAGGTGATCAGATGTCAAGCAGATGACAGAACCTCTCTTTTAATCTGCTGTAAAGAAGAGATGTTCCAGGAGGTGCAACTGTATTGTGTAGGGACAGGGTGGGTAAAAAGCAATGATTATTTTTTTTAACAAGTCGGATTTTTAAAAATTTAAATCAGACTTTTTTTAATTTAAATTGGATTTTTAAAATAAAATGCTTTTGGGAGGAAAAATATTTCTAGTTTTCTATTTAAGTTACATTACAGTCTAAAGCAGGGGTCCCCAGACTTACCCTGCTTTGGGCCGGAGGGCAGGGGAGTGCGCACCCGTGCGCATGCGCACACACACTTATTGGCGCGGTGGCGCGCTTCCAGGTCGAAAAAATCACCGAAAATCGTTTGTGCGCATGCGTATGGGCCTCTCCTGACCCGGAAGTGCACCGGAAATGACCTCTTCTGGGTCGGGAGAGGCCCATACGCATGCGCACAAATGATTTTCGGCGCTTTTTTCCGATCTGGAAGTGCACCGCCGCGCTGTGCGCCGTAAGAGCGGGCGGCGGCAGCAGGCGGCGGGGGTCGTCTCGGGCCGGATTGGGAGGCTAATTGGGCCACATCTGGCCCGCGAGCCGTAGTCTGGGGACCCCTGGTCTAAAGGCTATTCATTAGGAAATAATGTTTTAAGTTTTTCATGTGTGCCAAAACTCAGTCTAAGTTTTTGTTTTTAAAAAAATTGTTTAACCACATCAGTTAACAAACATGGATACATATGCTTTAATGTTATTGTTTTAGTTAAATAAATTGTTACTAAGGAAATGGTTATTTTTCTCCTTCCAGTAAAGCACAGCAGAAAAGTTGTCCAAATATAAACAGTTAACTTATTAAACCTCACAATAATTTCATAATCATCGGTTTATGTATTTCTAATACTAGAACCAAATCAGCAATTTTTGATATAACTGTAAAAACTACTCTGAAAATTTATTATTGCAAAAATGAAACCTTCAGCTGCTTGTAAATATTAAGAGGATACCAGCAAGAATGAGACTTTCTGAAAAAAAATTTTTGATTTGAATCAAGTCCTACTGACTTGTGATTTAAATCGATTTGATTTAAATCAAATCCACCTTGTGTAGAGATAACAAAAGTTGCACCTGCCAGAGCTTCCTCTTCTATACAAATGTTTAAAGAGACATGGTCCTTCCCACCTAAACTCCAGATTGTAGTAATGATGACAGTGGGGAGAAATCCCCATTGTGACTGCAGCTACATGCCACCATTATGACATTTGCAGACGGTTTTATTTATAAAGCATGTGATGATGTGGCTGAAAGGCTGAGGTGCAAACCAGAGAGGTCTCTGCGTTCCCCTCTCCTCTTTCAAAAACTGATTGGTGGCCTTCTTAATCAAACCACTCCATCTTGCTTTGATATAGGAACAGTAATACTGGTCTCTCTTGTTTAGACTTCGGAAGTTAAAGAAAGGAGATTCCAACTAAAGACCAGGAAGGACTTTCTGACAGTAAGAGCCGCTCAGCAGTGGAATGGACTCCCTTGGAAGGTGGTGGACTCTCCTTCCTTGGAAGTTTTTAAGTAGGGATCGGATGGCCATCTGTCATGTATGATCTAATTGAGATTCATGTACAGTGATGCCTTGGTTCTCAAACTTAATCTGTTCTGGAAGTCCATTCCAAAACCAAAGCTTTCCATAACCAAGGCGCACTTCCCCATAGAAAGTAATGCAAAACGAAATTAATCCATTCCAGACTTTTAAAAACAACCCCTAAAAGAGCAATTTAACATGAATTTTACTATCTAACGAGATCATTGATCCATAAAATGAAAGCAATAATCAATGTACAGTGGTGCCTCGCAAGACGAATTTAATTCGTTCCGCGAGTCAATTCATTTTGCGAAAAATTCGTCTTGCGAATCGCGGTTTCCCATAGGAATGCATTGAAATTTCTTTTTCTTTTTTTTGCCCATAGGAACGCATTAATTAAATTTCAATGCATTCCTATGGGAAACCGCGATTCGCAAGACGAATTTTTCGCAAAACGAATTCGTCTTGCGAGTCACCATCAGATCGCAAGACGCATTTGTCTTGTGAAAAATTCGTCTTGCAGGGCATCCGTCTTGCGAGGTACCACTGTACTGTACTATGAAATAAATAAGACAGTATTGTACATGATAAAAATGAAATTTTTAATTTTTTTCTTCCCTATACTGATTATAGTCATTGTTTGGATAGGGGGCTTTTATCCATTTCCACAGTCACACAATCAATCAGTAGCTGTACTGGGTTCCACACAAATGAACACACAAAAACAAATGAACCGGAAAAGCTTCGAAAACAAAAACGCAAAATAAATAGCAAAAACAAAAGCACCAAGCTTAATCCGTTACAGAAATGTTCAAAAACCAAGGCGCAGCTTCTGATTGGTGCAGGCGCCCTGGAAACAATAGCTGACAACCGCACCGGACGTTTGGCTTCCAAAAATGGTTAAAAAACCGGAACACTTCCGGATTTTCGGAGTTTGAGAACCAAAGCGTTTGAGAACCAAGGTACCACTGTATTGCAGGGGGTTGGACTAGATGACCCTTAGGGTGCCTTCCAACTCTACAATTCTATGGTTGAGTTTCATGCTTGTTTAGGCTTGGATTGGTTGTAGGAGTTGTTTGGAGCCAGCTGCTCCACACCCATCTTCTGCAGTGCTTATGCTATCCGCTTGGTGGCACACAGCGGACTGGATTGGATAAACTGATCTGAAAGGGAAGGGGTAGCGCAGAGATGCGGGTGGCGCTGTGGGTTAAACCAGAGATCCTAAGGCTTGCTGATCAGAAGGTAAACGGTGTTTCCGTGCGCTGCTCTGGTTCGCCAGAAGCAGCTTTGTCATGCTGGCCACATGACCCGGACGCTGTACGCCAGCTCCCTCGGCCAATAACGCGAGATGAGCATCGCAACCCCAGGGGTCCCTTTTCCTTTACCTTTAGTGCAGGGTTAGGGAACTGTTGCTGGACCACAACTCCCATCAGCCCCTTGAGTACCAGCCGTGCTGCTGGGAGCCCAGCAATATCTGGAGGGCTACAGGTTCCCCCATCCCTGCTTGAGTAGAGTTTCTTTTCTTTTCTTTTTTACTTGAGGCAAGACTTAGGCTTCCCCTTCCCCCAGTTGGTTGGTTGGTTGGTTCCCTTCATCTATCCTATATAATAAAGTCCCTGTGTCTCTGCATCCAGTCCCTGTGTCCCTGTGTCCGCGCTACTGCGCATGTGCCCCGCGGACACAGGCTGCTTCTTTTTCCCTTAGCTCGCGCAGGCAGCGCGTCCCGGAGAAGCCCTGCTTGCTTCTCTTCCGCACACACACACACACACACACACACACACACACAAACTACCCGCTCGCCGCCACAGCAAACCACCCAGAGGGAGCCTGGGGCCCTCAATGCACATCCCCGCCGGTGGAGGCAGCGACGGAGGCGCCGCCTGCGTGGTCCCAGGCCTTCCCCTCTGTTCCCGCCCAGCTAGCGCCCGTTTACTTAACGGGCTGAATGACACTAGTTAATAAATAATAATAAAGAAAGGTGTTCAGGGTAAGAGACAAAAGATCATTTTAGGATAACACTGAACTAGAGCTTCCTGGAGCAGAGATTTTCAAACTGGTCTGTGGTCCAATGATGGTCCATTCAGGTATTCTGCAGAAAAGTTGTGAAATGGTTTTCTAGCTATTCTATCTATCTATCTATCTATCTATCTATCTATCTATCTATCTATCTATCTATCTATTTTGATGGTGGAGATTGAGGCCGTTTTGACCAAGGCTCACCATGTCCTGGCCTAGAACCATCTTCAAGAGTAGCCCCATATAAAACACATTACAGTATCCCTGATAAAAGGTTACTGGTGGAACATGCAGGACAATGGTTTGGTGCAATCGTTGACATCTGTGTGTTCATCTGGCAATCGGGTTTCGCAGGGTTTTTAAATCTCACCAAACCTCTTTGATCACAGCGATAAGGGTGGGTGGGACAAAATAATTGCAGGTTTTGCAGGTTTTGGGCAAATCACCTCCCGCTCTCTCCAAAGCCATTATTTGTCTTCAGCCTTTCTTTGGCTTGTTGTACAGTTTTGTTCCAGCCAGGAGAAAGGGGAGAAGCATTTGAAACAGCTGCGACTCAGATGATTTATGAGATATTTGCACCATTTAAAAATCATTGCTCTGTAACTTACGGCTTGTTTTTGCTTAACTTATGTTCTAGTGTAGTGCCCTGTAAATCAAACTGCTAAACAGCGTTATGAAATATAATGCTGTGGTTTGGACAATTGAGTAGAAGGACTTTTTCTTTTCTTTTTCCATACATTCTGGCAGTTTAAAAGCGACCCTCTTGGATTTGTTGGGATGCTTTATCTCTTCTTCTCATTTAAGCTCGAAAGCTTCTGCCCGCAATCAATGGAGTGTTACAATTCTACATATAAGGTGTCTTGGTCAACTAATACCTCGGCCTCGCTGATGTAGAATCATAGAATCATAGTTGGAAGAGACCACAAGGGCCATCCAGTCCAACCCCCTGCCAAGCAGGAAACACCATCAAAGTATTCCTGACAGATGGCTGTCAAGCCTCTGCTTAAAGACCTCCAAAGAAGGAGACTCCACCACACTCCTTGGTAGCAAATTCCACTGCCGAACAGCTCTTACTGTCAGGAAGTTCTTCCTAATGTTTAGGTGGAATCGTCTTTCTTGTAGTTTGAATCCATTGCTCCGTGTCCGCTTCACTGAAGCAGCAGAAAACAACCTTTATCCCTCCTCTATATGACATCCTTTAATATATTTGAACATGGCTATCATATCACCCCTTAACCTTCTCTTCTCCAGGCTAAACATGCCCAGCGCCCTAAGCCGTTCCTCATAAGGCATCATTTCCAGGCCTTTGAGCATTTTGGTTTCCCTCTCCTGGACACGTTCCAGCTTGTCTGTATCCTTCTTGAACTGTGGTGCCCAGAACTGGACACAGTACTCCAGGTGAGGTCTGACCAGAGCAGAATACAGTGGTCCAAAAGAAAGCAGAACAGTACGTTTGGCACCAACGTGGCTGCAGGAGTTGCTGGAAGGAGGCGTACAAGGCACCATCCAACCATTGTAGGGGCTCCATTCCATCCCCCCCCCCATTTTTTAAATTGATTTTCCAAACACATGTAGTATAACAAAAACACATCCACACACAAAACGATGCAAACACAACAGAAAAATACACATAAAACAAAAATCTATCTTTACAAATTCTTATTTTTTCTTTACCATTCTTTACCATTTTAGGGTGACTTCCTTGAATCTGCGGTTCATTGTAATTCATCTTTAGTAACTTCTAACTCCTCATTATGAATCTTTTTTAAAAAAATCTTTTTTATTAAAATGAATCATTTTTTTAAATCTCCTTATCTCATTTTCTACTTATTCACCCTTTAGAATCTTATCTTCATATTGTCTAAACTCTTAACATATCTTACATTACAGCCTATAACTTCTTCCAAGTCTGTATTATAAACCTCAAGTGTTCCAATGTTTCTTTAAATATTCTTTAAATTTCTTCCAATCTTTTCCCACCGTCTCTTCTCCCTGGTCGCGGAGTCTCCCGGTCAGTTCAGCTAGCTCCATATAGTCCATCATTTTCATCTGCCATTCTCCAACAGTTGGTATCTCTTCCATTCCAAATTTGCCTTTTCTTCTCCTGCAAGGCAGCAGAGGTTTAGGATTAAGGCTGGGCGATATCGGCCTTTCAACATTGCGACGTATCAGCAGCCAAACATTGTGATGTAGTGATAGATCCATAGCTGCCAAGTCTCCCGTATTCTCCGGGAAATCCCCGTTTTTCCAGCTGTTCTTAGCTGAAAAAATGGATTTTTTTGTTTTTTCCTGGTTTATTCTGGCACGGTGGCCATTTTGGAACTGGGCGGAGCATGCTCAGAAGCGACTTTTGATGCTGCTCCGCGCGGTTCCAAAATGGCTGCAGTGCGACTTCTGGCGTGGCGGCCATTTTGGAACTGGGCAAAGCAGCATCAAAAGTCACTTCTGAGCATGCTCCACCCAGTTCCAAAATGGCGGCAGCGCTACTTCCGGTCTGCTACTTCCGGGCCGGTCCCTTATTTCTCGGACAGCAACTTGGCAGGTATGGATAGATCACGATGTTGAAACACAAAGGGAGGAACAAGCTGCTTCGGCCCAGGCCCTGCAAAGCGCTGGGGGGCGGGGGGGGCAACCACCCCAGCGCCCTCAGTGGGAGCAGCGATAATTTCACAAGGCTGGGCTGATGCAGTCAGGGTGGATTTGATTTAAATCAAATTGATTCAAATCACAATTTAAATCATAATTTAAATCTCTAGTCAGTAAGACTTGATTTAAATCTTCTTCTTCTTTTACAGAAAGACTCATTCTTGCTGGTATCATAATTTTTACAACCAGAGTTAACTGTTTATATTTGGACAACTTTTCTGCTGTAAAAATAATCATTTCTTTGATAACAATTTAAATATTTCATTGAACTAAAACAATAACATTATAGCATATGTATCCATGTTTGTTAACTGATGTGGTTAAACAATGTTTTTTTAAAAAAACAAAACAAAACCTTAGACTGAGTTTTAGCACACATGGAAAACTTAAAACAAATCCTTGTTTCCTGATTAATAGTCTTTGTTCTATAATGTAACTTAAATAGAAAACTATCTTTAGAAAGATTTTTCCTCCAAAAGCATTTTATTTTAAAAATCTGATTTAAAAAAACACCAATTTAAATAAAAAAATCCGATTTAAATTTTTTTAAATGATTTTTTAAAAAAAATAATAATTGATTTTTATCTACCCTGCCTCTTACAGAATCACTTTTATCTGCATATAAAAAAATTAAGTCATGCCATGCTAAGGAAAATGTTTGGTTTTGATTGACCGATAAAGAAATGAATTGGAGTTATCGTTTCTGCAGTGTTTCCAATAATTTTTATGCCAGAGGTCTAAATTTAGGTCAACGGTAGCTTTTCCCTGTTGCAAAATATTCAGCCTGGTTGCAAACAGTGTAAATGTTATGAATTCTTTGGATTCTGCATTAATGTCTTTGAAAACAGATAATAAAAAATGCTTGGCATTTTTTGGCAGTATTTTGTCCCCCTTCTGTCTGGTTTAGAAGCAGGATAGAAACGTTTTGAATAAATGAATGTTTAAGAATGTGAAGAGTTCAGCAATACAACCAGGCGCTCAAGCGATAGATGAGTGTTAGGTTTGATTAGTGATGATGACATTGGGTGGTATATTATTATTATTATTATTATTATTATTATTATTATTATTATTATTATTTGAATTTATATACCGCCCTATACCCAGGGGTCTTAGGATGGTTCACAGAATATAATCAAGATATAAAACTACAAAATACCTAAAAAATTAAAAAAAACCCAATACAGTAGTCACATTTTAAAAGGGCATAGGATGTCAAACAGATCGACCAAAGGCCTGGTTTAAAAGGAACATTTTTGCCTGGTGTCTAAAAGTGTATAATGAAGGCGCCAGGTGAACTTCCCTGGGGAGAGCATTCCACAGGCAGGGAGCCACTGCAGAAAAGGCCCTCCTCGTGTTGCCACTCTCTGGACCTCTCAAGGAGGAGGCAGATGAAGGAGGGCCTCAGAAGATGATCTCAGAGGGTCCTGTTAGGTTCATATAGAAAGAGGCGGTCCTTGAGGTATTGCGGTCCTGAACCGTTTATTAAACTCATTTTTACTCCAAGTAGACCTTTTGAAATTACTGGACCGACCTTAGACATGTTAATTTATTTCAATGGGTCTACTCTGAGTAACACTTAATTGAATACCCCCAATTGTGTTGAGATGGCTTCTTCATGGTCCTCCTCTGCAAGAGGGTCCAGAGAATAGCAACGTGAGAACGGGCCTTTCCTGCACCGGCTTCCCACTTGCGCAATCCCTAGAGAGCAGGGCTGGATTTAGATTTGATGAGGCCCTAAGGTAATGGGGCCCTTTATATGGCCAGCTGTCCTTTGTCAACAACAAATTGTCGTCGTTTTTTTGTGTTGAATATATGCTATATGGTAATTTATGGACCCAATAGGTATCTAAAGCCATTTGCACAGAACAATTAGGAGCCGCCTACACAACACAAAACACTGTTGCTGTATGTAGGTTTTATTTTACTTCTTTTTTATCTTATACAGCAGGCATGTCCAACAGGTAGATCGTGATCTACCGGTAGATCACTGGACATCTGTGGTAGATCACCGGTAGATCAGTGGCTCCCCCCAAAGAAGCTAGAAAACTTTGGCTGCCCTAAAAAAAGTTCAACATCATTTCCCTGCACCTCTAAAATGACCTGAACCACAAAAAACAGGGCTTTCCTTCCAAATAAAAAAGCTCAACATCTCTTTCTTCCCTAAAGAAGCTCAACAACAAAACAGGGCTTTCCTTCTTAAAAAAAAAAAGCTCAACAACTTTGACCTGAACCCCAAAAAGGAGGGTAGATCACTTCCAGTTTTTAACTCTGTGAGTAGATCCCTGTCTCTTGGAAGTTGGCCACCCCTGTTATACAGTATTTTGGAAATGTACATCCAGGTTTTTTTTTCCTTTAAAAATTTTTGGGGACCCCAAGAGATTGGGGCCCTAAGCTATCGCTTGTTGCTTATACATAAATCTGGCACTGCTAGAGAGACTTGCCTGGCACCTTCATTACAGATCTTTAAGCACCAGGCAAAAACAGTGCAAATAAGTTTTGATGGATGTAATAATGGAATACTGAATGTTTTAGTTTTTGTAAAATGTGCAGGGATTTATGATACGCACGTATCAAAACTTATTTGCACTGTTGAATTTATCTTGATGCTGCCAACGTTTTCATGTATACAGTAAACATTTCCCAATCTTCTCTAAACGTATATTCTCTTATTCTATACGTTAAATCTGTAAGCTGCGCATATTCTGTGAGTTTAAGTTGACATTCTTTAATTGGGACTTTTATTTTCCACAAGTGTCCTGATTTTATAGGGACAGTACTGGAATCACAGAAGCCACCCCAGTGTTTTTATTTGATCCTGGAATATCCCAGTTTCCCTTTTTCCTCCCCTCCATCTCTTGGAGAACAATTACGGTAAAAGTGGTGTGTGTGGATAGGTGCAAAAACAGAGTCCTGTTTATACTGAAAATAAAATACCTGCATAAAAAGAATTTTACAAGGTGGGTGTGAGGGTTCCCGTTTCTCTGCACTTAAAAAAGTGTTGTAGTTCTGTGGCTTACCAACATTGCCATGTTTTCCTGGAGTACCCATGCAATCCACACTGTAGGACATAATTTCTGTGGGCATTCCAGGATGTGTGATGCAGCTGAAAAGCAACAGAGACTCTCAGAGTCTCTTATTTAAGTGCACAGAAAGTCACCCCCACCCCTAAATTTCAGGAAACTTTGCCCATCCATCCCAGAGTCATTGGGGGTATCTTTGCCTCCCCACAAATTGCCAAACGACAACAAACTCTACTGAAAATTGCAGCGCGAGGCTAATAAGTCTCAGTTCATTAATCTATTGTTGATTCGGTTCTTCAGTAGAGTTGAGCTCTGGCAACTGAACCAACCGCGAAACTGAAAATGGGCCGGATTCAGCTAAATAGTTGCGCTAGCGGGAGCCATTGCAATGAGTCCTGCTCTCCCCACACTTCCCCCAAAATTGGCTCTGAGGAAGCGGGTCAGGAGAAGAGGTTGCAGTGGTGTGTGTGTGTGTGTGTGTGTGTGTGTAAAATTGTTCCATTGGCCACTCAATGCTTGCAATCATGGAACAAACAGAGGGGCATAATGTTTAAATTCCATCTTATATTTTATACTTTCTCTTTTAGAAACATACAGATTGTATATTAGAGAGAAGCTCTTGAGAGCAAAAATTCCCCAGGATGTCGTACCGAAAAGAACTAGAGAAATACCGAGATCTGGATGAAGATCAGATCCTTGGAGCACTGACGGAAGAAGAGATCAAGATGTTAGAGGATGAACTGGTAGACCTAGACCCTGATGTAAGTGATTTTAAAGGACAGGCCATGTGATACTTCTTGAATTGTGTGAAAACATCTACGTCGGGCATGCTAAGCAATGAAATATAAATAAATAGGAGACCCTTCTGCTACGCTTTGCAGTGGTAGACCATCTTTGGATCTGCTTGGGCTTTGCTTCGCCCTCTCTCCCCCCCCCTCTCCTTGGACATGAGCCAGGTTTGATACACAGTCTATTTTGGAATCTTACACCTTCGCTGTCTGCTTAATTTGAAGCAGACTCTTCCCTGCAAACGCCGGCACCTCGCTCTGTTTGGTGGTGTTAGGAATACTAGAATTGCCCCCTTGGTTCAGATCATAGAGTCATAGAATCTTGTTTAGATTTTTCCTTGGCGGGTACTCCTGGTAAAAAGTTGCTGCTTTAATTCCTTTTGATGATCTACTGTTGCTACTGGGAAACTGAGACATGGTTCAAATGTTATGTGAATGAGCCGTAGGCTCCCCTTCCCCTCTTCCCCTCCAGTACACCTGCGAGGAGAAGATTGGAAGTACAGTGGTTCCTCGACTTACGAATGTAATCCGTTCCGAAGGCACCTTTGTAGGTCAAAACATTTGTAAGTCGAAAAACCCCATTGGTAATGCGGTTTCCCATAGGGTTGCTTTGGAAACGGAAAAAAATCGTAAGTCGAAGCAACCCTATCTAAAAATTCGTAAGTCGAAACATCCCTGTCTAAAACCGCCGCGGTTTGCTTTCAGCTGTTGAGACATTCGTAAGCATGCGGCCATTACCCCCATTCGTAAGTCGAATAATTCGGTTGTCGAGTCGTTCGTAAGTTGAGGCACCACTGTACAGTACAGTCGTACCTTGGTTGTCAAACGGAATCCGTTCCAGAAGTCCGTTCGACTTCCAAAACTGTTCAGCAACCAAGGTGTGGCTTCTGATTGGTTGCAGGAGCTTCCTGCACTCAGTCAGAAGTTGCGGAAGCCACGTCAGACGTTTGGCTTCCAAAAAACGTTTGCAAACCAGAACACTCACTTCCAGGTTTGCGGCATTCAGGAGCCAAAACGGACGAGTAACAAAGCGTTCAACAACCAAGGTATGACTGTAGTTTGTTCTGTGATGCTTCCCCAGTGTGACCACGGCATTGCCATCTGGAGAGGCACAGCACAAAAAAAATAATCCAAAACGTTTGTGCTATAAAAAGTTGCAGGATTTAAGCAGGAAGCTTCAGCGCAAAGTTGTATGTCGACTCCGAAACATTTGGAGATGCAGAATATTGAAAGGGGGATCGCATATAACTGGCACAATGCCATTGTTGGCACAAAACATCAGAAATGCACAAGAAATTGAACATCTGGAGGGGCTCTAAGGTTCTTTTGTATTGTGCTAAACTCTCTTAGAGACCTCTTTCATACTGAGCTGCAAAGGTGTGCTGTTTTCTTTGGGTAGGGGGAGGGTGATGCTACTTTTGTGGGTTTCCACTCGCCTTCTTCCCCATGTACAGTAGGAATATTTGCCAGTATGTAAATACCACAAAAATGTCCATTGTCTCCATGCTGTTTTCGCCACGCACGGAAGCCAAATTTGTTAAGAGGAACTCGCGATTTCTGTGCCAGAGACAACCATTTGTCGGGTAGGGTTGAAATGTAGACCTCCTACATTTGTGATGGGATAACCCAAAATTATACACAGTGGGTGGAATTCAGCATTCCATCAATGCAAGCGTTTTGGCTTGTGAGATGGAACGATCCTCCCCCCTCACACCCTTTTCAGAGGGTTCTCCCACCCCCAAGCCAGTGTTTGGGGGGACTTGACAGAAGGAGAGGGGGAACAGAGCCCCATTGCACAAGCCCTTCTGCAGGGCTTCTGCTGATGGCAGGAGCGCCATCTATAGGGGGCGGAAGGGGCTTCAGGCTCCTCAATATCTGTGGGCAGGCGGCTGAGCTCCAATATTGAGGGGCCCCCAAACAGATTGGCCTTCCACCAGCAAACACGCCCTCCATGCTGGCGTGCCAGACAGGGGGCAGGATGCATGGAAGATCACCTTCCACGCTCCCCATTCCCCGCCCCCGACCCCCAGATTGCGCATTATGTGCATATGACGTCCCGCAATGCCAGGCCCCCTCAATGTGGGGGGCAAGCAGGCGCCCCTGGCTGACAGGATCGATTAATTGAACCCCAGCCAGAGAGGGGAATGAATTGTGGATTTGTTTTATTTTTCAAGCTACTTCTCAGTGCAATGTAGCTAGAAGTTCTGTGAGGATTAGGCTCCTTCAGGGATATTTCAGGAGCCTCCCCTCGGTGTGAGATCTTAGAAGTCTTCCCCTTAGAGATCTAAGGGGAAGTATGTTGGTAGCATGCCACCCACTTGCTTCCTAACAAGTAAACCTGCCACCAGCTCCCCCTGTTCCAGTCGGCATGTGCAAAGAGGTGTCTTTGCCACGCAGACATTTATTCCAGTTCCTCTGTACTGACAGGTCAGAACAGTGGCAGCAGATTTACTCACAGATATTTATTTTTATGTTTTTGGGAGCCACAGTGATGAGCTTTGCGTGCTGAGGCACCAAGAGGACCCCCCCCCCCCAATAACTCACACAAACACCATAATTTTTTGTTAAGGTTTTTGGCATTAAAATTTGGCCACCACTTTTTTTATTAAAATACAATCAATTAAATGTGAGTGGTTGCTTAGTCATTGGTTCCCCAGCCATCTGTCTCCCGCCTGGGACAGATCTGACTCCCTCTAGCCTAGTAGGGGAGTCAGTAAGTAAGCACCCCCTGAGAGAGGACAGGGCAGGGGGCACAAGCCCTTCTTTGTCCTCTCCCCAGACGCTCCCCGAGGCTCACGCGTGGTCCTGACCCCTAGCGGGGATAAACAGACAAACATGTGGAGCCTGGGATTCCTTTACAGGAATACTTCTATATGGCAGCAGCAATCACATGAGGGTCAGGCCCAGCCAAAATTCATACCCCTCGACCAATTTATTTGAACCAATGACTAACCGCAACCTTACAAGTTGTGACTAATTGCAGTAGGGTAGGCAAAAAACCACCTGGCACCAGTCAATCAGTCAAGTGGCAAAATTCCTACCCGGCCCCTGAATACAGACGACCACCTAGACAGGCACTGGAAGGTCAAGCAAAGGGGCCTAAATAAAGCGGAGGGTGGGCGGGAGATTCGAAGCGAGCAGCAAAGAGGTAGCACAAACTGCTCCTTCAGCTTAAACCAAGCAAGGGCTGTCAATCAACAAATTGCAACAAGGAAAACCCCCCAGCAACAATTAAACCACCAATCAAAGCCAAATATCAGACCCACCCCCCAAGGCCCTGGGTCGTCTTGTTAGCCCTGCCGCAACCCATGCTCTCTTCTATGGAGAGAACCTACTTTCCTGTGGCTCCCTGACTGAAACTGCCTGGCATTCATGGTGGGAGATACAAAACCAGTAAAGATGGGGGGAATGGAATGATATATTCTGGGAAAGGGCCATGGCTGGCTGTGTGGAACCCTGGAGAGGATCACTCTACACTGCGACATTTTGTTGCAGATTCCACTTACCTCTTTAAAAAGAACTTACCTGGTCATCTTCCCTACACTGCATACAGTCAAATGCAGGCATCCCCAAACTGCGGCCCTCCAGATGTTTTGGCCTACAACTCCCATGATCCCTAGCTAAGAGGACCAGTGGTCAGGGGTGAAATTAAAACATCTGGAGGGCCAAAGTTTGGGGATGCCTGGTCAAATGGGTACACTCAGTGTGTGGTGTTTCAGTGGTATCTTATATTTAAGAATACGGGCAGATGAGTGATGGTGATGGTGCGTTTTCCCTCCCCTTCTCCAAAATCTAGAATGCATTATTGCCTGCAGGAATGAGACAGAGAGATCAAACGAAGAAAACACCCACTGGCCCCTTTAAAAGAGATGACCTACTCGCCCATCTGGAGAAGCAGGCAAATGAGATTGAAGACCGAGAAGATCTGGTTCCTTTTACAGGGGAGAAAAGAGGTATGAGACTATGCCCGGGTGTTTCTCAATTTTCGGCTATGTGTTCTCTGGATTTTCAGTTAGCCCCGCTGAATGAATCGAGGTGATGTTGAAGATGAAGTCCCCTATTTCATATACCGTTCATCTCAGTGATGGTTGCTCAGGCAAACTTCCCACTGACTTGGCCCGGTTCGCACATCACATTAAACCATAGTTCTCAAAGCAAACCATGGTGTAATGCTGCTATTGCGGCTACTCTTGAGTGAAGACACCCAAGTCCGCTGTGTCTTTAAGAGTTTTCTTGTGCATAGCATTTACAGTGCAGAGATTTCAAAATTTCTTTTCTGCTTGATCTCGAGAGGCAACCAGGGAGCAGTTGGTTCTTTGTGAGGCCTAAATTTAGCCACGCTCAACCTTCGAGCGGCTTTCGAGATAGCGTGGTCTTTGTTCTCCTCTCCATTCTGCTTTGCAGGGGCAGCAAGGACAAAAATAGCCCCAGTGTCACATTCCATGCCTGGAGCAATGAGTATGCTATCTCGTTTACAGGCGTCTCCCAGATAGTTTTCTTTAAAAGTGCCTCTTTTTTTTCTTTCTTAAAGCTGCTCGTGTTTTCATTCTTTTAATTGTGGATCTTTCAAAATCCAGCTTTTATAGATTGTTTATTGAACTTCTCCCCCCCACCTTTTCAGTGGAAAATAATTAAACAGGTATTAAAAATAGATAAATTATTCCCCTCTAACCAACACCACCTTTTAATCTATGTATTTTTCCTTACAATACAGTGGTTGATTGTTCTATAATATTTTCAACCCTTTGTCCGTGCTCTTGTGTGTTTGTGTGTGTGTTTACTTTGAAGATTTTGCTGAAAGGACATCTGTAGGAGGGTCACTGCTTGCCCCCAGAGCTGGTGAGGCTCATTTGACATAAGTAGGAAACCGAGCCTTCGGTATAATTGGCCCACTCTTGTGGAATGCTCTTCTGATAGAGATTAAGCAGGCGCCTTCTATAGGAACTTTCAAACATTTGCTGAAAACTATTCTGTGCTCCCAGGCTTATGCAGAGAATTAAGAAAAACATTCTTTGTAAAAATCAGCTGCTGACCTTTTAAATTTTTTATTTTTTTGTCATTTTTAAAATCGTATTGTTGTTTTTTAAAAAACAAACAAACACCAAATTGCAATGTACACAATTATTTTTATAAATAAAATAGATATACAAGGTTACATGTCTCCTGTCTATCTGATCTCAGTGCCATCGTTACTACTAAAAGCCCTACTAAACAGTACAGTGCTACCTTGGTTTTTGAACCATAGCTGCCAAGTTTTCCCTTTTCTCGCGAGGAAGCCTATTCAGCATAAGGGAAAATCCCTTTAAAAAAGGGATAACTTGGCAGCTATGTTTTGAACGTGTCTGCTGATGAACATTTCAGAACTCGGAACGCCGTAAACCCAGAAGTAAATGCTTCCATTTTCGAACGCACCTCGGAAGTTGAACACCTTCCGCTGAGCGTATATGTTATCTTTCTCAATTTTCTATATTAGATTTTCAGACCGCCCTTTGCGTCTCGGTTTTTGAACGTTTCAGAACTCGAACGGTCTTCTGGAACGGATTACGTTCGAAAACCGAGGTACCACTGTGTTGGCTAACCCACTTTCTTTAACATTAAACTGGAGTTGTTATCAAACATCTCTTTCTTTCTTTTTTCCAAATGACTTAATTGGGATTTGGTTGTCCCCGGTTTCAGCTTCTTTTTACAAGCGCAGTAGGCTTAAAGTTTTGAAAGTGAGGCGAGAAAAGCCATGGGATGTGAACATAATAAGCAAAACGGGAACGGTATAAAACCAGGGTTCCGGAGTTTGAGTGAAGATCAGACGAAACACAAAGTGTCCCTTGCTTGTGGGGTGAGCAGGGAGAGATAGGCAGAACAATGTGCCCACCTTATTCGGCAGATGAAGGCGGGTGAGCGGCAGTGCCAGTACCCACCCTGCCAGCCATCACACAACCAAGCCCCCTTAACTAGCCTGCCTTGCGCCCTGCTGCTCTCTGGTGGAAGACCCTGTTGCCAGCTTTGAAGTAAGATTCAGCTGTCAGCCCGGTCAGGCTCTGTACACGAAATGGTGAGGGGCGAAGGAGCGCCGTCCTGTCCGTTGCCTCAGGCACCAAAATGTCTTGAGACATCCCTGGGGGATGAGCCTGGCTCCTTCTCAGCTTTGCAACTGAAACAGGAGATGTGCATGCCAGCAAATCCAATGCTGGCACAGCTGTCGGACTTTGCCTCCTCCTCGCAGGGTTTCTAGCGGGCTAAGTACCTTAATTTTTTTAAAGCACCACATAAGGTTCGTGAGTTTGTTCACCGTACCGATTTTCTAGTGCAAAACTGCTCCAGAAGGTAAGAGACGTTCCTTAATGCCGTCGCTAGGAGGTGGGCAGGCAGTCAGTATCATGCACGGCCGACTTTTCCGCTTCAGCCTTGAGGAAAGGTATTTTCGGAGAATGGGACTGAATGCAAGGAGGTTTGTTTCCAGAGTAGACCTGCTGCTCTGAAAATAGGTAAAAGGTAAATGACCCCTGGATGGTTAAGTCCAGTCAAAGGCGACTACGTATGTGGTTGGGGCAGTCATCTCGCTTTTGGGCCAAGGGAGCCGGCGTTTGTCTACAGACAGCTTTCCAGGTCATATGGCCAGCATGACTAAATCACTTCTGGCGCAATGGGACACCGTGACAGAAGTCAGAGCACACGGAAACGCCGTTTACCTTCCCCCCGCAGTGGTACCTATTTATCTACTGGCACTGGCGTGCTTTCGAACTGCTAGGTTGGCAGAAGCTGGGACAGAGCAACAGGAGCTCACCCCGTCGTGGGGATTCGAACCGCTGACCTTCTGATCGGCAAGCCCAAAAGGCTCAGTGGCTTAGACCACAGTGCCCTCTGAAAATATTGCACCGCTTGCTACCCTTTGTTATCCACTGATTATACATCCTGCTGTTTTATGTACTTCTGCTTAATCAAAACATACTTGCACCCCTGTCAATAGGATCAAATTTGAACCTTTGGGTTGGAACGCAGTAGCTGTTGTTCCTGGTCCTACGTATTCTGTTTACTAGGAGTTTGTGGCAAGGAAACTTAAATCTCTGTCGTTAAAGCAATTGCCACGAGGCTGATAGCCCTTTTTGTATTTACAGGAAAAGTTTGGGTCCCCAAGCAGAAGGCTATAGATCCTGTTTTGGAAAGCGTAACTCTGGAACCAGAACTGGAGGAAGCACTAGCAAACGCCTCAGATGCTGAGCTCTGTGATATCGCTGGTAAGAAAACGAGGCTGCCTACATTTGGCTTTCTTTGTAATTATCCTTATCGGTTTGGAAGCCACCTCACTACGTTCAGTCTGTATGTGCTGTTTCATCCGCCAGTTTTGAGGTTTTTTGGGGGAGACCGTTCTGTAAGTTCGCTGCAAAAGCTGCCTCTGGACAGCACTGAACGGCTAACTCATGCGATCTCACAGATTATCTCTTCCCATCCACAGAGCAATTTTGAAGCTGTTTTTTAAAATGCAAGGTGTGACCGGAAAGTTCAGTGAATGGTCACAGAAATCGGACAGTGAGAAATATTCAAACATACATACTTTACAGGCCTTCAAAGTAGGCCCCCTCTGATACAATGCACCATTGACAACGTACATAGAAATGTTGGTAATTTCTGGAGAAGTCCTTTTTTCGTACTGCTTTCATTTCCCTCACCGCAGCAGCAGCTTGGACGTGTAAAATGTTGGAAACTCCTGTGTCCTTTTCAGTGCAGATTTCAGTTTTGGGAAAGAAAGAAATCTGATGGGGCCTGAGCAAGAGAATATGGAGGGTGGGACAACTCCGTAACCTCAGTAACAATTTCACGTGGAATATGCAGTTCTTCCACCATCATTCGGACAGCTCTAATGCAGTCTACTCTCTAACCCTGTTTGCCCTCCAGATGTTGACGGACTGCAACACCCAGTTTCTCTGACCTAGCTGGAGCTCATGGGAACTGGAGCCCACCAGTATCTGAAAAGCACTTGCCTAGTGCAAACTGTCTTGGCTTATTTCCCAAGAGTTCGTATTAACACCCGACTCCCTCGTCGTGACTAAAATCCTCTTCCCTTCCGTTCATCTCATATTCATGCTCATTTACTGAATCCGACCCGTTGCTTCCTCCTTAAACTGTGTCTTGTTTTTTCCAGCCTGCTGTCTGTTCCTCCCCATATTCCCATGACATCATCCATCTCACTAGAAGCCGCAGAGGGACTGTAAGAGAACCTTGCTGGTGGCCTCGTGGCCCTGTTTAGGAATGCTTTGGTCCTGCTGCTCTGCCCTGCCATCCAAAATGGTTTTGCTGCTTGGTCATTTTGTATTTGCAAAAAGCTGCCTGTCCGCACGGCCAGTTAGGGCTACCGCCGTAATAAGCCAGGGTACCATTTGCTTAGGTGCTTTCTTTATTCGCAGATGCAGATTGGCAAGCTGATCAACTGAAGCTTGCGAAGACTCAGAGGTTCAGGGCACCTCGTAATAATCCAGGCGTGTGTCCCTGTGCTCTGTTCTCACCTCCTCAGGAACAGGCGCAGTTGGTGGACCAGCTTAAACTTGGGAAAGGCACTCTGTTGTCCCATGACTGACACCCCGGCAAGCGGGGGGGGGGGGAACGGTGCATTGTAAAAGCCCTATGTAATCATCTGCTAAAAGGCAGTCTGTGTCCCACATGTCTGCAAATGTGTACATGATCCATTTGGGGGCAAATAACTCTGACTTCCTCCTGCCTTTGAGTAGCATATATATCACGGATAAGATTGTACGGTTGTGGGTAAAAGCCTTGGTTCCTTTCTTTTTAATTTCTGTACTTGAATAATGATGGCTGTTGGTAAGAAAACGAGTTTGCCTGAATGTTACTAACTGGATGCCTTACAATAATGTTTAACAGGATATTCATTTCCAGTGCATGTTTATCTGGAAGTTAAGTCCCAAGTGGGCTTATTTCCCTAGGAAGCCTATTTAGGATTGTATCCTTAGTCAGGCTTATCAGATTAGTTTATTTAAAATTATTTCAGCCATTTGAAACACTGCCCCTGATTGAGCATATTTTTTAATGGATGTTTAAAAAGAGAGAGGGAGGGTTGCAGGCAGGGCCGGTGCTAGGGTTTTTTGCGCCCTAGGCGAGGTCACCTTCTGGCCCCCCCCCAAAAAATTCCCAGAGTTGTTGACCTTTTTTAGAAAAAATAAAAAGTGGAATACAAAATAAAATAAAGAAATAAATGAAAATAAAAGTAGAAAATAGAAAAATAGAAAATAGAAAAAAATTAGAAAATAGAAAAAATAAAAAGAGAGTTCCTTGGTTGTTGGTGAGGGGAAGGGGCAAAAAGTAGTCTCTTTACCTTGTCAGCGGCCTTCCCTGTTTCTGGCGCAGCCTTCCCCCGCTTCCTCTGGAGCCCAATCTGGCGCGCTAGCTGCTGGAGGGCTAGGCCCGGCTCCAGCGAGCTAGCGGAGAGGGCGCCTCCAGGGCCATCCCTAGGCCCGGGCTGGGTGGCGCAAGGTACCAGGGCAACCTGGCCATCAGGGGTGCCGAACTCAGCGGCTTCAGGTGGGCGGCGGGCAGGCTGGCCAGCGCCCCCTCCATTTTGGCGCCCTAGGTAGCTGCCTAGTTCGTCTTAATGGACGCGCCGGCCCTGGTTGCAGGCACTATCTTTGAAGAGGCCTTTCCCTTTTTCTCCTATACTGAGGCAAAAGCCTCTTATAGAATATGCAACAAACTGACATGTAATACTCATAGAATGAATCATTTGAGATCAGATTGCAGACATGGTAAAGATAAATTCTAAGCTGCTCTCAGGTTTAAGGCTACACAGGATGTTGCATGTTGCCAGATCATTTGCCCGAGGAGAGATCCAGCTGTTACTGAATGTACTGTATTTCTGCCTGCTGCTGAGTGCATGTCATAGAGTGAATTTCATGGACAAACTCTGAAATCAAGCCAAGTCCAAGTCTTCTCTGACAGTTCTGACAGTAACAGGAAAACTTCACGCATTTTTTTTCCAGGCCTTTGCAAGTTCTATAGGTGAAACACATCCCAGACAAACTAGTGTCAAAGGGTGGCTACCATTTCCCTAACAGTAATTTGTTGTGGTGGACATGCAACCCACTTGGCAGACTAGTCATTTATGACATTTTGCTAAATGGTGAGGATAATTTTGCTCCTTCCTTTGCTGCTTCCCCCAGATTCCCCCCGATTCCCCCTCGATTTCTGAACCATTGCAGTAAACCTTAACACTTGGCAGGATCGACTTTTCACCAAGTAGCAACTTGCTGATTTGTGTATAACACTTATGGTTTAGTGCAACTTGCACAAGCTGGAAAGAGCCCAAGCAAAGCCACAGGCTCACACCACCTTCTGCATGACTGGGGAAAGGACTAATGCAGAGTTTAGTTGCACTTTCCATGAATTTTGGTTTTAAATCACAATTTCTGGTTTGTATGTAGGGATAAACCAGGATTCATGGAAAGCCATAAACCAGGACTCATAGAAAGTGGAGTGAAACTCTACAGAAACCAGTTATGCAAGCAGTCTAGAGGGGGAAGCATACGAGCCTGAGGCTTTTCTTGTACAATCATACCTTGGAAGTTGAACGGAATCCGTTCTGGAAGTCCGTTTGACTTCCAAAATGTTTGAAAACAAAAGCGTGGCTTCCTGCAGCCAATCGGAAGCCCCGTCAGACGTTCGGCTTTCAAAAATAGTTCGCAAACCGGAATACACACTTCTGGGTTTACGGCATTTGGGAGCCAAAACGTTTGAGAACTAAGCTGTTTGGAAACCAAGGCACGACTGTACTCGTCCCAACTCATGCATGTAGCACTAAACCACAGCTTAGCGTTACAGGCAAACCAGTAAGTTGCTGCATGGTAAAAGATCATCTGTGGTCAACCAAAGTGAATATTGAGAAACATGGAATCATATCCTCTCACAATTTTGATGTAAATTGTGTTGAGTCCCACCCAGCGCATTGGGTCTTCTTGCATTGCCCTCAGAGTCCACCTGAAATATGAACAACATAATCGACTTGAGTTCTTCTGCTTCAAGCTTTTCCCCTCTAGCCGCCTATGTATCTTGGCCAGATTCTCACTTTCCCAAGAAAGGAGTTTGGTTATTTTGCTTAACTTGTTTTGTTTTATTTCTCTCCTCTCTCATGTAGCTATTCTTGGCATGCATACCCTGATGAGTAACCAACAATATTACGAAGCACTTGGAAGCACGGCTATAGTCAACAAGGAAGGTTTGGATAGTAAGTAAGATTCGCAGCCACATGACATGTTCTGGACACCTGAGCCAATAGGTATAATGTTCCCGGTACTTGTTGAATGAATGCATATACTTAAGGTGAATCATCACCAATGTATTTTCTTGGCTTTGTCCTTGGAAGGGCTAGTGTCTTCTCCGTGATATTCTAGGAGGGTTCATTGTCTAGTGCAGTGTTTCCCAACCTTTGGTTTCCAGCTGTTTTTAGACCACAACTCCCATCATCCCTAGCTAGCAAGACCAAGGTCAGGGATGGTGGGAATTGTAGTCCAAAAACAGCTGAAGGCCAAAGGTTGGGAAACACTGGTCTAGTGTTCCACTTCTAGGCTTTTTTAAATGAGAGAGCAAATTCCTCTCTAAAGAATGGGTGGCCCCAGGGATCATCAGGTCGGCTGGCTGGGAAGGACTTCTTATCACAGATGTGAGGATCATTAGGCCCTCCAGATGTTGCTGAACTACAATTCCCATCAGCCCCAGTGAGTATGTGAATGGTTGGGGATAATGGGAGTTGTAGCTCAGCAATATCTGGTGGGCCAACGTTCCCCCACACCTTCCCTTTCAGGTGGTCTACTGCTGAGTAAACATTCTCCTCTTGCCATTCAGGGAAGGCCCATCTTCTGAGGAGGTTTTGATTTTTCTTTCTTTCTCTGTTGCTTAGTTCCGTTTGTCTTTTAAGCGGTATAAAGGTGGCCCCCACCACTCACCAGTATTGGAGGGTATGGGACCCAGTTGGAATTCGAATCAGGGTGTAAATGCACAGGAAGAGGTACTAAAGGAGGTACTAAATCTGGGTCAAGGCTTGTGCTGCAGTGTAATTGTTATGTACTGAGCTGAATCCTAGAACTATAGGATTCAGAATCAGCAGTCAGATTGGTCCGCAGGAGCTACCCAATCCTACTCCAGGTGGAAGTGAATCCGCAGCCTGATTGGCCTGCAGGAGCAGCCAATCAGGCGGCTGACAGAAGTGAATCTGCAACCTGATTGGCCTGTAGGAGCAGCCAATCAGGCTGCAGGCAGAAGTCAATCCACAACCTGATTGGCCCACAGGTGTAGCCCTGAAGTAGCCAATCACGCAAGGCCCATTGTGTAAATAATGTATATAAGCAGATGGTTTTGGGAAAAGAGCCATTCTTCTCTTCTTCTCCTTGATGACTATGAGCTGAATAAAGAGCATGAAATTCACTCTCGACTCCGAGTATATTTCAGTAATGTAGGCCAGAGGTGGGCCCAGCCAGCGGTCAGGAATGACAGAAATTCTAGTACAGGCAGTGGCATTGGGAGCGGCGCAGGATAGCCACGCCTGAATTAGGAGGAAAGTTGAAAGCTTTTCAGAAATACCCGCTTGTGCATAACCAAAGACAGAATCAAAAAACATTTTCCCCCAACCACACTTGGGATGCTTTCATGGTCATATAGTGAGGCTTGTTGTGAGCACATTACACTGTTTGGTTATGTGCTAAAACTACCCCATGCCATTTCTATGTGGATCCAATATTGGAGAACCAGATTTCCTCTTTTATTCCCCAAATGAAATGAAAGCTGGCGGAACCAGTATGGTTACCAGGAATCAGAAGCTGCAGGGCTCAAAACTGGAGTCCTGAGAGATGGGCACTAGCTTCTTTCTCACACTAGGGGGACCGGTCAGAGGAAGAGACACTGTAGGCCTATTCTTTGTTTATTTGTTATCCTTGTCACACTACCCTTTCCCGCGCAGGCATAATCAAGCCCACACAATATAAACCAGTTCCTGATGAGCCCAATGCAACAGACGTAGAAGAAACCTTGCAAAGAGTGAAAAACAACGATCCAGACCTTGAAGAAGTTAATCTCAATAATATAAAGGTATGAATTCCTTCCATTCATCAAATAGCAGAATGAATGTAAGCTGTGCATTATGGTAAAGGTAAAAAGGTAAAGGACCCCTGGACGGTTAAGTCCAGTCAAATGCGACTACAGTATGGGGTTGCGGCACTCATCTCACTTTCAGGCTGAGGGAGCCGGCGTTTGTCCACAGACAGCTTTCCAGGTCATGTGGCCAGCAGGACTAAACTGCTTCTGGGGCAACAGGACACCGTGACGGAAGCCAGAGTGTATGAAAATGCTGTTTACCTTCCCGTCGTAGCAGTGCCTATTTATCTAATTGCACTGGCATGCTTTTGAACTGCTAGGTTAGCAGGAGCTGGGATAGAGCAACGGGAGCTCACTCCGTCACTGGGATTTGAACCAGCGACCTTCTGGTCGGCAAGCCCAAGAGGCTCAGCGGTTTAGATCACAGCGCCACCCGCAAGAGCATTACAGTGAAGCCTGCGCAGGAGAAATACCTACAGATCATGTCACTGGCGTAGGCCTGGTCTACACAGACAGTAGAATGGACTGATCACATTTTTTAATGCTATGTTTTCCTCAGTGTGTGTAGTTATGATGCCCCCCCCAAAAAAAACAGAACACACTGCCATTGACTGCATGTTTCTCTTTTGAAGGACATTCCCATACCAACTTTAAAAGCCTATGCTGATGCTCTGAAGAACAACTCGTATGTGAAAAAGTTCAGCATAGTAGGAACAAGGAGCAATGACCCTGTTGCTTATGTAAGTATTAGACAGATTACTTTCAGCTAATCTTCTCGGGGAAGTGTTTAATGGGACTGTCTCCTTTAAAGACGGCCTACTGGATGAAGAAGTGTCAACATGCAAGTCGTGTGTGAAAGATCTCTTTCATAAACTGGAAATCAGGTTATGGCAGCAAATGGAGTTACTAATAGTTCGAATGATTCAAATTTTTCAAATAGTCTCTTATGGATAGATTTATTTCTTGAAGTTTATATGCCAGGTGAAGTTACTCTAAGCTACCAGAACACGTTGACTTTAAGACTATTTGCTGAAGAATTTTCGAAACAGGGCCTTGTCCTGGTGCACTAACTTCACCTGGCATATAAACTTCAAGAAATAAATCTATCCATAAGAGACTATATGAAAAATTTGAATCATTCGAACTATTAGTCCAACACAATTTTACTTTTGTGGCCAGAGTTCTTGCCTTCTACAATTTTTTGTGTAAGCTTCAATCAAGAACTCCAATTTCTTTAGCAAATGGAGTTAAGCACAAGGCCCTGGCCTTTTTGGGTCTGCAGTCATATATCGAAAAATCTCAGAAACTGTCCCAGGCACTGCAGAATACCTGTTTCACTATTGCTTTGGTCTGATACAACAGCAGGAATCTTAAGTTCTTACAAGAATAAAGTAAACTTTCTAGTTACTGATGATGAACTTATTACTTCTTTTGTTTATTATTATTTATGAAAGGCATTGGCAGAAATGCTAAAAGTCAACGGTGTATTGAAGAGCTTAAATGTGGAATCAAATTTCATTTCTGGATCGGGAATTCTGGCACTCGCAGAAGCACTGCAGGACAACACGACGCTAATTGAGCTCAAAATTGACAACCAGGTAACATAAAAATCCATGTCCGTTCTGTTATACAAGGAAGCACAAAATAAAAAGTTCTGCTTTGTGCTCAGAAGAAAAACAGAAATGTTGCATGGGGAGAATTACATAAGTGATACATATTTTGTAGACTGTATGCACAGGTAAGGGATGAGGCAAATTCATCCAGTGAAGACAGGCCTAATGGCTGCATTTGCACTTAATGCTGAGCCGTAGTTTGTTTTAACCATGGTTGGTTCAACAAACCATGAGCCATCTCACATCTTGGCAAAGAAACCATGTTTTATTTCTCCTAAGCTTGGTTTGCTTTTCAGATGCTCTTGCTTCATGCCTTTAAAGCATCTGGGTTGTATGACTGAGCAAACCATGGTTAAGCAAGGTTCTTGGGTTCAAATATGACACCAAACTATGGTTAGAAAAAAACCATGGTTTGTAAGCAAACAGTAAACCATGGCTTCACATTCTGGTTTGTTGACAGGAAACAAACCATGGTTAGTCTGGTATGCTGGGTTCAAACATACCATTGTTAGGCTAAATAATTACTTAGCAATAAATGTGAGCCATGCCAATGTAAAAACGAGAACTCAGCATGACTCTGAGTCCAGCTTCCTCCCAGCTTTACAGCTGAAATGACTTGCATCCATTTCATTCCAGTAACTGAAGCGCTGGCTCAGCTGTCTGACTTGTGCCTTCTCTCATGCTTCACCAAAGCAGTTTACTTCTTGAATTATTACTGTTATAAAGTGCAGCCTGAGAGCATAGATCCATTCAGCCAGTTAAATGCTTATTATTTGTAGCCAGTGGCCGTTGCAGTATAATTCACAGAAAACAAACAAGGCAATCCATGAGTGAGTCAAAACATTTATCAATTTTCAGAACTGCAAATCATTAAAACTTAAAACTCTGTAATTACACGAATCGCTTAGATTTTTTTTTCAAAAATCCTTTTGACTGCCAACATTGTTTTGGGTCAAAGCAAGTAGCTTATGACTTTCTTGCAGCTAGTGGATATAAGGGGGGGGGGACATCACTATATCAATCACCTAATTTTGAAATCATCTGGCTGACCTTCTAAAAAGAATTTGCTAGGTGACGTGTATCAACAGCAATACAGGATATAGCACACATTGTCTTCTGAACCCACAAAGATACCAATTGGTTGGCCTATTAAGGAGATTATTCTTCGGGCATAGTTTGAAATCTGAGGTGAGCTTAATTTCAGTATGCTTGGAATTCTCCATATATTCAAAGTCCATTTTGGCTGCATCAGCAAAAAATTCTTCACTGACCCTCCCAAAGTATAAAATCATAGAACTGCAGGGCTGACCTGTCTGCTAAATGAATAAAAGCTTCTAGCAAGGTGCCTACACATGAGTATACTCATGCAGTGAAAGTGTGATGGACTGTGACCTTTAATTGTGGAGCTGAAGTAAGAAATCGTCAAGATGGGGGATGGGGAAGTAAAAACTGAATGGGTTCCTGTACTAACCCTTTTTCCTTTTCCTTTCTAAAATAAAGAGCCAGCCCCTAGGCAACAAGGTAGAAATGGAGATTGCGAGCATGTTAGAAAAGAACGAGTCTCTCTTGAAGTTTGGGTATCATTTCACTCAGCAAGGCCCCAGGCTTCGCGCGTCCAATGCCATGATGAACAACAATGACCTTGGTGAGTTGCTTTCTCCAGGTGATTGGGCTCCTATTTGTCTTATTTTCTTGGGTCTGTAAAAGCAGCTGTTGCGCACAGAGGTGGCACGAATTCCTGCCTCTGCCCCGGCCAATGCGGCGCTGATATATTGTCTCTTTAGCAGACAGAAGAGGTTGCTTTCCTTGTATCTCGTAGCAGTACTAAAACACTGCATCCCAACACAATAACAATCAACAAGTGCTGGTCAAGACTTAATAATCAACCCCTCAGGTGCTGTTGAATGCCTGGAAGTAAAGGAATATACCAAAATCAACACCAACCAAAATTACCACCTCCCACATTGCCACCCTCCAAACTTCTCTGTGGGGGAGAGGGGCGCTCCAAATTCTGTTTGGTGCCCTCATTTCCCCTAGTTGCTGGTGCTTCAGTGCCATTTTTCTAACACTTCCCCCCCTTTCCTTGCTCGTGGTTGATCCCAGCCAATTGGGGAACATGTAGTGAGTTGATGATGTGGCAACCCTTCATGGCCAGTCAGATTTGGTTCTGTGCTGCCACCACAGAGGGCAAAACAAGTCAAGTCAGAGTGAGGGTTGCCCATCCTGCATAAACTAACTCCCTTGAAGCTTTGCTGAATTATTTTGAAAGTGGGAGGGGGGTGTTGCCAGAACTATTTAAAAATATACCCTAAACATTGGGGTCAGCCCTGTGTGCATATCTCAAGCTGCTATATATTGAGGCAGAACTTTGATTCATTGTCTACTTTGAGTGACAGCTGCTCTTCAGGGCCTCAAGCAGAAATCTTCCTTGGTTCTCTGCGATCCTTTAATGGAAGATGCCAGGAACTGAATCTGCACCTGAACCATATACACTTCATACGCAGGGCACACAAGCTCTCCGTATCTCTGTTCTATGAACAGTGGGGTGTCTTGAGGTACTGAAGACTAGCATAGTGCCTCAGCTGTGATTGTGGGCGATCAAACCTTTTTAAGCAGCTGCTGTGCAAAGGTTAGCTTGTCTATTGCGATATTTATTTTATATTGCGCTTCTGGTTGATGGTACCATTGGCTGAGTTGGTGCAATTGCACAGATTAGTCCAACTTCACATGGGACAAAGTTGTTACTAATCTAAGCTTTGTAGTCCAGTATTTGTGGGAAGAGCAGTTGTCAGTTTGGCTGGGAACTGCTCAGAGTTTGCTTCCGTGGTGGCAGGAGCTGTGCAAAAGATATCTGACTCAGTTCTTATTTGCAGCTCGTATACATCGATGTGATGGCCTCTGGCATAACACCTCACCCCCGGAACTGGAAGATGTATAAGTATAGATTCTTCCCTCACCCACTTTCCTCTTGGCAATCACTCTTTTTCATTCGTGGGCTTCAACTCACAGTGCCTTCCTGCGACTCCACTTGGTTTTTACTGTCTCTTTTCAGCTTCTGTCATGGCTTTGCTATGGATATGTTTTATTCTTTGGAAATACCTCCATCTGCTCTGTTACAGGGAATGAGGTGTGGGGAGAGAGCCACCTTTTGCCTTCATTGTAACATGAATGTGACCTGTTCTCTTTCAACTTTTTCTTCTTCCCGGTCTTATTTATCAGAATGACTGAAAACTAACTCTTTTGGAAGCAAATACGTTTAAGAGGTAGAACATCAACAAAGGGTAGCCTGTGATTTCAAGGGAGGAGAACTTGTAGTGTGTGTGTGTGTGTGTGTGTGTGTGTGTGTGTGTGTGTTTAGAGGGATTCATTCGTGAGGTGAATGACGCTTATATCTTCCTCTTTTTATATAAAGAAGCAGTAAAGGTTCAAAGGATTGAATAAAGGTATGCCCATACAATTGCCGTTGGTACTCCCCAAAACAGGACAATGGGAAACATGCCCCCCAAAGGGCAACAAACTCCACACACACAAATGTCACCACAGATGAGTGTGCTTATATCTCAGGTGGGTGTGCTACCCATCTCAGAAACTAAGAAGCGGCGGTATGGCTGATTCCCTTCTTTAGAGCAGCTCTAGATTCAATTGAACCAACATTTGCTGGGGACTGGATTTCTGGTGAACAGATTATGTTTTCAGGTGGCCTTGAGAGCGATAGGAGAAGCCATTACCGTCTACCGCTAGACCGGTGACTGGGAGTGACCGCCGAGACCATGTAACACCGGTCCTGAAAGACCTACATTGGCTCCCAGTACATTTCCGAGCACAATTCAAAGTGTTGGTGCTGACCTTTAAAGCTCTAAATGGCCTCGGCCCAGGATACTTGAAGAAGCATATCTATCCGCATCGTTCAGCCCGGACACTGAGGTCCAGTGCTGAGGGCCTTCTGGCAGTTCCACCACTGCGAGAAGTGAGGTTACAGGGAACCAGGCAGAGGGCCTTCTCAGTAGTGGCGCCCGCCCTCCCATCAGATGTCAAGGAAATAAACAACCGTCTGACTTTTAGAAGACATGTGAAGACAGCCCTGTTTAGGGAAGCTTTTAATGTCTGATGTTTTATCGATTTATTATTATTATTATTATTATTATTATTATTATTATTATTTCTGTGGGGAGCCTCCCAGAGTGGCTAGGGAAACCCAACCAGATGTTTTGCTCTGCAAGCATCCCTTTTCTAACAGCTTTGGGAGGTGTGTTTTTTAAAGGAAATAAAAACCTGGAAGGCCTGTTTGGCTAATAACCAGAGCAAAACAGGGAAGAGGGGAGAGAATGTGTGCATGTACCAAATAGCTTCACCATACAGTTTTTGAACCTCGGAAAATCAGTCATCCTTACGCAGCCTTAGATATATTGAAGCTAGCTCTTCAAGCCCGTGCACCTTAGAGCCAATTCTGGCAGTACAGTTCTGCCCTGTTGCAAGCACGGAGTTGGTTAGAAAACCAAGTCCTGGAGGGTCAGGACTTGCGGCAGGTCCTGAAGACCTGATGTGAGAATTCATTCTTGTGTACCACCTCTAGCTCTGGCCAAAGTGTGGCTCTGCAGGGAGACTAGGCCAACCAGTAAGGAAGCCTGTCGACACTGGTCGTTGGCCAGAGCAGATCACTGCACCCACCAAAAAAGTTTCCAGGTCAGGCTTGTTCACCACCAGCCTAGGCAACGAGAAGACTCTGTGGCTGTTCCTGAGAAAGGACTGCCTTCATTTTTGTCTTTTGTTCTGTATCATCTGACAGTCCCCAACTCGTGTCGTGTCACACAAAACTGCTAACAGGTATTTGCAGAGACCTGCTTTGACTCCTCTGCGATATACGTGTGACTGGTTCTTCCTTCAGATGTCCCTCAACAATGGAAACGTGCAGATTTAGGCCTTGATGCAACAAAAGAAACTCCTGCTGTCCTGCTACATTCTCAGACCAACATATCTGTCTTTTGCCTTTTGCATTCAGTAATAGCACATGGCTTAACTAGCAAGACTTCATCTCAAAGACTCCCAAGGCCTGTTCTGTGTTGGACCCAATACCCTAGCCCCTGGCCCTTTCACAGAATAGAACAACTTTCTAGGGTTTCTCAGTTGGGAGGCAAAACAGTTGAGGCATATCCCCACCAAAGATTACGCTGCAATCTTCTCCACACTTAGCTGAGAACAACCGCCACTGAGGTTTATTATAGAGATTCCTTCTGAGTAAACATTTATGGCAGGCACGTCCAACAGGTAGGTCGTGATCTACCAGTAGATCACTGGTAGATCACTGGCTCCCCCAAAGCAGCTCAACAGGGCTTTCCTCCCTAAAAAAAGCCGAAGAACTTTGACCTGAACCCCCCAAAATGGGGTTGTTTTTAACTCTGTGAGTAGATCGCAGTCTCTTGGGAGTTGGCCACCCCTTATTTATGGGATTGCACAGTGAATGTGGCTTAGCGGTCATTCCTTGGAACTGTAGTACAAGGGGCAGTGGTGGAGTATCAAATAGAATTCCTCAAATTAAGATTCCTAGCATTCTTGAGCGATGGAGAAAGGCAGTCTCGGGCCAATATTAATTTGCGGTGTAGAAAGGGCCTTGCATGGATGTCACTACGAAATTGCCGCCTTGGTTTAGATCAGGCATCCCCAAACTTTGGCCCTCCAGATGTTTTGGACTACAATTCCCATCTCCCCCGACCACTGGTCCTGTTAGCTAGGGATCATGGGAGTTGTAGGCTGAAACATCTGGAGGGCCGCAGTTTGGGGATGCCTGGTTTAGATTGTTTCCAGAGGAGATTAGCGGATTTATTACCACAGGTTTTACACACAAAACGTTCTTCTGTGTGAAAGAAGTGTTTGAGAATTCATAACAGGCTTCCCCAACCTCAGCCCTCCAGATGTTTTTGGCCTACAGCTCCCATGATCCCTAGCTAGCAGGACCAGTGATCAGGGATGATGGGAGTTGTAGTCTCAAAACATCTGGAAGCCCGATTTAGAATATCTTTGGAAACGGCCTGCCCCCAAACCGGACAGGCGCATAGCAGCTCTTTTACCTCAACTGTATTTCTTTTCCTTTTCAGTGAGGAAGAGGCGGCTTGAGGACCTGAACGGGCCCATCTTTCCCAAGTGCCGGACCGGAGTGTAGCTCTTGGCTGTGCCGATGGCACTGGATTGAGAAGTCTCATGCTCGCACTGGATTGCAACGCTTTGGTGTGGAGCAAACAGTGCAGAGAATTTGTGGTGCCTGCTTTTTTCTTCTTCTTCATACGACACCCTTGTGCACTGAAGGTTTAAACGAAATAGTGATTGTAGGCAAAGGCCCGTATTATCATTGTGTGGAGAATGACATCTTCTTGTTTGTTTGTTTGTTTGAGTAATCCAGTTTGAGCCTGTTTACAGTAAGGTGCTAATTTTGGGTTCTGACAAAACATCATAGCACAAAGATGGCTTCAGCTGATAGACCGTAGCTTAATTTTGGTATGGGATTTTTGTGTGCAGTGTGATATGCATGAGTAGTTGACAACAAGAAAAGGATGCGATGCTACTCTGCAAATGTAGCAGAAATGTTAAAAAAATATTTTTATTTTGACAGTCTCCAAGAATTAGAAAGAAGCTACTAGTTTGACAGCATTTCTATCAACCCAGTTTGCATTGCTGTTTTTTTTTTAAGGACTTGTGAAGTGCAGTCGCCTAATATCCACAGCCCTGCATTGCAACCCAAGTTTATAAAGCATCTGTTAATAAGTCTCTACACACCCACCCAACAGAAAGAATGTAAGTCCACTCTTCCCCCCCCTCCCCCCAGCAATAGTCACAAGAAGACAGCTGCCGACTGGGATGACGGTTGTTTTTCTCCTGCAGAAGAATCCAAGACCTTAAAACAGTGAATTTGCACATGTTGGTTCTCTTAAAAAACATCTTCTAATAAGCACAAGGAAGTGTCGAGGCTCTTTATTCTTCTGAATGGCTGCTTTGTTTATTTGTCACACTTCTGTTTCAAGAACTGCCCTCCCTATCGTTGCCTTTGATCAAATGGGTCTAGGGTTGCCAGACTCAATAGAGGACAGGACTTCTGTGCCTTTAATTGCCCTGCTCTCTTTTGAGTCTGGAAACCTTAAAGAGAAACCAGCAGACCCTTAATTTCCAAGAAAAGGGTCTGCTGGTTCTCTTTAAGGTTTCCAGACTCAAGAGAGAGCAGGGCAATTAAAGGCACATAAGTCCTGTCCTCTATTGAGTCTGGCAACCCTAGATGGGTCTTCTGCCAAAGGAGAAGGGCGCTGCCTGTCTGGGTGCAAAATCTCCTTGGCGGTGTCACAATATGCCCTATCAAAGAATCCCCCGCCAAAAAAAAATCAACAGGAAAGAGGGGCAGAGGTTGATGCTGCCCTTAAAAGCTCAGGCTCTGAGGAGCAGAGATTGGCTCAAGGCCCTTTCAAACATGGCAAGGCACCCTTTATGGAACATTTAAATGAATGGCAGCTTCAATGCAACACTACCTGGTCTGTTGCAGCCAGCCTTGTAATGTTGCACTGCTTGTAAATTACCCCTTAATAAACCATTGCTCATAACAACAACCTTGGCTGAAAATAGATACTGGACCATTCCTGCTAGAAGAATCAGAATCTGATTACAGTGGTGCCTTGCTAGACGAATTTAATTCGTTCCACGGGTCTTTTCTTATAACGAAAAATTCGTCTAGCGAATCCCATAGGAATGCATTGAGGTTTTTTTGATTTTTTTTTGCCCATAGGAATGCATTAATTGAATTTCAATGCATTCCTATGGGAAACTGTGATTCGCTAGACAAATTTTTCATAAAACGAATTCGTCTAGCGAGGTACCCTCCGCTCGAAAAATCCTTTCGTTAAGCGGAAATTTCGTTAAGCAGGGCATTCGTTAAGCGAGGCACCACTGTAGCGCCTTGTTAGGCTCTTTAAACCCTGCATCACATCTCATAGCCCAAAGGAAAATATGCCACATCTTCTCTGCCAGCTTCTCAAATCTTTCCTCCTGCTTGCAGATCCAGGAGCCCAGAGGGGTCTGCCTCTTGTTGCAAGAAGGTGCTAATTGCAACTAGCTACAGAGGCACTGTGCAGAAATGTTTATTTGCAGTATTTCCACCAGTTCTGCCTATACGTTGGGCAGTTGCCAGAGGTGCATCTTAATTAAGCCTGCCTTCCCTGGAAGCCACTGGACACCAAACTACGGGGCAGTTTTGCTGCATTTCCAAATAGCCTCCGCTTCTAAGCCAAGGTTGTGTGCATTTTGCTCCACCCACAAATAAAAACTCCAGACCAGGAAAGGCCAATTTCTACAACCTATGCATGTTACGCAGATATAATAACTTCTGTTCCCTTGCATAATTCTGTGTCTCCTAGGCAGTATCCACACAGGAGTTTATCTTATTTACTTAGCTGTTAATTTCCACATTATGTTTGAGCTTGCACATGAAGTAAAAGCCACTTGCAGAACCTAGTGGAATACAGTCGTACCTTGGAAGTCGAACAGAATCCGTTTTGGAAGTCAGTTTGATTTCCAAAACGTTCAAAAACCAAAGCACAGCTTCTGATTGGCTGCAGGAAGCTCACTTCCTGAACAGTCACTCCCGGGTTTTGGTCGTTCGGAAGCCAAAATGTTCGAGAACCAGGCTGTTCGACTTCCAAGGAACAACTGTATAGTGGAAGTTCCATGCTCATTTCCATGTAAATTGCTTCCTGGAAAAAAAAAACCTGTTTGCAACCAATTAACCCAGAAAATAAAAGAGTGAAGTGGTGGAATCTGGGAGAGTATGTCAAATTGCTTCACAGAGGTTTTGCCTCCCCCATTTTGGAACCTCCTAACCACCTTTACTCATCTATATGTGCATTTTAAGGAGCTTTTAAGCCCCCTTTCTGAGTCCTCTTGCAAACCTGTGGTCTCTGATGTCTTTTACTATCTAAAACAGTGACGGCCAAACTTGGCCCTCCAGCTGTTTTGGGACTACAATTCCCATCATCCCTGACCACTAGCCCTGTTAGCTACTAGGGATGATGGGAGTTGTAGTCCCAAAACAGCTGGAGGGCCAAGTTTGGCCATCACTGATCTAAAAGATGATCAAGGACCTGGAAACCAAGCCTTCCAAGGAACTGTTGGAGGGAGGTGGGTATGTTTATTCAAATAACTAAAGGGCTGCCACAGGGTAGATAGATGCGGCAAGCTTTTTTTCTCCTGCACCGGAGGGCAGGACTTGAACCAATGGCTTCAAGTTACAAGAAAGGAGTTCCCAGCTAAACATCAGGAAAAACTTTCTGATAGTGAGAGCTGTTTGACAGTGGGAGGAAGTCCCTCAGAAGGCGGTGGACTCTTTCTTGGAAGTTTCTAAGAAGAGGATGGGTGGCCATCTGTCATGGATGCTTTAGCTGAGATTCTTGCATTGTAGGGGGTTGAACTAGACGACCCTTAAGATCCCTTCAAACTCTACAATTCTGATTATTTTGATTCTTCAGATCCCCATGCAGATCTCTTACCTGGGCAGCGGTGGGGATTCCACAAAAACCGGGAACCAGAGCAGTTTCCCACCCAAAATGCACCTTTTCGGAGGAAAGACTGGGAAACTTGCAGGCTGATCGCAGCCTATATACCTACAAGCCCATAACTCGCTGCATGTATAGGTGGCCCACATTCGCTGGAAGCCAGAGCATACTGTAGCCTCCCAATGCATATACACATGAGAGTCTACCTGTCGGTGGCGTGCTTTTCCTTTAACGGGAATCCTCTTGCACCTTATTGTGCCTTGTCGCTCTGTCGTCTTGCCCTGGTTCAGAGAAGCGGAGCAGTGATGCTTTCTGTCAGCGCTCTGCATCCTGCTGGAAGGGAAGGGGCGATCACCTCACGTGAGGAAACGGTTGTGTAGCACCATGGGAGTTGTGTGTACATGCTTGCACCAGTAATTTACTCCAGAGAGTCGCAATAGCATTGCCATGAAGCCCTGATTAACTGCCTGAAACCGGAGCAAAGCTGCCGAATGGAACTGCTTGCCTCGAATCCCCTGAAAAAAGAGAGCTGGGATTCGGGCACCCCAAGCGGAAGTCCAAGGAGGTGGGATTCTTGCTGCAGGGCCCTTGCTTAGATGCGCTCCACTGGGACCTGCCGCCGTGTGCCGGTGCACTCACACTCCTCCTTGAAGGAGGGTCCGGAAGGAGCTGAAGCCAGCGCCAGGCCTTTCTTCTGGCAGAGGGGGCAGCAGGCTGTGAACCCTTTCAGCTGGCACTGCGGGCATGCCAGGACAAGCTGGCGGCAGGGCTGGGTGGAGCAAAGTCGATACTGGTCCCAGAGCATCCCACAGTAACGGCAGGCTGGAGGAAGAGAGGGAAGAGGAGGGTTAAATGTCCTGCCAATAGCCATTATTTGTGGTTGCCGCTGACCCCGCCCTCCCCAAGCCCTCTGGCAGACCCTCCAGATCAGGCTTCCTCAAACTCGGCCCACCAGACGTTTTTGGCCTACAACTCCCATGATCCCTAGCTAGCAAGACCCAGTGGTCAGGGATGGTGGGAATTGTAGTCTCAAAACATCTGGAGGGCCGAGTTTGAGGAAGCCTGCTCCAGATGAACTTTTTATTCTGCATTCATCGTAACTTCTGATCAAGACACGTTCAATCAATGCTTTTTTTCTCTCTTTAGAAATGTTGAGGGGTACTCTCACTTCTGTCTGAGACTCAGGAAACACCATGACAGGAAATGAGGCCGCCATCGGGGGTAGCAACGGAACTGACGATTCATAAAATTTTAGTTTCTTCTCCCAACAGACTCACAAATGTTAAGGGGTAGCCTATGCGTAGCCATGCGTCTCCCCAGAAAAAAAAGCACTGTGTTCAATCAACAAAAGCTGCCTCTCAATGCAAGAAGGAAAGACACTCCTTAATTTTTTTCCTGTTCTATTCAGCAGAAATTGACTAAGGCTGCCATCTTTATCCCACTTAAACCTTAAAAAGGTAAAAGGGCCCCTGACTCTGGGGTTGCGGCGCTCATCTCGCTCTATAGGCCGAGGGAGCCAGCGTTTGTCCGCAGACAGCTTCCGGGTCATGTGGCCAGCATGACAAAGCTGCTTCTGACGAACCAGAGCAGCGCATGGAAATGCCGTTTACCTTCCCGGTGGAGCGGTCCCTATTTATCTACTTGCACTTTGATGTGCTTTCGAACTGCTAGGTGGGCAGGAGCTGGGACCGGGCAACGGGAGCTCACTCCATTGCAGGGATTTGAACCGCCAACCTTCTGATCAGCAAGCCCTACACTCTGTGGTTTAACCACAGCGCCACCTGGGGCCTAATGGTTACGCACCATTAAATTCATGGCCTAATATCACAGAGAAGCAAAATCTCAGGCAGCCATTGGCTGAGGTGTTCAGATCCAAGATGGAGTCCTAAGTGCATCCAGCCCAAGGAGGATGAATGGCAGGTGGTTTGAGTCTCTATTGACAAGCCACAAATATACAGTAGTTCCTGAGGTGCACCAAACACGCACAATATACTTCTGGTGTCTAGCGAGCTGCTTCCCCTCTCTGGGCCTGTGCTCTGAGCAATGGGTGGCCATGTCTACTCCACCCACCCACCCCCAAAAATTAAGTCCTCTTGTCCGACAAGCAACTTGTGAATTCCCCTACATGGAAAGTGTTACTGCGCCTGCTTTTTCAAGCCCCCTCCTGGTCCTGGGGGGCAGCAGCAGTGGGGAGGATTCTGCCAGCCCCCTCACTTCAGGGACCATCTCTCCCTCAGCTCCTGGTGTGTCCTGTCCTCCCTCCACCGTTTGTGAGTGTCCCTCCCCATCCTCCAGCTCTGGCTCCTGCCTTGCAGGGGGCACAAAACCACATAAATCACTGCCCCCTTCCCCTAGATCAGCCTCTGGCACCACTACCCCTTCCACCCCTCCTCAGAGCCCTGCCAGTTCCTGACACATAAAGGCAAAAGGGTCCAGGGAAGACGGGAGGCGAGATCATACCTGCCAAGTTCCTCTCTGAAAAATAAGGGACCGGACCGGAAGTAGCATGCCGGAAGTAACGTGGTGGCCATTTTGGAACTGAGCGGAGCATGCTCAGAAGTGACTTTTGATGCTGCTGTGCCCAGTTCCAAAATGGCCGCCGCACCAGAAGTTGCGCTGCAGCCATTTTGGAACTGGGCAGAGCAGCATCAAAAGTCGCTTCTGAGCATGCTCCGCCCAGTTTCAAAATGGCCGCTGCGCCAGAATAAACCAGGAAAAAACAAAAAAAAAAATCCGTTTTTTTTTGGCTGGGGACAGCTGGAAAAACGGGGGTTTTCCGGGGGAAACGGGAGACTTGGCAGTTATGGGTGAGATGGGGGTCCGAGGGAATGAGGCAGGGGATCTAAGAAAGCAGAAAGACAGGGATAGAAAAGAAGTCTGGGGAAGGAGGATTTGAAGAATTAGCTGGATCACAGAAAGGCATCAGCAGTGGAAAGTTTGGTGATTCCCCCCCCCCAAAAAAAACACATTCAAATTGAATTCACCAATGATTTGAGTTTTAACATCAGTTAAAATGTCTTGAACACTTGAGGAGCAATGCATTGAGAATTAGCATGGACAGGCTGGGATCAATTCTACAGCTATGAATTATTATTATTATTATTATTATTCTTTCCCCAGCCACTCTGGGCAGCTTACAGCATATATACAAACATAATAAAACATGAAACATTAAAAAACAAAATATATTATACAGACCAATAAACCAATAAATCAATAGATGATGATGATAATTTATAGTTATACCCAAATGAAAATAACTGCCACCCCAAACTACTGTACCCAGCATGTGCAGAAACTGCCTTCTTGACATTGTAACCTCTACTGGTCTCATCCGCTCAATCTGCTAGAGCCTGTCTTCGCATCTAGGACAAGTCCCTAACTCACCAAGGGCTTGAGACCCATTGGCAACCCTCGCCAGGTTTAGCCGGCCAGTCAAAGCCATCCCCAGAGTGTGGACGCTGTTGCATTCTGACAGCTTCTAGGAGCCGCAGGTAAGAGCTCAGTGCTGGGTGGGGACCAAAGGTGGACAAACTACCCCAGAAGGAGCATGGTGTGTCTCCCCATCAGAGGTACTACCCCCTCCCCTAACACCCCATACACCCCCGTCCCTGGACTAAAGTTTACAAATAAGTCTAGGAAAGGAAAAAGTGTTGAATGTCAGAAAAGCCCCTCAGGAGAGCAGGCTCACCTACCTGAAATCACATCACCGTTGGAGGAGATGCTATAACGCTCATCGAAGACGAAGAGCTTCCCTCGGTAGAACCCATCTGGGAATTCTTCCAGGTACTTGTGGATGCCGCCCTTGAGGTGGTACACGCCTTTGCACACGCCCTGTTTCAGAACAGCCCCAAACCACCAAGAGTTATTCTTAATTTCTGACACAGAGGCAAAATTATCTCCAGTCTACAATTGGCTTGGTTATTGTTACCTGCACTACCTGCTTATTTTCTGAAGTGGGAGGGAACATCCTTGTACTGAATGTCCTGGCCCTCCCTGTAGGTAAGGTAAAGGACCCCTGGATGGTTAAGTCCAGTCAAAGGCGACTATGGGGTTGCTGCGGTGCTCATCTCGCTTTCAGGTTGAGGGAGCCAGTGTTTGTCCACAGACAGATTTCCGGGTCATGTGGCCAGCATGACTAAACCGCTTCTGGCACAATGGAACACCGTGACGGAAATCAGATCACAAGGAAATGCCATTTACCTTCCCGCTGCAGCGGTACCTATTTATCTACTTGCACTGGTGTGCTTTCGAGCTGCTAGGTTGGCAGGAGCTGGGACAGAGCAACGGGAGCTCACCCCGTCGTGGGGATTCGAACCGTCAACCTTCTGATCAGCAAGCCCAAGAGGCTCAGTGGTTTAGACCACAGAGCCACCCTCTCCTTACCTTACCTTGCCCTCCATGTAAGCCCTCTTCACATGTTGCTTGGGGCTGAGTATATAATAAGCAAAGTCCCCCTGCTACGTCTGCTCCCACTGTTGCTGCTGTCGCATTCACAACGTGAACATGGGGAGTCTGCTCTATACATGCATAAGAAGACGCCCTGCACGACTCAGAACGCTGATCACGTAGGGAGCAGGGCTGCAACGTAGGAAACTGAGGGCAGAACCAGGAAGTTGCCAGCCAGAACACAGAAGCTCTGCTCCTTGACTGAAAAAAACTTTTTTACAGGTACCCCCTGCCCATTTAGAAATACATTTGCACCCAACATGAGGACGAGAAACCAGTTTGCATTTCTTTAAAACAAAAGAGATGGGATTCTCTGCCAGGTAACTATGAAATGACAGGAGACAATTTGCTTCGGTTATCACGGCAGGGCCTGAAGTGTAATATCTGTTGCTTCTAAGCTCAGTGAACTGCCTTGAAAGGACAAGAGTTAATCTCCGGACCTTAAAGGACCTTATCTCTAGGGGAAGGTTTTCCAAAACACAGACAGCACAGGAAATAACAGGGTGGCATCTCCTGTCTGCTAATGGCTTAAGCAGTTATTCCTGGTGGCACTCGAAAGAGCTTTGTTTCTATAAGGAAATAAATTAAATGTTTTGAAGAGAAGTTGCAGCAAATTCTTTGCCTCCTCTAAGTTATATTGGCTCATCAGCTAAGGATGCTGCGACAGCTGATCTAGCTCTGATCACAGCATTTAGAATAGATTGACTTTATGCCCTTTCCATTCCTTCTTAATAATTATTTCAAGTGCTGAATGCCAGTTTATGCAAGTCAATTTGTCACTACCCGGTGCTGTCGTTCTGCTTGAATCGTTTTTTATTCTTAAATTTGTGGACCTATATGTCAAACCAGCAAAGCTGTGGACATTTGACTGCTCCGGTCATGCTCTGCACCACACAAATTCTCTCGGCCGAGTGCTTTCCCCTGAGGCAGCTGCTCACCTTGGACCTGAGGTAAGCTGAGCCCCGCTCACAACGGATTCCTCCTGTGCAATACATCAGGATCCTCTTGCCCTTGAAAAGATCCAGGTTCTCATCCACATAGGTGGGGAAGTAGCTGAATTTCCTGATGTCTGGAGCCAAAGAGCCTCGGAAATGTCCCTGCGGGCCGAAAGAAAGGCATACGGCTTAATTAAAGTGTTTTGCAAAGTGGGGCCACTGAAACACTTCTGGAGAGTAGGGAGGAGGAGGAGGAGGAGGAGGAGGAGGAGGAGGAGGAGGAGGAGGAGGAGGAGGAGGAGGAGTTTGAATTTGATATCCCGCTTTATCACTACCCTAAGGAGTCTCAAAGCGGCTAACATTCTCCTTTCCCTTCCTCCCCCACAACAAACACTCTGTGAGGTGAGTGAGGCTGAGAGACTTAAGAGAAGTGTGACTAGCCCAAGGTCACCCAGCAGCTGCATGTGGAGGAGCGGGGAAGCGAACCTGGTTCCCCGGATTACGAGTCTACCGCTCTTAACCACTACACCACACTGGCTCTGAAGCCTCATGGGGGCATTTCTGCATCAGTGTCCTATTGCTTTCTGCTTGCCTTGAGAATTAAGAGGCACTTCCAGACTGCCACTCTTTCTGGGGCTGGGATTCAATCACATACTGGTAAATTCAGGCTATGCTGTTGGGAAGGAGTGCACACCAAACCTGCTTCCCCCCCCAAAAAAAGATCAGAATGTTTGCGGTAAGGAAAGTGACAGGGAAATGCAATGGGAAGTGTGGGATAGCACTTGCATTGATGCCACATCATCTAACCATCCTACAAACAAAGCATGAAGAATGCTCAATAAACAGGTCGTCTGGAAGTGCCACAGGCAGGCTGTAAATCTTATCAATGAAATCATTTTTTAGAACATGGCAAAAAGCAGATGGAATAGAAAGGAGGAAGTGTTGTCTTTTTGGCAACTACTGATGATGACCTTCCTCTGTCAACAAACCTTTAAGCTGAAATCCTTCCCCAGTCTGCATCTGTTTTGGAATTCTTTTTAATATGCTTTTCTACTGTTTTATCACATGTTGTTTGCTGCCCTGGGTTGGATATAAATTAAAGAAAGACAAAAATCTGCTTCCTTCAGCCTTTCGAATCCCCAAGGAGGAAAATAAATGCCAACTCAAAAGCCACCTACTATTTTACTTTCATAGAAGTTCCTGCAGTCCAGCAAAATGGTATCTGCTTGCCCTTTGTTACCCTGAGAGAGATATTTCTCCACTTCTAGATGAAACTCCTTCGGAGAAAGACGGATCCCTACAAGCAATTGAACATGGCTTACAAAGGTTCTAAAGGTATAAAAAACAAACTTGAATTTGGACTCAAACAGCATTCCTCTCCTCCCTGGGGAACCCTGTGGGGAACCCTGTGTCAAAACAGGAAACTCCTTCCGATGAGACATCTTTTGGTATAACATTAAAGTGTTTCAAATCCATACGGGAGCAACAATGTGGGTGCGTGAAACGGGACTGCCTGAAGTCTCCCTTTGCAGTAGCAATTGGGTGAAGAGGTCCTAAAAACCAGGGTCTTCAAGGGCAGAGCAAGGGTAAGCAAACAGAGGCTGTGGCATCAATTCAGCGGCCATTTCCTTTTACAGTGTTCAGTCAATGCAGCTTGTCCATTAAGGCCAATGGGGCTCTGCTCCACCAACCTGAGCCTGCCCTCCCCCATCTGCCTTCTAGTTTTTACAACTGCTCCGGGGCAGAGCTCTGGGTGTCAGCTAAGGAGGATAAAGGCAAAACTAGACTCAGTTGGCTCCGCCCATCACTAGCTTTGGCTCCGCCTTTCACTGATTCCAGGTCCATCTCCTGTTTGGGCTCCCTGCCTCCCAGCCCCCCGCCATGTTTGGTGCCCCCTACCAATTCCCAGTCCTTCTAAAGCCAAGACTTGTTGGCCTCAGCCCAGTATACCTGAAGGAGCATCTCCACCCCCATCATTCAGCCCAGACTCTCTGGTCCAGCTCCGAGGGCCTTCTGGCGGTTCCCTCTTTGCAAGAAGCGAGGTTGCAGGGAACCAGGCAGAGGGCCTTCTTGGTAATGGCACCCGCCCTGTGAAACGCCCTCCCATCAGATGTCAAAGAAATAAAACAACTATCTGGCTTTTAGAAGACATCTGAAGGCAACCCAGATTAGGGAAGTTTTTAATGTTTGAATTTTTTTATTGTGCTTTTAATATTCTGTTGGGAGCGATGTGCGGGGTATAAATAATAAAATATTGTTTTCATATCATTATTCGCCACACCTGTTTCTTTGTAAGAGACTTTCTGCGGGTTGATTCCCATGGGCACAATTTCTTCAAAGACGCCAATCCGAAGGTCTGTGAAACAGTGGGCTCCTCCTGCACTGGTCTGAGGAACAAGCAGAAAACCAACAAGAAACAGGTACCAACAGATCTATACTGCAGGCAGGTCAAGTGGAGACAGGGATGTTCATAGAATCATAGAGTTGGAAGAGACCACAAGGGCCATCCAATCCAACCCCCTGCCAAGCAGGAAACACTATCAAAGCATTCTTGACATATGCCTGTCAAGCCTCTGCTTAAAGAACTCCGAAAAAGGAGATTCCACCACACTCCTTGGTAGCAAATTCCATTGCCGAACAGCTCTTACTGTCAGGAAGTTCTTCCTAATGTTTAGGTGGAATCTTCTTTCTTGTAGTTTGAATCCATTGCTCTGGGTCTGCTTCTCTGGAGCAGCAGAAAACAACCTTTCTCCCTCCTCTATATGACATCCTTTTATATATTTGATGTCATATAGAGGGGGTTGGATTGGATGACCCTTGTGGTCTCTTCCAACTCTATGATTCTATGATTCTATATTGCTCTGCTTCCCTTTGGACCACATCAGCGAGACCGAGAGGGGTGTCTTGCCATCTGGGCAGCTTGAGGCCTCCATACACACTGCCCAGGCTCGCGCCCCAGAGAGGTCACTTTGCTGCTGCTAATGCAGCGGTTTGACTTCACCCATGGAGCAGCATTCCCTTGTCTCTCAAGACAGACAGATGCCAACAACTACTATTTTGCAGATACGATTCCGTCTTAGGTTTTGCCCATTTAAAGTGGATTTGACAGTCTCACGCCGCATATCCATTCTTTTGGAGCTCTAGCTCTGCCTACTCCTGGCTTCTCTGCCTTCCACCCTAGAAGTGGAGAGGAAAGGGCACTTAAAGAAATGCTCGCTGTAGGACCAAGAATGGGCGTTTGTGCATCATGCCGAGCAGATCAGGTCTCTCACCTTGAAATCCTCCCTTGTCAAAATGCCTTTAAAGAGGGGGTGAGACAGCATTGCCTCCATGTAAAGGCTAGTCGCCCTCTTGCTCCCGCCAACAGTTCCATTGATTCCTTCAGAAGCTATTCGCACCTGGAAACCAACCAAGGAGGAAAGGACAGGAGATGAGATGCGAAACTCCGGCTTACCCAGAAGTAAAGTGAAGGAGAAATTCTATACTGAGATCATACACAGGTGAGGGGGAGTGGGGTTCAGGAGGGTATAGGGGTATAGGAATAGGAGATGGAGTTTTTAAGTATAGATATGTGATGGAGAATTAATCTAATGTATTTGAAGAAGGTATATCTGTATAAATGTATATGTGTATGTTTTTTTTCCTTTATCATTGGTTTAAAGCGGGCATCCCCAAACTTTGGCCCTCCAGATGTTTGGGACTACAATCCCCATCTTCCCCAACCACTGGTCCTGTTAGCTAGGGATCATGGGAGTTGTAGGCCAAAACATCTGGAGGGCCGCAGTTTGGGGATGCCTGGTTTAAAGTATGTGTGGAAAATTTAATAATAATAATAATAATAATAATAATAATAATAATAATAATAATAATAATGGCTAGTAGCCAACTTGCTCCCACCAACGGTTTCATTGATTCCTTCAGAAGCTATTCGCACCTGGAAACCAACCAAGGAGGAAAGGACAGGAGACGAGATGCGAAACTCAAGCCTACCCAGAAGTAAAGTGCAACAGATTGGCTTACATCGAAGAAAGGATGCATTGGGTTTTGGCCTTCCAGCCCAACAACACATTGCACACAGCTCATAGCTGCCAAGTCTCCCGTATTCCCCGGGAAACCCCCATTTTTCTAGCTGTTCTCAGCTGAAAAAACGGATGTTTTTCCCGGTTTATTCTGGCACGGCGACCATTTTGGAACTGGGCGGAGCATGCTCAGAAGCGACTTTTGATGCTGCTCCGTGCAGTTCCAAAATGGCTGCAGTGCGACTTCTGGCGCAGCGGCCATTTTGGAACTGGGCAAAGCAGCATCAAAAGTCACTTCTGAGCATGCTCCGCCCAGTTCCAAAATGGCGGCAGCGCTACTTCCGGTCTGCTACTTCCGGTCTGGTCCCTTATTTCTCCCACAGGAACTTGGTAGCTATGACACAGCTGCATGTAAGTAATCCAAGGAAAATGCTAGCACAGGTCGTATAACACCTTTGGTGGACTTACTCTCCAAAGGACTGGATTTCAGGAAAATTAGTTCCTCCATAGAACTAATGTGATTTATTTATTATTGCATCTATAGGTCACAATCCGTCCAAGGAGGTCAAGGTGGCCTGCATGGATCCTCCCTCCCCATTTTATCCTCACAACAACCCCGCGAGGTAGATTAGGCTAAGAGGCAGTGATTGGGCCAGTGAGCTTTGTGGCTGAGTGGGGATTTGAAGCCTGGGTCCTACCAGGTCCTAGCCCCATAAGAGGTTTAAAGACTCTCTCAAGGCAAATATTTTAAAAATGGGAAACACTGACCTGCTGCGAGCGCTCCAATGGGAGAATAGCCTTTACCAAAAGTGTCGTGGGCTTTGAAGATGCTCAAACTCAGGACAAAAGGGAGAAACATGCTAAGAGGAAGGCACGCTTGGCAAACCCTCACCGTGATCAACTCCCGCCTGGAAACCTATGTCCCCACTGTGGAAGGATGTATGGATCCAGAATTTGCCTCCACAGTCACTTACAGACTCACTGTTAAAATTGTGTTCATGGAAGGCAATCTTACTCGGCTATGAGTGATCGCCAAAGAAGGAGGAAGTCTGAAAAGCTATGCACATCCAAAGCACATTATTTCCCCTCAAAGAATTATGGGCATTACAGTTTCCCCCTCAAAGAGATACAATTCCCAGCAACCCTTAACAAACTACGATGCCCAGAATTCATTGAGGGGCAAGGGAAGGAGCTTCAACTGTGCTTTAAAGGTACAGTGTGCTCAAAGCCTGATGCTATACTAGGGCTGGGAGAGATCTGGTTTTCAATGTTGAGACATATCACCCGCGAAACATTGCAATATACTGATATATCACAATGTCTGAAATCAGGATGGAACTATGTACAGGCATTAGCTGGCTTCGCAGTATGATTTTTGCATTGCAAATGCATCATGATTTGCATCCAGCCCTACGTTAAGTAAACGGTAATAATAATAATAATAATAATAATAATAATAATAATAATAATAATAATATTTTATTTATACCCCGCCCTCCCCAGACAAAACCGGGCTCAGGGCTGCTAACACCAATAAAATTTCAATAAGACATAAAAGTAAAGAAAACAATTAAAATACAATATTAAAATTTAAAATGCAGCCTCATTTTAAGTAGTCCATAAATCAAAACCATGAGGGAGGAAAACACAGGGGTCAGGCGGAACAGCTCTGTCTTGCAGGCCCTGCGGAAAGATGTCAAATCCCGCAGGGACCTGGTCTCCTGTGAAAGAGCGTTCCACCAAGTCGGGGCCAGTACTGAAAAGGCCCCGGCCCTAGTTGAGGCCAATCTAGCCACCTTATGGCTCGGGATCTCCAGAATGTTGTTATTTGTGGACCTTAAGGTCCTCCACGGGGCATACCAGGAGAGGCGGTCCCGTAGGTACGAGGGTCCTAAGCCGCACAGTGCATTAAAGGTCAAAACCAAGGACCTCTGGATGGTTAAGTCCAGTCAAAGGCAACTATGGGGTTGCAGCGCTCATCTCGCTTTCAGGCCAAGGGAGCCGGCGTTTGTCCACAGACAGCTTTCCGGGTCATGTGGCCAGCATGACTAATCCGCTTCTGGAATGGCGGAAGCCAGAGTGCATGGAAACGCCGTTTACCTTCCTGCCCCAGCGGTACCTATTTATCTACTTGCACTGGTGTGCTTTCGAATTGCTAGGTTGGCAGGAGCTGGGACAGAGCAACGGGAACTCACCCCATCGTGGGGATTCAAACCGCCGACCTTCTGATCAGCAAGCCCAAGAGGATCAGTGGTTTAGACCACAGCGCCACCTGCGTCCCATATCAGCCCTACACTATGCCACAGTGGCTCTTGTAAGGTGTCTGAACAGATAGGAGATTCCTGATATGGGAGGAATCCCTAGCCTGCCAGGTCTGCTGGTGGGGCTAGCTCTGGACAGCCAATCTGCTGCAGCTTTTCGCTGTGTAGTGCACTGACTTACCTTGCCAGTGAGATGCAGGTGTTGGCATAAAGACCTCTGCCAGTCACAGAGTCCCCGGGTATCTGCCACCTCGCAGTAACAATAGTACAGCAAAACTTGGCCAGGCTCACTGTCAATGACAACAAAGGGGGAGCAGGGAGAAGCTTATGTAAGAAAAACGATGACTTCCGCATTGGCCATATAACACCTGAAATGTTATTATCCATATACAGTGGTAGCTCGGTATAAGTACACAATTGCTTCCGGAAGTCTGTACTTAACCTGAAGCGTACTTAACCTGAAGCGAACTTTCCCATTGAAAGTAATGGAAAGTGGATTAATTCGCTCCAGACGGGTCCGCGGAGTACTTAAACTGAAAGTACTCAAACCAAAGCGTACTTAAGCCGAGGTATGACTGTATACAGACCGCTTCACAGCACAAAGACATGGAAACTGTGCAGGGTCCGTAGTAAGGCTTGGGGGAGAAAACTGGTTTCGTTTGCACTTCCCGAAACAGAGGGCCAGACTCCTGCTAGAGGGATGGGGCTTTCTACCATCTCCTCCTCACTATGTGGCCCCCATGCCTCCCCCAAATCCATGTTAGAGGGTCAGGAGAACCCGTGGAACAGTATGCAGGGGGAGGAAGGGAGATCAGTCCCTCTGGAAGCAGAAACGCTTGCACGGATGCAACAATTGTGCCAGCTCAACGTTAAATTCCGCCCAATATGTGACCCAACATGCAGCTGTCCTTTGACTTTTGTATATGTGCTGCCGAAGCGAGCACCTGTCCTTTGACTTTTGTATTTCACTGAATTTTCCTGTGTATTTCGCCAACCAAAAACAAGGGAAACATTTACATATGTTAGTGAAAACAGCATACAGTGGTACCTCGCAAGACGAATGCCCTGCAGGGCAAATATTTCACAAGACGAATGCGTCTTGCGATCTGATGGTGACTCACAAGACAAATTCGTTTTGCGAAAAATTCGTCTTGCGAATCGCGGTTGCCCATAGGAATGCATTGAAATTTAATTAATGCGTTCCTCTGCAGTTCGAAAGCACATCAAAATGCCAGTAGATAAATAGGAACCACTATAGCGGGAAGGTAAACGGCGTTTCCATGTGCTGCTCTGGTTTGCCAGAAGCGGCTTTGTCATGCTGGCCACATGACCTGGAAGCTATACGCCGGCTCCCTCGGCCAATAATGCGAGATGAGCGCCGCAACCCCAGAGTCGGTCATGACTGGACCTAATGGTCAGGGGTCCCTTTACCTTTATGGGCAAAAAAAGAAATTTCAATGCATGCCTATGGGAAACCGCGATTCGCAAAACGGATTTTTCGCAAAACGAATTGACTCGCAGAATGAATTAAATTCGTCTTGTGAGGCAGCACTGTGAAAAAAAAGGGTTATATACGGGGAATTTGCTTGCAGAACTGTGTGTGGAATCATAGAATTGTAGAGTTGGAAGGGGGCCTGCGAGTCATCTCGTGCAACCCTTGCTATCCAGGAATCTCAGCTTGACCATACATCACAGAGGGCCATCCTTTTTTAGGCAAAATGGCACAGTATATTAGGAGAAATGCACACTAACAAATGCTGACAAATTTGGGGGAGTGGCTAGGGCAACCCAGCCAGATGGACGGGGTATAAATAATAATATTATTATTATTGGGATGACCTTATTTTTAAAAAACTGCAAACTAAAGGTGGATATTTGAATTTAAGATGGGGGGAGGGGGAGGATAAACTGAAAATTGCCGAACTGCGCATTCCCAGGTGCTGTTTGTATCTGTTTTTTTAAAAAACAAACAAACAAACAACCTCTTACCTTGTCATTTCATTGATATCGATATGGCTTGTGTCTGGAAGCTTCTGGAACATCTCTTGACTTCTGTACAGAGGCTTGGTAGGCCTGGGTGTTTCATCTGCCGATGAAACTGGCCTACTTGTGACGCTGACACTGCGCGCCATCTGTTTCAGGATCACGGATGTCTGCTGCCCCACATCGCCCGAATGCTGAGCCGCTACATGCCTGTGAATGCCAGACAGATCTTTGAAAGTTTCTTGGCAACATCTCCAGGAAATCGCCCTTTGGCAAGGCGACACAGGGCAGCAAGTGTCAGCTGCCACTTCCTTGGCTTTAACGAAGAGAGCAAAGGCCTGCGAAAATGACAAAAGGAGAATTTTGGGTACAGACCACCTTTCCACTGGAGAAGGCAAAGACTGTGGTCACACTATGCAACATTCGAACCATATTCTCCCCCCCCCCCCGGCTCAAAAGAGCACTGACCCTCTGAACACGCTGGCACCCTACTTTAATTGTCCTCCTAGGTCTCTAACACTGTTCAGAACAGATTTGATTCAGGGAAAATGGGGGGGTGGGGTGTGTTAAATAATAATTATTATTTATTATTTCTACTCCACCCATCTGGCTGGGTTTCCCCAGCTACACTGGGCGGCTCCCAACAGAATATTAAAAACACGATAAAACATCAAACATTAAAAAGTGCCCTAAACAGGGCTGCCTTCAGATGTCTTCTAAAAGTCAGATAGTTGTTTATTTCCTTAACATTTGATGGGAGGGCGTTCCACAGGGTGGGCGTCACCACCGAGAAGGCCCTCTGGCTGGTTCCCTGTAGCTTCACTTCTCACAGGGAGGGAACCAACAGAAGGCCCTCGGAGCTGGAGCTCAGTGAACGGGGGGTGGGGGATGCTCCTTCAGGTATACTGGGCTGAAGCCATTTAGGGCTTTAAAGGTCAGCACCAACACTTTGAATTGTGATTGGAAACGTCCTGTAGGTCTTTCAGAACCGGTGTTCTATGGTTTCGGCAGCCAGTCACCAGTCTAGCTGCCACATTCTGGATTAATTGCAGTTTCCAGGTCACCTTCAAAGGTAGCCCCGCGTAGAGCGCATTGCAGTAGTCCAAGCGGGAGATAGCCAGAGCATGCACTACTCTGGCAAGACAGTCTGCGGGCAGGTAGGGTCTCAGCCTGTGTACCAGATAGAGCTAGTAGAGAGCTGCCCTGGACACAGAATTGACCTGCGCCTCCATGGACAACTGTGAGTCCAAAATGACTCCCAGGCTGTGCACCTGGTCCTTCAGGGGCACAGTTACCCTACTCAGGACCAATGCCAAGAAGCTGCCATATGCACAACAATTTTCACATCACTAGACGGTTGGGTATGTTCTAACCATGTGATCCATACACCAAATACCTTTTTCTTTGCGGACGCATACTTCTTTCGGGCCCTGGCATCTAATTCGGCTTTCAGGTGGCCCTCAGGTGGGGAAGGACCGTGATCTTTCAGCTCCAGGTCTGCAAATGTTAAAATGCAAAATTCCGCGGTATTGTCTCCATCAGGTAGCGACAAGGAAGAGGTCATTGCTACGTCACAGCTGCCGGGCATAAGTTCTTCTCTGGGATCTAAGAGAGATAGTTCCAAAAAAGAGGAATTTTGATCAGTCCAAATCATTCCAAGCCCATTCCTATTCCTTCCCGGGCTAATGTCTGAAATAGCCTCCTTGCTCACCATGGGAGCAACATGTGGCACTTAAAAAAATAAAATAAAAAGGTAGAAAAAGTCCACCTGAAGCGTGGGGGAAGGGGGCAAGACAGAGAAGTTCACCTTGCAGCTGAGAAATATGCCGTGATCTCTCAGAATATGCCATGATCTCTGTTTCCTATTAAGCTCTGTCTTCACCTATGGACAGTGTGATTTTGAATGACGGTAGAGGTACAAAATAGCCATTGTGGCGAGTAGACTTTGATAGCTATATTTGCCATGGATTTCTCTGTTTTTTAAAACCATCCCAATTGCTGGCTATCCCTACCTCTTGTTGGGAGCCAGTTCCACCGTTTGTGCTGTGTGAAGAAGCTTGCCCATCTCTCAAGGGGCAGGTGGGCGTCTGTGGCAAGACGCTACCCGCCAGAATCCCGCCCTCCCCCGCCTGCAATAAGCACATTAGAAGAATACCAGGCTGCCTTCTGGGGTTGTTGTAAAGGAGTCACGAGATCAAAGTGCTTGAAAGCATTATTCTGCGAGCGGAAAATACCCATGTTTATGGCAAGCAAGGTGGAGAGCTTGCCGGCTGCTGGAATTTGCCACAAAAGTTCGGCTGCTTCCAAAAGTTGTGCTTCACTCTTTTCATAGTCATGTGAATGAGAGGAAGCAAAAGTGAGTAGTTGCTGGACTGAGTTTCTTGGCTCAATTGGCTTTGCCCCCTTCTCCAGAGTGCTGCAACCCATGCTGCTGTGTCCCACAGAATTCAATGGGAGCAATCATGAGCCAAGACAGCAACACTCCTTTCCGGATTCTCTTTCTGCCTTGTTCTGTTTGCTGCATCACCCAGCGCTCCTCTCCTTTTTCCTGCTATTGCTCCATCGCCCCCCCCTTTTTTTTTACCTTGCAAAGCTCCCTGTGTCCCCAGGAGATCTCTGATCCAGCTGTTCTCTGAAGCGGCTCCTTCCCCTCCCGAGCAGGCAGCTGAATTTGCTGACTCTCTCTGCTAAGGGAAAGCATGTCTCTCCCCCTCCCACCCAACCCTCCACCCCGGCTCCTCCCTGGGAACGCGGCACTTGAGGGACTCCTTGCAATTCACAGCCTTTTGCAGGCAGTGCCTGCAATGGCAAAAGTAAAGGAGACAAAAGCTGGGGAGGGGGAGGGGCGCTCTCTCTGCAAGGGGAAAAGGCTAGCAGCCTCTGAAGACATCCTAACCAGTGCCGGATTTGCGTACAGTATAAGCTAAACAAGCTATAGTTTAGGGCCCAAGTCTCTTTGGGGCCCCCCCCAAAAAAATTAAAGGAAAAAAAACACTGGATGTACATTTCCAAAATATAAGATATTGGTTTGCATACGTCTTGGTTTGCATACATTTTGCATTACAAACATGTCAAACCCGGAAGTGGGTGTCCCTGTTTGCAACTCTTTTTTTTTGATTACAACCTTTTTTTTTTTTTTTGCATTTCGAACAAATTTTTTTGGGAGGCCCCATTGGTGAAAGCATGCCTTGGGTTACAACCTGTTTTGGTTTACAAACGGACCTCCGGAATGGATCATGGTTGTAAGCCAAGGTACCACTGTAATGGGCACTGCCTGCTAGCCTGCTCCCTAAAATATCACTGCTTTGCTCATTTCTACATATAGGGTGCCTACATTCTGCATGGACTGGTTGCAGGGCAACATGTGCAAATGGCTTGAGATACCTATTAGGTCCATAAATTACCATATAGCATATATTCAACAACAACAAAAAACAGCAACCATTTGTTGTTGACAAAGGACAGCTGGAGATATAAAGGGCTCCATTACCTTCGGTAGCTTAGGGCCTCATCAAACCTAAATCCGGCCCTGAGCTGCACAGTCCTGTGTTGCAGGCGGTTGGACTAGATGATCCTTGGGGTCCCTTCCAACTCTACAATTCTATGATTCTGCATGAATTACTGTTCTTGGGGGCGTCTGCTTGGAAGGAGACAAGCCCACAGCAGAGGCTAAACCTCATGCAGATGCAGATGCTGGCCCCTTGGGAGCGGGTGATTCTGGCTAGCCTCCACTCAATCGCAGACAATACAGAAACAACAACAGGATTGTCCATTAGATAGAAGCACTTTGGAGTCGCTGCAGGTCTCACCTGTTAAAATGATGCAGACATTTTGCAATGCGCAGAAACTCTGTAAAACTTTCAGTTAACAGCAGGGTAGTGTGAAGAAGCCAGTCAGAGAAATGCAATTTGCTCGTCATCACGCAAAATCCACCTCAAAAGAATATTTTTCCAGTTTCCTATGAGATGGGTTTTGCCTGATAATAGATTTGGCCAGTTTTACGGAGTTTTTCCATATTATTCAATCTCTTCAATCTCCCAGGACATTCTATACAAGATCTCAAAGTAACTGTCTTATTACAAAAGAATTTCAGAAATAGACTGGAAAGAGAAGTTGCTGAACTGCAACTTATCACCAAACTTAAAACCATGGAGAGACCTGGTCTGAATAAAGACATTGGATTCTTATCTCATTATGTATACATGATAAAGCTATCTTTAGCCATCTCACCCCTTGTTTTGTCCTGTAAGACCAATTGCAGTTGTTAACAGTCATCAACGGGTTTTCACACCTATCAGTCAATCACCCATTCCCAACACCCTTCTGAGTAATACCCCTCCCCACCCTCTCACTATATATAAAGGTCTGGTGACTTCTGTTTCAGTGTATCTGAAAAAGTGTGCACGCACACAAAAGCTCATACCAAACTTAGTTGGTCTCTAAGGTGCTACGGGAAGGAATTTTTTTATTTTGTTTTGACTACGCCAGACCAACATGGCTACCTACCTGTAACTATTTCCATATTGATATTGTTAAGCAGCACCTGCAGCAAAATGTTAGAAAAACAAACCACATACTTCAAATAAGAAATTATGCTTCCAATGTGTAATAAATGGTTTGTTTTGTAATTTTTGGATTAATAGAAAATGAAATCAAGTGTATTTCAAATGATTTTTTTAAACCAATTGTGGAGTCTTAATTATTAATTTTAATTTTGAGGTTATCAGTTCACATATATTGCTTTAAATTTTGTATAGATGAATGGATGAAAGAATCCTGATGGATTTCCCCCCCAGGAGTCGTCTTCTGTTATTTTAAGCTATATTTGTGAACACCTGAATACTAAATTTTGTTGTGCTTGTCTCTTTAAGAATAAATATATATTTATTTTAAAATTGTTTTGATTTTAACATCTTTAATTAACAAATATATTTGAAATAGTTCACCAAACCCAATACAGCTGACAAGTGAAAATATAGCCTATCTTTTTTTAATGCAATCTCAACGTTCAGTAATTTGTATATATACTGTACAGTATACACACACAGAGAGAGAAAGAGTGTCCTTTTTTTAGGGGATACTAAATGTTACACATTACTGGCACCTCTTTTTGTTGTTAAAAAGTTACTGTAACAACTTCATGGTGAATACCGGCACCTATTTTTCTAGAAAAAAAAGCAGTGTGTGTGTATAACATAGTGTCAAATCAAGAGAAAAAATACACGAAGAGCAGGCACAATATGAATTATAGCGCAATCTTAACCATGTCTACTTTTTTATAAACTGAATTTGCATAATCCAAAGAAAATTCTGAAATCCACACTTGAGTAATACCAGTATTAGACCGAAACAAAATGTCCACAATATAGTGAGCAAGCTTAATTGGGCTGGGTATTACACAAAGTACGGTAAGGAAAAAGTGAAAGCAGACACAGTTCACTGCCACCTCATAAAAGATATTTGCCTGGAGATGTGTGTACTGTATATGATTTGTAGTGGCACAAACATGGGGACACTCAAGTCTACTCTTATTTGCATAGTCATACCCTGGGCCTGGATCCTTGACCGCAGCACGCTGGGATTTTTAAAATTTTTGGACAGTAATGTGCCATTTCTCATTATTTATAACAAGAAAATCCACCAGAGTAATTTAGTTTGACCAGTGATGCTCTTGCTCTAGTACAGAACAATCCTACTGCTTTGCAGGTTTTACTGTATGCCCCCTGGGATCCCCTCTAACTCAACAATTCTGTGGTTCTACGTCCTGTTAAGTCCTATAAAGTTCAATGTGATGCTCCCAGGTAACTGTGTGAGAGATAGCTTAGTTGGTAAAGCATGAGACTCTTCATCTCAGGGTTGTGGGTTAGAGGCCCACATTGGGCCAAAGATTTCTGCATTGCAGGGGGTTGGACTAGATGACCCTTGGGGTCCCTTCCAACTCTATGATTCCATGATAAGAGCGCAGCCTTGGTGTGAGTTCAAGACCAAACCTGGAGATAGCTGCTGCTGGATTTAGACCACCTCGCCAGTATGCTCTGATTTTGCAGCCTACACCAAAATGTTTGCCTTCTTTAAAAAGCAAATAGCAGCAAAATGCCACCCGCTGCATCACAGGGTGAAGGATTATTTATAAATAATATTTTTTAAATGAAACATGATTCCCAATAATAATAATAATATGAAACATGATTCCAAGAAAAATAACTTACAATTGTAATATGGATTAAAATATGAAACCTGATTGCAAATGAAAATAATAATGAAAATTGCAATATGAATTAAGAAATGAAATATGATTGCAAAGAAATATAATAATGAAAATTGCAATATGGATTTAAAAAACAAAACATGATTCCAGAGAAAGATAATAAACTACAGTACGAACTTAAAAAATGAAACATGATTCCAAAGAAAATTAATTAAAATTGCTATATGAATTTAAAAATGGAACATGATTCGAAAGAAAAATAATTAAAATTGCAATATGAATTTAAAAAATGAAACACGATTCCAAATAAAATAATAATTAAAACTGCAATATGAATGAAAACATGGAACATGAGTCCAAAGAAGGCTGACATTAAAAAAAAAAAAAACCACCGGTTCTGCGCGTTTCGTTCGTTTCCGAGGAAGGCCGCACTTTGCAGACCTTCCCTTACTCCTGGCTGCCCCGGAAGAGCTGCCGGTTCGCTTCCTGTCCCGCCCCCTTCACCTCAGAGCTGAGTTGGTTCGCCCACAGTCTGCGGCTACCGGAAGAAGCCTGCGAGCGGCTACCGGAAGGGAGGGAGGGAGGCAGGCACGGAGGACAGAGCTCTCCGCGCGCGGTTTCTCAGCGGGCGGGCGTTGTGCGGCGGCAGCGGCCGAGGCCTCCGGCGAGAGAGCGGCGGTTGCAAGCTCGCGGGACGCCCTCGGCAGACCCTTCCCTGCGCCTGGACGCCGCTCGCGAGGCGGGAGCCGGGCCATGTCGCGCAGGCGGCACAGCGACGAGAACGATGGTGAGCGAGCGGGGAGCGCGGACGGGCAGGGTCCGGGGGTGGCCGCGTCTTCCCTCTCCCTGGCCCCACAGGTGACCCGCCGGGGGAGAGACCCACCGACCTGCGCCCCCACCCGACCACCCCCCTTGGTGCACGTGCTTCATGTAGACGCGCAGTGCACGGGGAACAACGGCAGCCTTGGCGCGCGCCTTCCTGCACGCGAACTTTAAAAAAAAACACACACACAACACCACCACCGTGCGTATAAAAATTTATTTTATTAAATTGAACTTGCACAGGAAGGCGCCACAGACCGAGTTCTGTCAATCCTCCGGCCCCTGCCAAGCCTAGTTATGTCTGCTCTGGCTGGCAGCGCTTTGCCAGCCCAGTTATGTCTGCTCTGGCTGGCAGCATTTTGCCAGCCCAGTTATGTTTGCTCTGGCTGGCAGCACTTTGCCAGGTGCTGAGGGAAAGGGCTTCTTTTGATGCCCACCTGAGAGAGCCTGTGAACTACGATGCCACAGGACCACAGGGTTTAAGGGGTGTGGAGGTCAGGTTTTTCCCAAACTTGGGTGCACCACTGTTTGTGGACCACAATTCCCATCATCCTTGCAGGGATGACGGGAGTTGTAGTCTAAAAACAGCACGAGACACAAGTTTGGGAAACCCTGGTGTAGATTTATTTAGCGGAGACTGTGACTGAGCCCCCCCCCGTATGATTATGGTATGTGTTGTTAAGTCTAAAGATACCTTAGTTCCAGCATAGAATCATAGAGTTGGAAGAGATGACTAGGGTCTTCTAGTCCAACTCCCTGCAATATTTTGCCCAACATGGGTCTCGAAACCCAGGACCCTGAGATTAAGAGTCTTGTGCTCTGTCGAATGAACAATTCCAACCAAAGAAAGAATACTAATGTATATATTTGACGAAAAGGGATTCGGAGGACAGGGAAGAAATGCAGTAGATGTGTGGTTTGTTTAATGGGTGGAAATGCTATTTAGGCTTTTGCTGGGAGTGTTGTGGCTGCCCAGTTCCTGCCTATAGGTACCAACCCTGGGCCAAGACCCTCTTTGTCCCAGTTCATGTGCATTTTCATTGTTTGCTGATTGTAGAATAAAGTGACCATTTTCTAATATGGTCTTCACAGACGATTTCCATGCCATCTGTTGCTAACTCAAATGAAGTACTTTTTTATGCAGAGAGTTTGCACAATTTACTGGCAGCCAAGTAAAGAGTAATCAAGTTGTGTTATCAAGTATATGAAAACTAATTGTAGTTACAATTTGTGTTTCATTGGTGTCCTAGCACTGTGTCACATATTGTGTAGTAGCAGCTCCCTCCTCTTCCATGTCATTGGAACATAAGGTAGATATCATGGAAGGTACCATTGTTAAGTAATAAGATAATCCATTAGCAGGTCAATAAGCCTTGGCTTGTCCTCATTCAGTGTGAGGAGGAGGAAGGAGTGGTATAAGGAATGGTGTGAAGTTTTGTATGAATACAGGGTTTGGTGGTGGGGTTTCCATAGAAGGAAGAAATGGAGTTTAATGTTGAGCTTTGAAAAGAGAGTGTCTGATTTTCTTGTCTTTCTTTTAATTTTGAGAGCTGAAAGCAGAAGGTATTTGGCAAAGTAACTGAGGTGTTCAAAGCACCTTTGCAATCTGTCAGACTTGTCAGGCATTCTTTAGTTGAACAATAAAAAGCAGTACCTTGGTTCTCGAACTTAATCCACTCCAGGAGTCCGTTTGACACCCGAAAACATTCAAAAACCAAGGCATGGCTTCCGATTGGCTGCAGGAGCTTCCTGCACTCAAGCGGAAGCTGCGTTGGAAGTTCGGTTTCCGAAATACATTCACAGACCGGAACACTTACTTCCGGGTTTGCAGTGTTTGGGAGCCGATTTCTTTGGCAACTAAGCCGTTCGATAACCCAGATACAACTGTAGTTAGCTGCTGACCACAAGTTTCAGGTGTTTATGCCATTGGGTCACATTAAGAAAGAAAACAGATCCCAATCTCTTGCTCTCTAAAATGACCAGCTGCTGTTCATTTTGCATCAATATCACTCCTCCATACTCCTCCCACCCCACTCTGCTGTTGGTAGCTGAGAGGCTAAATGGCAACACATTGGGTGCTGGATTTGTCCAAAGATCCTTTATTTGTATTTAAAAACTTTTCTCCTTTGTTTGAACTTTGTCATGATCAAAAATGGGTGGGGAACCTGATTGGGTGTGCAGCCCAAAATTGATGGGTAGGTGGGGCCACTCACCTATCAGTCACCTGACACAACTTGACCATGCAGACAATGCAGCCAGCCCCCTTTCTTCTCTGCCCCACAGCTGACACCACAGCCACAGGTGGGCATGATTTGGGGAAAACAGTCCTGCAAGCCAAATTGAATTTGACCCATGGCCTGGAGGCTTCCCATCCCTGGTCTAAGAGGATCACTCAGCATACTTTTTTTAAACCCTCAAAATTACTTTTTTTCTAAGCCTGTTGTTCTTGACACCAAAACAAATTTTGTTCCTTTAACTTTTCCTGTTGTGGTGTATTCTCATTTTTATAGCTGTTTTCTGGAATAACTCCTCTTAAACTACAGTACTGTAATTCCTAGTTGCAGATTCAAGATCTGATTTGACCACTACCAAATAAGCAAGACTATCTGTGAATGATTGTTCTATGTTAAAAACACAAGGTTTAAAAGGTTATGTTGAGGTTAACTCTGGAGCTGGTGTGAAGCTTTCTTTTTACCAATTTTAGCAGATTATTATATCTATTTAGCAGATATAAAATCTGTGGTGCTCAAAGGAATAGTGGACTACAAATGTAAATCAGCAATTCCCGGCCTGTCCAATTCCTGTATCATGTTCATTCATTTTATTTGTATATCGCTTTTCCACATACAAAAGAACAGTGCTCAAAGCAGCATACAGCAAGGAAAATAGGAATGCATTTCAAACAAACACTACAAAAACAATTTAATAATAGCACAGTGAAACAATAGCAAATATAGCATGCCAAAAACACATTTCAATAAAGATTACATAAACAATAAACAGCATCATATAACAAAAATAGCAAGGGAGCTTCACAGTTTTGCTAGAAATACCCCTCACAGTCCCTCTCCTACAGTCTCCTGCAGCCACTTGCAAGCCTTCCAAGGGCAAGGGAGCAAGGTGGGGTAGCTGGAAACACCCCTCTCAAAAGGTTGTCACCATAGCAGCCTTGCTGTTCTAGGCATGGGGGGTAGAGCAATGTCCTGGGAAAGTTTGAGACACAAGTCAGATGCAACGGGTTGTCACCATGCACCAGTGTGTTAATTTCAGCTTCCCTTCATGTGTTTTTGGCATAGCAAATAAAAGTTCTTCTCTAAAGCTAGCCTATTGGTTCTCTGTGAACTTAAGAGTCTAGAACAAATTATTTCAACCTGGTCTGTGGAGACAGCCTATCATCATTTCTTGCACAAAAATATTAGGGCAAACAAACTTTCACATTATTATTTTTCCCTGTAAGTGCAAAGCTGCTTGCAGTGTTGGGCCCAGTTAGTTTGCACGGATGCAGTAGTTGTATGGAACAGGCCTCACTCAGAGCCAGTTCAAGCTGAACTTTACCCTAGGCCTAGAAGGTGCTCCAGAGGTAGATAGGTCAATATGGAAGGATTTATGGAGGGTAACTAGGTGGGAAACTGCTCTAGAGGCCTTCATCTAAATGTAGGGTTATTCTGGTGTTGTTCAGTGTTTCTTCCTTTAGATTCAGAATTTGTAAGCAAAATAAGAATATTATGTTTCTCTATCTGTTGGATAGCTTTCCTTCCCTTAACTAATCTTCTTGTTAAAAGATGCTGATAAGCTTTGTTCGTGGAACAGTTTCTTGCTGTTCTTTGCCATCACCCGTTAAGATTGTTGCTATTTACAGATCAGCCGTCAATTTAAGAGCCACTTAAACCTAGACTGCAATCCAAACCTTGCTTGCCTGGGAGTAAGCCCCGCTGAATTAATTAGGACATGGTTAGGATTGTGTTGTAATTTAGACCTGTGCCACCTATTAAGTCATTTGAGTACTACTATGCAAGTGCAATGAGGGGGGTAGTCTAAAACTATGTTGACAGCGAAATTTTCACTTCCAATTGGTGATGCAAAATGATTGGTTCATATACATGCATTTCAGTTTTGCATGCCTTGTTTAGCTCCTTGACCTTTGGAAATACAAGGTTGATTGCTTACTCTCTTTTCCTTCAAGTACTTTCACATCTTTAAAATGAGCCCTGCTATATTCTCAATGGGGAATGGGTTTTTTTTTTGTCTTGCTTTCCTCCTGGCAGGGTCAGAAGCAGCATGGCCCACTCACATCAGCTTAGCTACGACTGCTGCTCCTCTCCCAGAACTTCTCCACATAGGCATTAAACATTTTATATCTGCAAAGAGTTTTTGTCTGAATTGGCTTGTTCTGCTTGATCTTCCTCTTTTTGTATCATGTCTGTTAAGTTGTAAGCCTGTGGCCAGAGCGTTTGATGCTTTTAATCTTAGGACAGCAACTAGAAAATTCCAGGTGCCGTATAAATAATGGCTTGGATCCTGCGTTTCTTTCTGCCAGCAGGAACATCATGTGGGTGGAGTTCCACTCACAGGACACTCAGAACAATGGGGAGGGAAGAAAGCGACTTTTCAGTGGCATTGTGGGGGAGGCATTAATCACCTCCTTGGCCCAGCCAGCTGCCCTCTCCCTCTTTGCTAGTTTTATCAGCCAAGGGTCCAGAGTGTATGTAGTTGCCTTGACCGATCCAAGTACCTTGTCCATGTCCTCAAGCCTTACCGACTGAAACTCATCCAACACAACAGGACCAGACAGTGCTATGGACCAGAGTTCGAAATTCACCAGGCATGTTTTTGCTTACTGGTGTGGGTCCAACTGCGACTACGTGGAGATTTTTGGTTGCCAGGTTGGCGGCTGACATCTCCATTGAGCCAGCTGACTCGCACACAGTTCTCTATCATCACATCAAGGAAAGTAAGTGCAGGGCTGAATACAGATACATTTGACTATGCTGCAGCTTGTCCACAGGCCACCCAAATGAATCTCACAGACCACAGTTTAAAAACGTCTGCTTGGTCCATAGTTGATTCCATTTCCACTGTGTGTGTTTCTCCTCCTTGCACACTGGGACAAGTGAATTATTGTAAGAACAAGCTGCAGTCAAGTAATGTAGCTGAGATCATAGAATTGTAGCACTGGAAAGGACCCCCAAGGGTCATCTGGTCCAACCCCCTGGCAAATAGACATTCCATTGTGGCGATCATAACTTAGGTTTAAGGTGCAGTTTGGTGCCTAGCTTCCAAACCTGAGTTTCTAGCAATGCTCTGGATACCCCTTGAGTGGATTCAATATTCCAGTGGATGCAAGCGATTTTATTCTCAAAATGCTTAGCAAACAAGTCACAGTGAGATACCATCGGTTCTGCCGCTTCCTTCAGGCCAGACTGTAAGAGGCCCTGTAAGAGGCCCATTACAAAAAGCTTTGTAATGAAGGCAGCAGAGTATGCCACCTTTTCTCCCTTCACTGCTTGAGGACAAGCCCTTACCCATGTTTGATTGCATTTGACCCAAGTTTTTCCCTGCTCACGTTCTAGCTGTCTCCCAGCTTGTTTCCTCGCCCTAAGCTCTGGAGTATACTGGGGGAGCCAAGCGGGCTCCACAAAACAGGAGAGAGCGCTCGGGGCGAGTGTGTCAATGCCTCAAGCCATCCAGATTTTCCACATGTCGTCCAGGGCTTCAACAGGAACACCAGTCATACCAGCTAGCAAATCCCCCAGGGCCACTTGGAATCCAGTTGGATCCATCAGCCTCATAGGTCCATCCATCCTTACAGGTCTCCCACCTGTAGAGACACTGAGAGCCTAAATCTTAACAGGAAGTGAATCTGGTCATGGCAAAGGACTGGTGTCAATATCCCCCCACTCTTGGATCACCCTTTCCCTTCTCATTTGAGAAAACACAGTCCAGAGTGTGACCTACCACATGATTGGCATGGCAGCCATGAAATCCTGAGGCACCCCAGAGGTAACTGCTTCGGCATGGATGACCCCCAACAGCAGCAGTCTGGGATTCCTCAATACTGCCTCCATGACCAACTCTGTCAGCTCAGGCAGGGGGACTGTTGGACAGCAAGGCAGCCAGTAGACCAGAATTGGCCAACATCAGGGACAGGCACTCTGGGCCCTCACTCAACTGGACAGAGGGTAGATTGTGATCTACCAGTAGATCACTGGATGTCTGTGGTAGATCACTGCTAGATCACTGGCACCCCTTAAAAAGCTCACCCCAAATTTTCCTCCTCCCTAAAAAAAGCTGAACTATGACCTGAAGCCCTAAACAAAAATGGGCCTACCTCCCTCCTAAAAGAAGCTCAACAAGTTTGACCTAAACCCCCCAAAACAGGGCTTCCCTTCCTTAAAAAAACTCAACAGCTTTGACCTGAATCCCCCCAAAGGGGGTAGATCACTCCCAGTTTTTAACTCTGTGAGTATATCAGAGTCTCTTGGGAAGTGGCCACCCCTGATCTAGACTATCGCAACTCCCCCTCCCTGACCCTCAAGTCTGCCCCGATGGTGTCCTGAGTACCCAGATGGGCAAAGCTGGATAAGACCAACTCCACCCTGCTCACTTAGGTCTCAGTGATGCAGACGAAATCTGCCGTCTCCATCCACAATCAGATCATGGATGAGGGAGGCCTTCTTCAAAGCCAATCTGGCATTCAGCAGCAGAAGCAGGCACAGACTCGATGGCTGGATGATAGGACAATCACAGTTTCCCAGGTTGGAGGGAGGGTTGGCACACAGCACAATCACCAACTGCCTGCCCATGTGCCCCTTACCAGGCCTAGCCTGCCCCCACACCATACCTCCCCTTTCCCAGAACCACTGATTGGGTTCCCCACTGCTCTCCCCAGCTCCACTCTTCCCAGCCACATTTTACGTCCTTTAATTAAAAAACAACAACAAAAACCCCAAATTTAAAAAAACACACGTTAAAAAACAGTATTTGAAAGAATTAGAGCAAGGTTATCCCCAGAGAAAATGATGTTATGGCCCTTGCCTTTCCCTAAGGTCGCTCCCCTGTGTGGGGTGCCACCCCTATTGGCCCAAGTCTTGATACAGCCCCCACTGCCCTGGCAGATTGAGCAGACTTCTCTCTGCCGACCAAAGGTGCCAAAAAGACCGGCTTTCTCAAGAGATGGAGGAAGCATCGGCATGGAAGTTATTTGTGGGCTGAGTTCTTCTATGCTTTATCTCATTGAAACAGGAGGGCAGCCACACAAGAGGAGGAGAACATCTGAGCCATCTGAAATTGAAGAGAGGCTGGAATCCTTAATATGCAGAGTGGGAGAAAAGGTATGATGGGCTGTAGCTTTATACTGTTTTGCATGTGCGATTTTAAAAGCTTTTAAATTGTGTACTGCAGTGCAAATACCTTTACACAGAGTTCTTCTTCTAATCCTCTCAGAGTACTTCTTCTTTGGAGAGTAACTTGGAAGGCCTGGCTGGGGTCTTGGAGGCAGATTTACCAAACTACAAAAGCAAGATACTAAGAATCCTTTGTACAGTGTATGTATGCAAAAGATTTATGGATCCAGGTGATAATGTATTACCTACACTAAATGCTTTTAAACATTCATAAGGTTACGTTGTATATTTTTGTGTGTGTGTGTGTTTGTCATTAATTTTCTGTCTTAGATGTTTTCTGTCTTAGACCTTGAAACTGAGAGAAAATCTAAGGGAGGAAATGAACAATCTGAGTAAAATGAATAGTCTGTTCACCTTAGGCAGCAGGTTTTTGAGCTGATAATCATTGACTAGCCTTTCTGAGTAAATATGCGTACGGTTCATGGTCAGAAATGGGGAAAAGGACCTCAGGTTTTAATTTAAAGTGCACCACATGCAATCTTGCCAAATAATTGTGAGGTGGTTTGTTGGCAATGGGTGGCGATGGTGAGGTGAGCAGTAGTGTGTTGGTACTTTTTTTCACTGTATTGCCCTGTGTGTATATGCGTGCTTTCTGGAGTGCTATGGCTGATCATTTAGCCACATACACCGCAATGCAAATGCCACAGTTCGTCTGTTGACTGCAGCAATCAACTGAGGCATGTTTTGTAGTTCCATATTGCTGGGAGATATTTCAAGGAGCTCCAGGAAAGTATAAGAACTTTGCCTCCTGCTCTTCCTCCTGTTTCTTCTGTTCTTTTCAACCAGTGCCCTGCAATACAAGGAGAGACACTGCTACTCTACAGTGGAGCTGAACTAAAGGCCGGACTCAACTGCCCCGTTCTGCTAGCGGAAGATGGCACGAGGACTCCTGACATTGCAAAGGAGCTTCCTCCCCCAAATCTGCTCTGGAGGGCCGGGAGATTCCCCCCTCCCAAAAAAATAATAATATGTAGGGAGAGGAGTGAGGAAATCATTCCATTGGGCAAGCAGAAATACTTGCGCTGGTGGTATGATCTCCTTAGTGCTATGTTGAATTTCACCCTAAGAGGGAAAATCACAGAAGATTATGTTGCATAATGTATATGTATTTTATTCTAGTTTCAAAAATAAGTCAAATCCGAGCAGAGCCTTTTCTCACTTTGTTCTAGGATATAGATTCTTGAGTTCAAAAAATACTTGTATCCCACCTAAGGGTTTGAATTTGCCATGTTGAAGAATGATAACACAATGTTTGCAGTCTGAATTAATGCCTGATGTTTGTGTCTCCTCCTCAATGGGGAAAAATCAGTGCACGTTTGTTACCCATAAAGCTGACGGTTTACACGACTCTAGTCGGCCTGCTGAATGCAAGGAACTACAATTTTGGCGGAGAGTTTGTAGAAGCCATGATACGTCAACTCAAAGAGTGTTTCAAGGTCAACATGTATAATGAAGCTGTGGTTTTAGTAAGTTCCTTTTACATCTTACAGCCTTTATTTAGTTTCCTTTCCAGTGAATCTGAAGGGCTTACCTTTCATCTTGCAGGGTGCAGTTGTGGAAAACTCAATCTCGTTTCCTCCCCAATGCACCCATCCAAACCCACACATGACCATCTATTTGTAGCTTTACTACAGTGCTAGTGGCATGGCATGTGTGATTTTAGTGCTCGTTCAGAGAGCATCCTCATTACACTGATGGCACACAAAGGATTAAGATTCAGCAGGTAGATTTTTTTTCTTATTCACTGCGTCTTTTTAATACAGCCGTACCTTGGTTGTCAAACGGAATCTGTTCCAGAAGTCTGTTCGACTTCCAAAAACGTTCAACAACCAAGGCGTGGCTTCTGATTGGCTGCAGGAGCTTCCTGCAGCCAATCGGAAGCTACATCAGACGTTCGGCTTCCAAAGAATGTTCACAAACCGGAACACAAACTTCTGGGTTTGCGGCGTTTGGGAGCCAAAATGTTCAACTCACAAGGCGTTCGGGATCCAAGGTATGACTGTAATTTACAACTCACAGGTGAAGCTTTTTTGTTTTCTGTCTTGCTGCTGCCTTTCTAAGGGATTCCAGTCGATGATAAGGTTGGGTCTTGGTCTCGTGTGCTTTCCTCTCCTGCTCCCTCACCAAGGGCAGAAGGTAGTGCAGTCCCAGTGGGACTCTGACCTTTTGGGAGAGCCTGCTTTTCTCTGTCGGCTGAGGGAGGGAACACAGGATCCCAAAGCAGATTCCATTCTCACCACAAGTAAACTCCCAGCTCCCCCTTCTCTTTCTCTAGGTCCGTTTTCTGTCTGATCTTGTGAATTGTCATGTAATAGCTGCCCCATCAATGGTAGCCATGTTTGAAAATTTCGTTGCTGTGACTCAGGAGGAGGATGTACCTCAGGTAAGCAAAGACATTCTTTTTTTCCATAGATGATTTTGCTTTTAAGATACCTGCCTTTTGGAAGAAGAAAGAAACAGGCTTCCTCAACCCTGCCCTCCAGATGTTTTTGGCCTGCAACTCCCATGATCCCTAGCTAGCAGGACCAGTAGTCAGGGATGCTGGGAACTGTAGTCTCAAAACATCTGAAGGGCCGAAGTTGAGGAAGCCTGAGAAAAAGAATGCCGCAGCACAGTCAGAAACTTTCCATCAGGGTTCTTGAAGGATCTATAATTCTAACCTGCTAGAGCCAACCCTAATTCAGGTTTGGGATTTGAAGCTCCTTGAATAAAACAGACACTGAAATGTCAAATTGTCAGGGATAGGAATTTCCCCTTTAGGAGGCCTGGTCACAACAACAACAACAACAACAACAACAACAACAACAACAACAACAACAACAACAAGATCAGAGAACCCATACTTATCACCACAACAGCCTGCTAGTGCCACTACCAGAAACTCTGTTTATTCATATTAAACTTTGCCTTAGGAGACCAAATAACACCAGGGTGCTGGATTTGGGTTGTGGGGGGGTGGGTGGGCGCACCAATTGCTTTCTTCTAGACTAGATCATCTTGCACACACCCGCTGACATCTCTACAGCATTATGGTATGTGCTCTGTCACTGAGCTATGTGGCCTTTCTGTTCTCTGGCTTGTTCATCTTCTGCATATTTTCTGCAGCTGTTTTCATATTGGTATAGTTTTAGACTCAGTATTTAAAATATCTAGATCTGTGGGGTGGTTTCTGCCAACTGCTGGCAAGATTGGGCGTTTTCCAAGCCTCGGGTGATCTAGGGAAAGTGAGGGTACATCCTAAATAAAATTGGAGGAAAGATGTGGTCAATTAAAGTAGAACTTAAATAAATGCTTATGCAACCACAGTATAACACATGAACAACTTTTGAGAATTTGCCCTCTTCGTTTAGTAGTCTAGTTACATATATTTAGACAGCTGTTTATAGATGTAAGCAAATTGGCCTGTTGTGTTTTAGAGAGCCAGTGTGGTGTAGTGGTTAAGAGCGGTGGACTCGTAATCTGGTGAACCGGGTTCGCTTCCCCGCTCTTCCACATGCAGCTGCTGGGTGACTTTGGGCTAGTCACACTTCTCTGAAGTCTCTCAGCCTCACTCACCTCACAGAGTGTTTGTTGTGGGGGAGGAAGGGAAAGGAGATTGTTAGCCGCTTTGAGACTCCTTAAGGGGAGTGAAAGGCAGGATATCAAGTCCAAACTCCTCCTCCTCCTCCTTGATGATGATTTGAGCTTGAAGCATTATATCAGAATACAAGCCCCTTACCCTTGTTCCTTTTATGCACCTGAACATTATCATCACTTCTGTTTGCCACAGGTACGCTGTGACTGGTATGTGTATGCTTTTCTCTCATCCTTACCTTGGGTGGGGAAGGAGTTGTATGAGAAGAAGGATGCTGAGATGGACCGCATCTTGTCCCAGGTTGAAAACTACCTGAAGTAAGAGAACAGTAACCAATCTGCTTTGCCTTATTAGATAGCAGAGTAGAAAAAAAGTATTTGCTTTCTCGCAGGCTCTGTCCGTGCCCTCCTCCTCCTCCCCCTACTCCCAAGAGGGGCAGGGGAAACACAGGACACATTGCTGTGCAAAGTACTACAACTGTCATCACTACTTATGTCCAACCAGTCTGGGACAGAAGATTACCAGACTGCACCAAGATTCAGAAGAAGAAAGAGCTAAGAAGCAGGCTCTCTGCTTCCTGAACCCCGGACAAAACACTTAAAACAGTAACAGCAACCCAGATGGTTAGGAACTGGGTTCAGTACCATGTCCTCAAAGACAAATCCACAGACTCATCGTAGGCCACCTGAACGAAGCTCACGGACCACAGTTTGGGAACCCAGGCCCTAGAACTTTATTAGATTTTGTTTTTTGAGTTGCGCTGAGTCATCATGGTTATCATGTAACTTTAAAAGTGTGTGCTCTTAGGTCTTGACTTTTGACTTTCTTTTCAAAATCCCCATAAACTCACACAAAAAAGAAAAAGAAACTGGATAATTGAAAATGCATATCTAACCATACTCTGGCAACAAGCCCCACCCCTCTATCAATCATGCTTGCTTATTTGAGTAACTTTTATATTTCCTCTCACTCTATTTCAGACGGCGTCAAAAGATTCACGTACCAATGCTACAAGTTTGGTCTGCTGATAAACCACATCCTCAAGAAGAGGTAAAACATAGTGTGGAGTCTTGAGTACATGTCACCGCATATATCTGAATTATTTTATTTAAAATATATTGTCCTTTGTAGAGCTTCCATGGTGGTTTAAAAGTCCATGATGAAATACTAATTGAGCGCATTTTTAAAGTTAATACATTATAAACCCTGGAAAAATAAAAAAATGTTTTTATCTGGCAACGAGAAAAGTTGGCACCCGTATGCCTCTAATAAAGTTCTCAGTTTTGTTTTGTTTTGTAAAAAAGATTTGTCATGTGGCACTGTGGGCTGCTGTTTTCAAATCCAAGTCATAACTTACTTATGTGGTTCTTTAGATCAAGGGGATGGGGGCTAAACCGTGGCACTCCAGATGTTGCCAGACTACAAGTCCCATCACCCCTGAACATTGACTGTGTTGGCTGAGCCTGATGGGAGTTACAGTCAAACTAGTTCTGAAGCCCTACAGGCACTAACAGCAGCAGAGGGCAAAAGGATGTTTGCGGGGATGGATGGAGAGTTGGCTTCCAAGTCGGGCAATGGAGTGGATGGAAGAAGAAATGCCATTCTGTTGACAGCGGGCATCTTCCTGCATGATGGGCACTTTTGTTTTTCAGTACTTGGATTGCCTGTGGGCTCAGGTTCAGAAGCTGAAGAAAGACCGCTGGCAAGAAAGGCACATCCCAAGGCCATACCTTGCTTTTGACAATGTGCTCTGCGAGGCACTACAGCACAATCTGCCTCCTTTCACTCCGCCACCTCACACCGAAGACTCCGTTTACCCGATGCCAAGAGTTATCTTCAGAATGTTTGACTACACTGATGATCCCGAGGTGAGTTGTGTGTACGTACGGATAGTGGTTAACGGATTGAGGCTGAATCACAACAAGACAGAAGCACTGTTTCTAGGGGACGGGGCGAACAGGTGTGTGGGGCTCCCTGGTCCTGAATGGGGTAACTAAAGGACCAGGTGCACAGCCTTGGGTTCATTCTGGACTCACAGCTGTCCATGGAGGCGCAAGTAAATTCTGTATCCAGTTCCCTCTGGTATGCCAGCTGAGATCCTACCTGCCCGCAGACTCTCTCACCAGAGTGGGACATACCCTTGTTATCTCCTGCTTGGATTATGCAATGCACTCTATGTGGGGCTACCTTTGAAGGTGACTCTGAAACTACAACTAATCCAGAATGTGGCAACTAGACTGGTGACTGGGAGTGGCCGCTGAGACCATATGAAACCGGTCTTAAAGGATCTACATTGGCTCCCATTGCATTTCCCAGGACAATTCAGAGTGTTGGTGTTGATCTTTAAAGCCCTAAATGGCTTCAGCCCTGAATATCTGAACATCTCCATCCCCACCATTCAGCTCCTTGAGGGCCGCCTAGCGGTTCCCTCATTGCGAGAAGTGTAGTTACAGGGAACCAGGCAGAGGGCCTTCTCAGTAGTTGTGCCTGCCCTGTGGAATGCCCTCCCAGCAGATGTCAAAGAGATCAACAACTTTCCGTAGACTTCTGAAGGTAGCCCTGTATCGGGAAGCTTTTAATGTCTGGTGTTTTGTTGTGTCTGGTATTCTGCTGGAAGCCAACTAGTGTGGTTGCGGCAACGCATTCAGATGGACAGGGTACAAGTAAATTATTATTAATTATTTGCAAGCATGAAGTGTGCTTCCAGTTTAAATTGGGGAGGGGGGGCTTAATTTAATTCATTGCAGTCCCTGACTATGAGAGAGACACTTTATAATGAGGATACAAAGTATTGTCTTCTCTCCCTTCTAAAAATTTGATTTTTGCGGTTTCTTTGGGTCCTGGACAGTTTTCAACTAAGAGTTGTTTAGACCAACACTAGAGGCTTGCAGTAGTCAAGTGATTTCTTTAGGGCATAACCTGTCCCACCCTGCTCATGACAAACAAATATATTTTTGAGACTTTTGTTTCAAAAGTTGCTTTTCGTAGGACATAGGGGAGGACATAGGGGGCTACTCACAAAAGAATAAAGAATCTAAAGTTCCCTTGAGGTCATGGAACTGAGTTCACAGTTCTTTGAATCCTGACCTGTTTTTAACAGCAGCAAATTTTATTATGGGGAAAAATACTTTTTAGCATTTTGAAATTGCTTGCAAATGTTAAATTCCCTAGAAACAATAAATTGTATTGTATTATAACTATTGTCAAAGCTATAGTGCTAGTAATGCAGCCAAACTTTGCTATTTATTTTGTTTCAAATGGACTTTTATGTTATATCCCTTCTGCCATTTCTTAATTCCTTCATCAGGGTCCTGTTATGCCTGGCAGTCATTCCGCTGAAAGATTTGTGATAGAGGAAAATCTTCACTGCATTATTAAGTCACACTGGAAAGAAAGGAAGACATGGTAGGAGTTACTTTTCATGCAGGGCAACCATTAGGAGATAAAAAGACCTTTGTTTTCTACCTACCTGACAGTACTGTTTTCTGAGAAGTGTGGCTAAAGAGCATATTTGCTCGTGAGGTGAGGATGGCTGTAATTCACCAATTCATTTAAAAAGCAGCTTGCCTCTTCATCCAATTCCTGCTGTGAAAACCTCAAAGAAACTCTTCAGCTGCATGTGCATCAAATTTCTGCAAATTGCACTGATCTGGAAAAGTTATATTTCACAGTGTCTCCACACAACCCCTTGCCACTGCCTAAGCCAGCCCTTTTGCAAGTGCAGTATATTACAAACCTTTGATAAAAATCAGATCTGTTATCTGATAAAGGGAAAAAAGGTATCTTTCCTGCCGAACACACACAGTGGCTGTTGGCCTCTGGCACAGCATCAAACTGTGCTTTGCATGTCTGCAAACTCTACGCAGCATCGGGGGAAACTACCCCCTCCCCCAGTACAGTCTTGGCAAAGCCTTGCCGCGGCACGAATCCAACTTTTGCTTTCTGCCACTTTCCATTCTCTCAGGAAAATGCTTCAAAAGCATCGGAAAATGTCCTCCTTTCTGTAGCACGTAAATCGAGGCTACGTTCTTAGCAAAGTCCTGCTGCATCATAAGAGTGAAGTGGCTTTGAAATTAAATGCAAAGAGAATTGCTGCTGTACTTGAGCGCGAAATGCTCTTTATCAAATTGTGTCTTGACAATAAGTTCACCAAACAATGCTTTCAAAATCCAGACCTCTGTTCTTGCAGTTTCTGTAATAATGACACGTGGATCTCTCATTCTAGTCAATCAAAAGCTTATGGTGGGTTTTGAGGAGATATATACAGATTCTTGGAGCCATCTTCAGTTTGCATAGTCCTTTTGCTATGCTTATGAGTCTTACTGTCCTTTAGTGCCATGTGAATTGATACACATGCACCTAACTGACAGTCTGTTCTTTAGCAAGGCTTCAGTTTGCTTCCTAACTGACCCTTTTCTGTATTTGCATTCTTTGAATCACTGAGTCTGCCTTTTCCTCTAGTGCTGCTCAGTTACTGAGCTACCCAGGGAATAACAAGATCCCCCTGAACTACCACATAGTTGAGGTATGCATCTCTTTATCGTATTTATCTTTTTCCTCTTTCAAAATGCCTTTACTTCCTATGCTGTAAACTCTATTATAATTTACCCAAACTCGTTTGCCAAAAAAGCCCCAACTATGCAGAAAAGCAGATTGAATCTGTGTCAAACCTCATATATAAATAAATATGTTAAATACTGATGAGCTATATCTGGCTAAATTGTTGTTGTTTTATTTACACCCCGTCCATCTGGCTGGGTTTCTCCAGCCACACTGGGCAACTTATAGAATATATAAATGCTGAGGGTAGTGGTTAGAGCAATTGACCTAAGGCTAATTTCAAGCCCCAGCTCAGCCATCCAGCTTATTAGGTGCCCTTGGGGTTGGTCCCTCTCGCTCAGCCTAATTTGCCTCACAGGGAAGTAATGAAGATAAAATGGGGGCATTAGACCTTGGAAGAAAGACAGGAAATAAATTTAATAAATATGCAAGTTTGTGCATATTTGTTGGTGCTGACCTTTAAAGCCCTAAACGGTCTTGGCCCAGTATACCTGAAGGAGCGTCTCCACCCCCATTGTTCAGTCCACACACTGAGGTCCAGCTCCAAGGGCCTTCTGGCAGTTCCCTCATTGCGAGAAGTGAGGCTACAGGGAACAAAGCAAAGGGCCTTCTCGGTAGTGGCACCCTACCATCAAATGTTAAGGAAATAAACAACTATCTGGTTTTTAGAAGACATCTGAAGGCAGCCCTGTGTCGAGAAGTTTTTAATGTTTGATGTTTTACTGTGTTTGATATTTTAATTTGCTGGAAGCCGCCGCGAGTGGCTAGGGCACCCCAGTCAGATGGGCGGCATATCAATGAATTGTTATTGCTGTTGTTGTTAGAGCATATGACGGGTCATTTCACCACTATACCCCAACAGTTGCCAGACTTAATACTAATAATACCTGCCAATATCAGTTCAGATAAGACAGGTATACATTGTATCTGTATATTCATTGTATCTGTGTCATGTTCCCCCCCCCCAGGTAATCTTTGCTGAGCTGTTTCAGCTTCCTATTCCACCACACACTGAGGTCATGTACACAACACTCCTTATTGAACTTTGCAAACTTCAGCCTGGCTCCTTACCCCAAGTTGTATCCTTTCTTCTCAACAACTCTGATATCAGTTAGCACATTTTAATGTTAATGCATTATGTATTACTGTTCACAGCTATATTAGAAGTCGGTTGGTTGCAGACGCAGGTTATTTTGAGTAATCGCTGAAATGAAGGTTGTGACTAAAAATGTTTTCATTGGTAACCAATCTTATTCATCAGGCAAAAATAGGAAGGCTACTCAGAAGCTTAATGGTTGTAGCCTGCTCTGAGGCCTTAGGGTGAAGGGCAGGTACTGAATTAAAATAACAATTTTCTCCTTCTTTGGAGGTCTTTAAGCAGAGGCTTGACAGGCATATGTCAAGAAAGCTTTGATGGTGTTTCCTGCTTGGCAGGGGGTTGGACTGGATGGCCCTTGTGGTCTCTTCCGATTCTATGATTCTAATAATTCTACATGGCAAATGAAATATTGCACTGCCTCTTAAAGTGTCTAAATCCAAGATAGAGTGGAACCTCCTTGTCGAACGTAATCTGTTCCAGAAGACCGTTCGACTTCCGAAACGTTCGACAACCAAGGCGCAAAGGGCTGTCGGCAAATTCAGTTGAGAAAATTGAAAAACAAAGCGGAAGTCGTTCGACTTCCAAGGTGCGTGCAAAAACAGAAGCATTTACTTCTGGGTTTTCAGCATTTGCATTCCCAAACATTCGTCAACCAAGATGTTCGAGAACCGAGGTTCCACTGTATTTGATTTGAGTCTGATTCAGTAGCCTAGCACTCTAGGTTTGGGCACACGCGGTTTCTCTCTTAACAGAGAGAGAGTTAAAGGTTCGTCCATATTATTCCTTAAATGGAATCTTGCAGCTTGCGCAAGCCACAGAAATGCTGTACATGCGCTTGGATACAATGAACACTACTTGCATAGACAGGTAAGTAAGTGCACTTACCGTTCGATTTCCAAGAAGTTTGGGAAGCAGTTTTCATCAGATGTCATGGAGCGGTTGGAGGCAGAGGAATGGTGGGAGGAATCAGCCAAGGGAAGAAGGCTCAGAACCTGGGGTGGGGTGGAGGGACAACAGTGAGTGGTCAGAGGGGGAAGACTGGGAAGAAGAGGTGTTGGGAGCTGAAGAGGTAACAGGGCATAGTGAGCTGGGAGAGTCTGGCAGGGGGAAGTCCAGAATCAGCCAGAAACTGAAGGAGGAGGAGGAGAGTGGAAAGAGGGAGGCCAAGAGGCAGAGATGAGTCAGACTGGTGAAGAGTTACAGGTGTCTCCCCTCTAACCGACTCCCAGAACCAGAATAGGCATGAAAAGGGCAGAGGAGAAATTGGCTGCATGCTGATGCCTTCTCTGATTGCTTGCACTGGAGAACAGGGGACTTAAGGCAGCTGTGAGAAGGCAGGGACTTTCAGTCTTGACAACTGATTTTCATGGAGGAAGGCCGCAGGGAATGAGCCGCTCTGCTCACTAGGCCTGAAACTCAACGAAGTCTGTGCAGAGCCATGTTTTTTGCTGATAAAAAGTTAACTCCATTTTTGAGATGTGTGATTGATGACAGGCAGGTTTCTCTGGCATCAGCTCATTTGAACTGAATAAATGTATAACTGTTGTTCCCTGTTTTATGGTCACAGTAATTATAAAAGAGCGTCTCTTGGTTGAGTGGGGGTAGCCAAGTACATCTTGGCTTGGAAGAGGAGCCAGGAGCATCTGAAAATACACTTCGAGTATTACATACAAAACTATTATCTGAAGCTTCCATATCTGAACTACAGTGGTACCTCTAGTTGCAGACACGATCCATTCTGGGGTGCCGTTTGCACCCCGAAAAGTCTGCAACTAGAGCGGTGCTTCTGCGTAAGTGCGGAGCCGATAGAGCGCTTCTGCGCATGCGTGAAGCGCACAGAACACTTCCACACATGCGTGAAGCGTGCAGAACGCTTCTGTGTGGGGGACGAAACCTGGAAGTATACACTTCCGGGTTTACCGCATTCACAACCTGAAAAGCCACAATGTGAAGCAAACACAACAAGAGGTATGACTGTAATTAGCTTGTTCAAAGATAATTAGAGATAGATAGCCTTGCAGAAGATCCAGTTATCTGACAGCTTTGGGCATTCTGCACCTTAATCTTAATTTATTAAGAGTTCTGTATTTACTTGAGCTTCATAACCAGTATCTCCAGGAATCCATTTCAACAAAATGGGTTGTGGCATTCCTTGTAATGGCTAGGACAGGCATCCCCAAACTGCGGCCCTCCAGATGTTTTAGCCTACAACTCTCATGATCCCTAGCTAACAGGGCCAGTGGTCGGGGAAGATGGAAATTGTAGTCCAAAACATCTGGAGGGCCGAAGTTTGGGGATGCCTGGGCTAGGATATACTGTAGTGTATATAATGTCACTGTGAATGGCTGTGGTTTGGTCATCTGGGAGTTAGTGAAAGTTTACTTCTTTTTTCATGAAGGTTCATTAATTGGTTTTCCCACCATTTGAATAATTTTCAATTCCTTTGGACCTGGGAAGACTGGTAAGTTTATTTCTTATTAGTTTCCCAACTAATATACTTTTTGTAATTTTTCAGTGATTCTTATTACCTCCTTCTGGATGAGGGACCAACTCCCTTCTCTTGCGGGGGGCCCAATTAGTGCAAGTGCCTTCTGTTAAGAGTTTGGGTGTAATCCTTGACGCCTCCCTTTCCATGGAGGCGCAGGTTACAGCATCAGTTAAGGCAACATTTTTCCATCTTTGCTGCCTTAAGCGGTTGGTCCCTTACCTGTCCTGCCCCGATCTGGCCACAGTGATCCATGCAACGGTCACCTCCAGGCTTGACTACTGTAATTCGCTCTACGCAGGGCTAAACTCCAGCAGGTGCAGAATGATGCAGCGAGGCTCCTCACGGGGTCCCTGCCATGGGAGCATATTCCCCCAGTGCTTTACCAGTTGCACTGGCTCCCGGTGGAGTATTGGGTCAGGTTCAAGGTGCTGGTTTTGACCTTTAAAGCCCTTTGTGGCTTAGGGCCCTCATATTTACGGGACCACCTCTCCTGGTATGCCCTGCAGAGGACCTTAAGGTCCATGAATAACCATAGTTTAGAGGGCCCGGGCCGTAAGGAAGTCAGACTGTCCTCCGCCAGGGCCTTTTCAGTGATGGCTCCGACCTGGTGGAATGCTCTGTCCCATGGGACTAGGGCCCTACAGGATATAGCCTCCTTCCCCCGGGCCTGTAAGACAGAGCTATTCCACCTAGCCTTTAATTTTAACTCAGCCTGATATTTTATTTCCCTTCTCTTCCCCCCTCCCCTTTTTATGAAGATTTCCTGCTCTGGGACCCCACAGCTAATTCTCCCCTGGCCTGCTTGCTGGCCCAAGTAGGACTAATTTAGCCAGCTAGCCCTGGTGACCATCTAAATGTTTATTGGATGGATTTCTCACAAATTGATTTTTGAACTTTGAATTTTATTGTTATTCATGCTTTTATACTGTATTTTATGCTGCATTTAAGTTGTATTACAATTAAGTGTTTTAAATTTGTTGTTAGCCGCCCTGAGCCCAGGTTTCTGAACCCTGAAAGGGGGGGGGTATAAATAAAAAATTATTATTAATTATTATTATTGAAATATGCAAATGGTGCTAAGTTCTGCAAATGTCACATTACAAATGTGATATATTTTCAATGATTTCTGTGCAAGACTAGGTAGCCCACATATATATGTGGTTTAAAATGTCATTATGTGAAATTATGTAAGCTTTGCTGCCTTAAACTGTACCCCCCAGTACTGTATGAATTTGCTTCCTAGTGGCTCTGACACGGCAGAGAGCCAAAGAAGCACAACAGTGAAGATTGAAGCTTCCTAAATCAGTGCATATTAGACAAATAAGCCTATATATGCTTTTCTGGGTAATGGCAATTGCACAATTTTGTTCCAACCATAGGTCAGATTGTCTTTCTGAGGACCTTGACAAACCCAGACCTAAATTCATAAGAGAAGTTTTGGAAAAATGTATGAGGTGAGTATGAGGCATCAGAATTGCAAAAGGGGTATTATTCAAGGTAGATATAGCCTATTTTTCCAACTTAATGCCGTTGCTAAAGTGCGGAAGAAATAATATCACCTCCCATTTCAAATCAATAGTATTTGCTTAGTCTTTGTATGTTTGTCCAGGAATAGGTCACTTATCCATTATGAGTTAAGACATCATCTGGATGGTATTTGTCTCACTAACAGGAGGAGAACAGTAGCTGGAAGTATTCTGCTGGGAGAAAATTCAGTAAATAAAAATAGTGCTTTTGAATGAATTTTAAAATTCTCTCTCCAAGTTCATATCCCTCAGTTTAATTCCTTGTTTTGTAATGTCTAGTGATCAAACAACAAAAACAAATTTAACGAAATGGAAAGCAATTGAGCATACAAATAAATGATCCTAAATAGTTACTGGGAAGTAACTTCTTTTCAGATCAGTGGAGCTGACTTCTGTGTAAATATGTTCAGGAGCTGGGTGCTAGGGGCATAATTGTAGTTTGGGCTATTCCTTTCCTGTTTCAGTGTAAAGCATAGACTTTGATTTTGCCATATCTAGATTTACAATCTGCATTCACTGAGACTGAGTAAGGGTTCAGGCTTGGTTGGGTTTTTTCCAAAGCCCTGTATCATATGATAGGAGTATCACTTCTTCATCTTTTGCAAAATCTCTTCTAGGCTTTCCTACCACCAACGAATAGTGGATATTGTTCCTGCTACTTTTTCAGTCCTAACTCCTGCTAATCCAGCATGTATTTATAAATACGGAGATGAAAGCAACAGTATGTATATAGGCTATGCACTTGCTGCAGTGTTTCCTTTTTATTTTTAAATAGTTGGACTAGCTTTGTTGAGTCCGTCTTTGGGGGGCTGGTGTAGTCTAGTGAGTGAGAGGCTGAGCTATGAATTGAGGAGGGGTCCTGGTTCTAATTTGGCCCCTGCCATAGACTCACCTGGTGTTCTTGACCAAGCAGCTCTCTCAGCTACAACCTTCATCTGCAGTATGAGAATAATGATGGAATGTTGTAAGGATTACAAGAGAACTAGGAAATTCTTAAGCACTGTTTGTTTTGTTATACTAATAGCCTGAGCTTCCTCTAAAAGGTCCAGAAAAGCCTACAAGCAGCTCCTAATTTTGCTTCAACAATATGATAGCAGAACAAGCCCCTAAAGATGTACAGTGTAACCTTGGTTCTTAAATGTAATCCATTCCGGAATTCCGTTCGACTTCCAAGATGTTAAAAAACCAGGAGCTTCCTGCACTCAAGCAGAAGCCGCATTGGACGTTCGGCTTCCAAAAAACGTTCAAAAACCGGAACACTTCAGGGTTTTTGGCATTTGGGAGCCGAAACATCCAAGTACCAAGGCGTTTGAGAACCCAAGGTACGACTGTCTTTGTCAGTTTCCTGCATGGCAGTCCAGTTTTTTATATTTGGAGCTCCTCAAAAGAGTTCGAGGAGCCTGGCAAACAGCTGAGCAGAAAACCAGGCCAGCCTATTAGTGTGCAGGCACTCTGGGAAGAACAGTGTGTTCATTCTTAACAAGTTTTAAAAACTTAACATCTAGGCTGGCGGAAGAAAGAAGGAGGGTGAAGTTTGACTTGGTTCTACTCGTTATATGTCCTGGAAGTCTGCAGGGTGATGAGTTCCAAAGAATGATGTTTCTACTGTCTTGGCTTTTATGAAGAAATAAGGCTTTAAAAATAATAATAATGGTAACTTTGCTTCTTCGTTTATTTGTAGAGTCTCTTCCAGGATACAACGTTGCGCTCTGCTTAAACATCGCCATTAAAAACAAAGCAAGAAACGATGAGATTTTGACTATTTTGAAGGATGTGCCCAACCCAAATCAGGATGATGATGATGGTAAGAACTTCTGGTAGTTGCACTCTAGCTGCTCCTAGTTCTTTCTGTATTTAAGCTTATTTCATTGTTCTGTAGAAGTGCCACATTGCAACGTCGTCTTCTCTGAATGCGTAGATTTAAACTGAGTTTTCATCATTCAACAAGTGTACAAAATATTAAGAAAATTGGATGACATGAGGTAAAAAAGTTGGATCACTTGATATGGAATGACCCTCCCATGGAATTTTTGACTTTCTTTGGACAACGGACACCACCAGTCATTCGCTCTCTGCCTCATACACACAATAGTTTAGCTTTGCACATTGGCTGTTGTTTATATAGCAACGTTTGTATTTGGTGCTTTACAAAGAATGGCACAAGAGAAGAAGACAGAAGCGGAGAAAAATTGGGGAAGAAATTGGCTACTCTTTGGTTTTATGTACACACACTTAGGCTTAGTTACACACAGGGAGAGATCATACTTGCCTTTGGTTACATAGGCATAGACCTTTTTATTTTTAAAAAAGCAGAAAAATGTGGGTGCTGAATCAAAGGCTGTACTGGAGGTACTGACTCAAATGTAACTTTTTTCCCCCAGATGAAGGCTTCTCTTTTAATCCTTTAAAAATAGAGGTGTTTGTGCAGACACTGCTGCATTTGGCTGCAAAGTCATTCAGTCACTCCTTCAGTGCTCTGGGAAGGTAAGTAATAACCACAAAGTTGCCAGGGCTATCAATAGCACACTGCTACTGGCTCATATAACCAGTTTTAATTGTTTCTTACTTTATGAAAAGGGGCGCGGGTGGCACTGTGGGTTAAATAACAGTGCCTAGGGCTTGCCGATCAGGTCGGCGGTTCGAATCCCTGCGACGGGGTGAGCTCCCGTTGCTCGGTCCCAGCTCCTGTCAACCTAGCAGTTTGAAAGCACAGCAGAGTGCAAGTAGATAAATACCAGGGGGGAGGTAAATGGCGTTTCCGTGCGCTGCTCTGGTTCGCCAAAAGCGGCTTTGTCATGCTGGCCACATGACCTGGAAGCTGTATGCCAGCTTCCTCGGCCAATAACGCGAGATGAGCGCCGCAACCCCAGAGTCAGTCACGACTGGACCTAATGGTCAGGGGTCCCTTTACCTTTTTTACTTTATGAAATGTCTGCCTGCCACAAGGCAGAAACTGCAAGACAGTTTTGCGAAAGCCTTCGATTAAAGTATTTATCATTATTGTTTACTTGTAGGGAGAGATGAGGTGCATATTTCTTTTTCTATCATACTATCGGTCAGCTGAACCTATGGGCACCTTGGTTAGCAGGACTATCTGCCCTTGTGTGGTACTCCTGGTAATAGACAAGCTATCACTGCTGTGCTAGCTTATTTTACCTGTAACCAGCAGGTGGGCTGCAGAGGAGATGCTTGAGATGAGGTGGAGTGTACCCCCAAATCACCTTGCTGGTTGACAACAGCAAGCACATGTTGGATCCCTGTGGGAGACTGTCAGAGCACAAAGCCCATGCCTCCTCCCATTCTGAAAGAGGCTCTGCTCTATATGACTGGAAACGGAGAGAACAGAATCATCTAGCTCTCTTCTCACCCTCTCAGCCTTGCCACTCAACAGCTGTAGGTCCAAAGTGAGCTGCAGCCCTTGTTCAGCAATCACCTTTTGTATGTCAGGTCACAGCCAATGAAAGAGCTGGCAATATACTTTACCTCTTAACGGCCTTTCATTGCTATCTTTTCCTGTTCTGATAAGATTCCGCGAAGTTTTCAAAGCGCTGGCGGAAAGCGATGAAGGGAAGCTGCATGTGCTCAGAGTTATGTATGAAGTGTGGAAGAATCATCCACAGGTGAGAGTGAATGTATTTAGAGGTTTCCTCCTTTTCCCACTCATACCTTTAAGTTCCATCAATCGATTTCAGTGTAAAGTGTGTGCTGCTGCAACAGGCCCTAAATCAGGCTTCCTCAACCTCGGCCCTCCAGATGTTTTTGGCCTACAACTCCCATGATCCTTAGCTAGTGGGGCCAGTGGTCAGGGATGATGGGAGTTGTAGTCTCAAAACATCTGGAGGGCCGAGGTTGAGGAAGCTTGCCCTAAATCCTTGGGAGATTATTTCAGTGTTGCCTTTCTGCTGCCCATTTTGCAGTTCACTTTCTCTTGCAGGCTCTGCATTGATTGTGCATTAGAGTATATTGATGATGCGTTTGAGATAAGATATATGACGTATAAAATTAGTGCGGCTTATATTCGGAGCCGAGCACCAGCACTAGCTTAGAGAACAGGGCGCAAAGCGCCGGCCGCCCCCCGTTCAGCGCGGTAGTGCCAGGAGGCGGGCTGCACCCGCAAATAAGCCTTAAATTTTAAAGGTGCTGCTTATTTGCGGTGCAGCTTATAGTCGGGCCAATACGGTAATACCTTTTTTGTAGTATTAAACAGCATTCCACTTGTATTTTCCCTGTAATCTTCACAAGTACGATAGCTCATTATTACCGCATACAGCAATGATTTCCAATCGTTGAATAATTATACAAAGTGCCCTAGACACCTGTTTCTGTACAGCAATTAAGTTGGACTAAACCCTGCGTGCAGATTTAACAGTTAAAGGTGATATTTTGATATTTGGAGTGTAGTTTCCTTTCGGTTAAAATTGCAGGTGGCAGGGATAGCACAGCTAATATTGCCTCCCAGTGCAGAGACTTCTCTCTTAAGTGACACCTTGAACTCTCTTTTGTGACTCTCACCAAAGCACAGGAGAATAAGCTCATCCTTTTTGGTTTTGCAACCTTTTTTAAAAAATTCTGAATTAAATTTCAAAAATAAAAGTGTACCATAGCTTTCAAAAATTTAGAAAGCAGCACTAGATTATGCTTCCTGAGTTGTCACCACTATAAGATAAATGAGCAGGAGAGACAAGGGTGTGCCCTTATTTTGCCTAATCTCTTTTCGTTGCAAATAAGCACCTGCTTTTGATAAGCTGATCCCTTTGCTTCCCTTATAACACAGATGATCGCTGTGCTGGTGGATAAGATGATTCGCACCCAGATTGTGGATTGTGCTGCAGTGGCAAACTGGATTTTCTCTCCAGAGCTGGCTCATGATTTCACTAGGTAACTAGATGTAAATCTCCCTCTTCCACCCCCCCTTTTTTTTAATTGTTTGGCTTGTGATTTGAATGATGCTGGCAGCAGATCACCTTTTAACTTTCTCTGAATAATCGTGTTGAGTAAACAGTCTTTCACTCAGCTTTTCAAAACTCACACGAAGAAATTGCAGAAATTTTTGTAATTCCACCATTTCTGTTTATGGCAGGGAGCAAAACCCTGGTGCGTTGGGCCCAATTCACACACATTATGCTGCAACAAACCTGGATTTGCCACAGGGTGTGTGAATGACAATAGGCCACAGCCAGTGCCGGTTCTTTCTCATGTACCTGTGCGATGCACTCCAGGTTGCAAACAGAATTGTTACATTCATGCTTGATACTTCAAGAGACGTGGTTTACAGTACAGTCAAACCTCGTATCCCGAACGCCGAAAACCTGGAAGTAAATGCTCTGGCTTTCAACCATTTTTTGGAAGCCAAATATCCAACACGGCTTCCGCTTGCGTGCAGGAAGCTCCTGCAAACAATCGGAAGCCGCACCTCGGTTGTTGAACATTTCGGATGCCAAATGGGCTTCCGAACAGATTGCATTTGACAATCAAGGTTTGACTGTACGTCTAAGACATCATTTATGAAGTGCCCCTTAACATGAATTGTAGGGAAGATCCAGTGATGGTACAGGTTGTTTATTCCTAATCCACAGCCTCCTGTATCTTGCAGTTAATAGCCAGCTTTACAAGAGAGCATGTACAATGTGTACATTAGCATTATGACTGAAACGAGCCAAAGTATATTGTATGAACTAGAGCGTCTGTTTCTTTCTCTGCTAGGTTTTATATCTGGGAAATCTTACACTCAACAATCCGTAAGATGAACAAGCATGTGGTGATGATCCAAAAAGAGCTAGAGGAGGCCAAAGCGAGATTAGCCAAACAGCACAAACGTGTAAGTAACCGTTTTCCAGGGCTGTGAAAAAAATGTTACTTGACGTAAAGATGTGTGTAAACAGCAGCAACTCTCTTCCGCCAACAATAAAAACGAAAGAATTGCTATACTGTGTAAAAGTACAACACTCTGTTTTCAACAGCAGCCAGCCAGAGGCTTCTGTAAACGTCATCCTGTGTTTGTCTCCATCATCTGATATATTGCCTCTGAAAAATGGGGGATAGCCTGGCAAATAGCCATTGGTAGACCTATCTTCCATGGATGTGCCCAGTCCTTTTTTAAAAAGCCATCAAGCAAATAGCAATCACCACATCTTGAGGTAATATGTTGATTATGGGTGTTATGTATGGCAGACCAAAGGACCAAATTACACTGTTACTTTCATTTTGTAGCAAGCTGCTACATCTGAGCTTTTTCTTTATTTAATCACAGGCACAACTGACTGATTGTCACCGGGAACACATGCAAGGAGGAGAGGTTTACCCCTTTCCTTCCTAGCACTGATCCTGACTAAAATTGCTTCATCTTTATTCATTTTACACATATGAAAAACAATACATTAAAGTACAAATTACTAAAAGAAAAGAAAAGAAAAGAAAGAGCACAGAAAAAGAAAAAGGCAAAAATAGCATAAAAGAGCAAAAGGGAAAAAATATATCTAATAATCTTATATCATCTTCATAACATTATAGACTTCCCCGGCTCCCCCCTCACTGATTCCCTATTTCAATTGATCGTAAAGCAGTTTTCACAATATACAAATTCTTTTTTAATTAATTAAAATTTCCTCTCTAATTATCACCATTCAATTTATCTATAAACTCAATATTTTTATATACTTACATTCTATTAATTATATCTCCCCTTAGCTTAAATTTTTACCAGCAATGAACTCCAATTTAATACTTCATTCATCCCCCCTTCCCCTGAGTCTAGATTTCCCAGATATCTCAGCAAATTTCATACCAGTGTCGGACTTTTTCAATCAATCCAGCCTAAAATCACATGGTTAATCTTTTTATCCCACTCCCACCCTTTCCGAGGACTTCCACCAGCCTTTTTTAGACCCACTCTGCTGTTTCCACACTTCTCTTGCTACTTCCCATCACCCTCCTTCCTTCCCATTTTCCCAGAGATTTCCTTGCACTCCCTCTCTCACTGGGTGTGCAAGGGTACCCTCTGGTTCTCCCTTGAGGAGTTATTTTTTCAGATCCAGAATCTGTCCCACATCTCCCACTTGTGGGACATTTTGCCAGCCTTCCTCCTCCTCTCCTTTGCAGCTTTTAAGTTCTTCTAAATTGTCATTACTGTCTGTCGTTTGTGATTTTGCCTCTATATCCTCAGAACAGGTCTCTTCTCTTTCCACATCATTTTCCATGTTGCATCTTGCATCCTCAAATTGTTTATTAATTTGTTGTCATAGCTTATTGTTCTTGACCAGTTCATCTTTGATATTCAAAAGTTCCCAAAAAAAATCTTTTGCCAACATGAATCCTGTGATAATGTTGAGTCTGCCATCGGTCTTGTTCTCAGATCCCGTGGGAAAACAGAAGATAACCAAACCGGATGTGGCAGGAGTCAAATTCCCAAGTAGCAACCATTTTAAGTCCAGTTCTGGCTATTCCACTAATCCAAATGTCAATAAAATAGTCCCATCTTGATAACAACAAAATTATAAATTCATTCACTGATCTCTCCAGGAACCCAGGTCCAGTCTCCTGGGGGATTTTAAAAGTCCAATTCTTGGTAAATTGGTTGCTTTTTCTCACTTTCCCTGCTGGGGATCAGGTTACTGCGTCCCAATACAATCAATGCCGGAGACCGACTTCCGTTTTTAGAGTCTCCCACCGTGTCCAATTCTTAAAAAGAAGAAAAATTGTCAATCAAGATTTTTACTCACGCTGAGTTCTTTTCCAAATCATAGCTTTTTCAGAAGGCATCCACCGCTTGCTGGCTACAGGTTCAGGGCTTCGCTACTGGAGGTAACGATGGTGCCCAAAATGGCTCCCGCGACTGCCACTCCGCTGACTCTCGGGGGCTCTGCCGAGCTTCCCGGGCAGCGGAGGAGTCGCGTTAGGAGCTCTGCCGGGCTAGCTAAGCCCCCGGGACGCTCTACCCGGGGTTTAACGGGGATCCGCGTGCCCCCGCGGGTCTTCCCCCCGTGTTGCCAGGAGCCTCGGAGCTCGAGGCTTCTGCGCCTTCTCGCCAGCGCGGTGAACCGGAAGTCGTCTGCTTCACCCTAGTCTAGCTATGAGGCTTACATGAAAAGTTCCCATTAATTCCAATGCAAGCTTTTGTTTTTGTTAAGACTCAGACCCTCCTGCCTTGCACACCCTGTTCCTGGTGACATTGGCCACCTCTGCAGCTGCAACATTGGGCAGTAGCCAAACCACTTGTTCCATCAGTGCAAGATTTATTTTTGCACAATACACACACCTCTGACACACCCTGTGCATTCTCCCAGATCTGCTCCATGGGGCTGGGGGAAACCCCAGAATAATAATAATAATAATAATAATAATAATAATAATAATAATAATTTATTTAAACCGCGCCCATCTGGCCAGGTTCCCCCAGCCACCCCCCAGAACATAGGGGGGCTCAAGGGGAGAGGAAGTTCTGTTGCCCAGCCAAAAGTCCTTCTACTGATGATAGAAAGTGTGCATTGAATACTGGCTTAAATTATGCTAGGAATCTAATAGGACATGCAGAGATCTGAAATGCTTGCAGTGATTGAGTTTTTCATTGTATTGTGTACCACTGTGACAACCCCCTTTCATTCTCTGAGAACCCCAGAGCAGCTTATTATGGGAATCCCAAGTGGTTTGCTGGGCTGGGTCAGCTTATCTTTACTGTAGAACAATATTTCATGGCTTTAGGCAACACATGCAGCAGTCCTTTTTTATTTTGCTATATCTTACATGTTTTGTTTATTCTTTTAGTAAATGCTATGGATGCATGCTAAAATCATGACTGTAGCTCACTCCAAGCTGGAAGAGAGAAGCTTTCAGCACTTAGGTGGGACAGGTCTCTATAAACTAAAAAAGGGAACGAAACAGAATGTGCCCCAGCTAACCTTTTGGTCTCGGAGCACTTAGGATACCCCTGTTAAATGTTAACTATTCCTCCCCAGCGAGACAGTGATGATGATGACGACGACGATGATCGAAGTAGTGACAGGGAAGATGGACCCCTCGAAGAGCAGATAGAACGCCTGCAAGAAAAAGTTGAATCGGCTCAAAGTGAACAAAAAAACCTCTTCCTTGTAATATTCCAGGTAAACGCAGAAATACTCATTGGCTTTTTAGAAAGCGGGTTAATAGAAGGTGGGCTGTCGAGTATTAGGGAAGCTATGAACCTCAACTTTGCAAAACTTTATAATGTGTATTTTAACCCTTTAAGTTAACCAGTTTTACTGTGGGTGTTTTTGCTGTGCAGTAAAGACTGCTTGAGATATTTTATGGGAAGCAATCCATAAATGGAATCAAATAAATGAAATGAAAAGTTTCAAGTAGAGGAAGCAATCCCAAGTATTTGGGAATCCGGGGAAGGAATTCATTGCAGTGCTAAGTTAAAGTCCCTGAACTGTACTGCTAGTTGTACCAGCAGAAAGGCTTGTGCTGGAGAAGCTCTGGAAGGCAGCACGGTCTCATGGCTGTGGTTAGAAACTATTGTGCTGGCCTGTTCCCACGCTTGTTGAACCTGGGGAAAGATCTCCAAAAATTAGCAATGACTTCTGTGCTAAGTGGTACTGTTCTGTCATGAAATTTTCATTCTTTAATTCAGAAATACTATTTCTCACATGTCCTCATTCTCTTGCCTGTGGACGTTGACTTCCCTGTATTTGAAAGATGTTGCTAATATTGCCCTTTCCAGCGCTTCATTATGATCCTTACGGAGCACTTAGTGCGATGTGAAACAGGAGGCACTGATGTGATTACACCTTGGTACAAGAACTGTATAGAGAGGCTGCAGCAGATCTTCTTACAAGTAGGTCTCATTACTTTCCGAAGTCATGTACAGTGGTCCCTCGACTTACAAATTTAATCCGTTCCCGAATGCACATTTGTAGGTCAAAAAGTTTGTAAGTCGTAAAAAGCGGTTTCCCATAGGAATGCATTGGAAACGGAAAAATTCGTAAGTTGAGTAAACTGCATCTAAAATTTGTAAGTCAAGAAAACCCCATCTAAACTGCAGCACTTTTCCTTTCGGGTGTCGAAAAAAGTAAGCGTGCGGCCATTTTTTCCTTCGTAACTAATTTCGCAAGTCGAGTACTTCGTAAGTTGAGGGATCACTGTATGTGGTAACTAAAAATTGCATAGAAATGTGGTCACACAGAAATGGGTTTGACGCAAATTGACCCACTGATAATTCTGCATTCGCAAGTACTTGCTTGAGGTAAATGTTCAGGAGGAAGCTATTTTCAGCTGATGGTCCATATAAATGGGCTTTTTTCAAAATCATTTATACCAGAGGCCAGCATAAACCTGAGGCAGAGAATTGCATTTCACTTACTCGTTCTATACAGAAGCACATCTTGCTTGTCTTAAACCAACTGATTGTTCCTGTCACTGTTGTTTATGATTAAGACCAGGGGCAGCAAACTTTTTCAGCAGGGGGCCGGTCCACTGTCCCTCGGACCTTGGGGGGGGGGCGGCGGACTATATTTTGAAGAAAAGAAAATTGAACAAATTCCTATCCCCCACAAATAACCCAGAGATGCATTTTAAATAAAAGGGCACATTCTACTCATGTAAAAACACGCTGATTCCCAGACCATCCGCGGGCCGGATTTGGAAGGTGATTGTGCTGGATCCGGCCCCCCGGGCCTTAGTTTGCCAACCATGATTAAAACTGTCCAGCCCTTCAACCATTTTTTATACTATTCTTCTCCCTGACTCTGGCTGCTCTTCTCAGGTTCTGTTTTTTTTTTTTAAGTGGAATGACCAGAATTTCAGACGACATTCTCAGTGTGTTGTGTCCATTCATAAACATCTAAGTTTCTGGTGTTCCTCAGCTGCCGAGTGAATGCGGGGGGGGCTGTGCTTTCTCTCCCTATGTCATGTCAAGGCCATTAATGAGTAACCGAGGCGGCTCTTTTCTGTCTGCAGCATCACCAGATCATCCATCAGTACATGGTGACGTTGGAGAACCTTCTCTTCACAGCAGAATTGGATCATCATATATTGGCTGTATTTCAGCAGTTCTGTGCATTGCAGGCCTGAGAGACTTCGTTTTTGTACAGGACTTAATTGACTTCACCTTTTTAAAACAAAAATGGGGAAACTGATGAGGGAAGAGAAGGAACGAAGCTTTTAATTGGAAACCAAGCTGTTGTAGATAAGCTACACGGCACTCAAACGGGGCAACTCTTTTAGCAGTAGAGGCCTAACTCTTGTTTTACGACTGCTAGGTGACTGGGATGGAATAATGTGTGGATTTCTAATTTTGAAATGGTTTGAATGCTGGCTTCATCGTGGCATTTGTTTTGTCCCCTTCTGTTGTTGGTATAAAAATAAAAAATAGGGAATAAATAGGATTTGGTTACCTTTGCTTGGCCCTTACATAATAATGAATTCCCTCATTATAATAATGTGAAGCAAGCATCAAGACTTGTGAATCTGAAGAGCAGCTTCCCAATGAGTAACATTAAACTCTCTGAGGGACAGAAGCATAGGACATATGAAATGCTAAACAGGTCAAGCGTCCAAAGTAGCCTAGAGTATATGTTTGTTATCAAAATAAATTTTCATGGTTGTATGAAACATGGTTGAAATACAATCAGAATATGTTTTTTAAATCTGCCTGTTGTGCTTATTTTGGATTGCAACGAATAGATGAACGTATATTTGGGTCGCAAACATCCTGTAAGAAATAACTACAATACATAACAATTTCTTAGTGTTGGTTACAGATAGGTAGCCATGTTGGTCTGGGTCGAAGTAAAATAAAAAAATTCCTTCAGTAGCACATACCAAAATAAAAACTTAGTTGGTCTTTAAGGTGCTACTGAAGGAATTTTTTTATTTAATTTCTTAGTGTTTCACTTATGTCCTTGATGGAGGGCAGGGTGCGGGTTGAGTGACAGTTACTTGCCTAAGACTCCTATGACTTCGTAACAGTGGAAAGTGTGGCGTTCACCTCCTTATCAGAAGTTGGCAGCCCAAGCTCCGGGATGTGTTCTGCTCCAGCTGTCATTACAGGGTAACTTTCTGAAAAAAGCAAACTTGACTGTGAGCTGGACTGGGAAGAACCTTGTCTCCAGACCATCTCACTTTGTTAAGAAGAAAGCAGCCTTCTCTGCTGTAAAAAAAATAAAATAAAATTATAAAGCAGATCAGACAGGTATGGTACAGGCCTCTGTTGTGCATCGTCCTAAATGCTCATACTTGCTCAGGAATTTGGGCAGGATGAAGTGTTGAGTTAGAAATGGCTTCGCAAGACATCTTGATCACATCCCTCTTGGCTCTGGGAGCAACTACCTATCCAGATCCACCACAGGGCTTAACTGTTTTCCCACATGCTATGAACCTGTTTCTCTTGCCCAAGGACTGCGTGAAGATGACTTGATGGTTTTTCCGAAGACCTCACATTCTGCAATTCAGTGATACTGTTGAATTTCTCACCTATATCATCTTTGCCATGAACAACTATAAAGGATAGGCAAAACTTGGGAGTGATGGTAAAGACTGGACAGGCTACCATCACATATTAGAAAAGAGTATTTTAGCAGTCCTAAATTATGGGTCTAAATTAGCTTTTCCCTAATCTTTGACTAACTCAGCAATGGAGTTGGACAAATTAAGACAAGAAACAAAGTATTAGGCTGCATTGAAAAACTGAGAGATTGCCGGACCCGGATGGCATCTTAAAGGGTTCAAAATGAATTTGTGATCTTCTAACAAAATTATGTAACTTGTCTCTGAGATTTGCCTCCTGAGGCATTCTCACAGCAGGAGTGTACATCGATATTTGCAGTCTGAGTGTTGCTAGGTGTTCCTACCTTTCCTCATTGCACAGAACCATTTGTCTCCGATTAATTTCCCCAAGCACTTAATTTGCATCTGGTTTCTCTGCACATCTCGTTACTGAATGCCTTCACCATTTAAGTTGTTTCTTACTGAAAAACCCGAGATTGTCTTGGCTTAAAAGCCCTTGCTGTGGTGGATATAAAATCACTGCTTTGTGTACGTATGTGAGATTCCACTGGATTAGGACTCGAGTTGCTGCTTCTCACATTTCATTTTAAGTACGGTAACAAAAGTTACATGTACTTGGTATGCTAAGGACTGCTGGCTAAATAAGATCTCAAGTGGTTAAGGGAAGAGGTATGCTGGGTTTTCCTCTATCCAGCAAAACTAGAAACCATACACATGCATAATTTAAGGGAGGGGGGCACTTCCTGTACTTCCAACTCGTGTAGAGCATTACCAAGCCCTAGTAAATTACTTTGGTAGCATCTTTAGTCCTAAGTGAACAAAATGCTATTGGGATGTACACCCAATGGAAGTCTTAACACTTTGTATCACACTATTAGAATATCCAGCAGGAATTATTGAAGATAATGTGGTACAATGAAAGATAAAACAGGGCTGAAAATACCATTGCTTTCATTTATTTTATTTTATTTTATTAGCAGTGATACACAATACAATTCAATACTTGCATGATTCAACAGTTCTCCCATGAACTCAGATTTTTAACATTGTATTTCAATTGTGGATGAGAAGGACTGTGTAAAAAAGGTTGCTGAGCACTTAGTTCATTGGATTAAAAAAAAAATTACAAAAGTTACATTTTAATGCAACACTAAGAACATACTACATTTTTTCATATGTTAATCCATGACCACACGTCGTGCAGGTTTTCTTGTATAGGTCTTCGTCTATCATTTCTTCAGCTCCGTAGTCATGTTGATGAAGACTTGTATCTTTTTTCCATACGCTACTCCTTACAGCTCGTCGCAGTTCTAATACAAAACGAAGAAGAAAATTACTACTGAAGGCAGACCAGAAGCCCCCAAGTTTTCCTTTTGTGTCCTGGAGATGGGCTCCTGCTTTCAACCACAATCCCTAATTTGTATATTGTAATCCAGGATTTGTAAGAGCAGAAAAAACTGCAGAAGTCTCCCCAACATTGCAAGTTCCAAAACAATTACAGGTGAAACTCGGAAAATTAGAATTATCGTCGAAAAGTACATTTATTTCAGTAACGCAACTTAAAAGGTGAAACCAATATATGAGATAGATGCATGGCATGCAAAGCAAGATATGTCAAGCCTTTATTTGCTGCAATTGTAATTATTTGTCGTTAGGCGGGTCAATTATAAATGAAATGTAACAGTGATGTTTATTTTTGTATTGTAACTATTTGTCTTATTACTGTGGAATTTCCAAAAGAAAGCATTTGTAAAAATTAAAAGAAAAACAAAAAAATAAGTTGCATTACTGAAATAAATGCACTTTTCGACGATATTCTAATTTTGCGAGTTTCACCTGTATACCAAACTGAAATATTGCAGAGGACCAAAATACAGAGAAATTATCCTATAGATGGGACTAACTCCCCTCCCCCCCATTGTAGGTAAAAAGGTAAAGGACCCCTGGATGGTTAAGTCCAGTTAAAGGTGACTATGGGGTTGTGGTGCTCATATCGCTTTCAGGCCGAGGGAGCCGGCGTTTTCCACAACTAGCTTTCCGGGTCATGTGGCCAGACTAAACAGCTTCTGGCACAACAGAACACTGTGACGGAAACCAGAGCGCATGAAAATGCCACTTACCTTCCGCCACAGCGGTACCTATTTATCTACTTGCACTTTGACGTGCTTTCGAACTGCTAGGTTGGCAGGAGCTGGGACACAGCAACGGGAGCTCACCCTGTCACAGGGATTCGAACCGCCGACCTTCTGATCAGCAAGCCCAAGAGGCTCAGTGGATTAGACCACAGCGCCACCCGCATTGTACAAGTACCCATTAAGCTGTTCAGTGTGCTAGAAGATTACAACACCTGTTGTTTTACTGGTAGGTTTGTGGGGTGCAGTGGTCAAGAGCGCTCAATTCACTCACCTTTAACTTTCTTATCAAACTTTTTTTGTTTCAACTTCTCTCTGTTGTCTTGTCTGCTTTCCTTCGCTTCTTCTAACGCTTCTTCGCTACCCCAGATTTCAAGAGAGCGCTTGATCACCTGCAGAATGAGACATTTGAACAAACAAAAACCCGGTCTCAGAGTTTGAACTCTGTTGCAATGCACTACGGTCTACGCTGAACGGCTTGGTCTGTGTAGGCCTCTGGCTTGGATAGAGAATTCCTCTGGTTCCCTCCATACTATAAAAATGGGACACAAAACTATGCAGACACCCACCTCACTAGTTTTATTCATGTTGGTACAGAAGTAATGTGACATTTAATAAACTAGATACTGTTTCCCCGAAAAAAGACATAGTGATAGGCGCAGTTCTGGAGGGCGCCAAGGAAGAGGCGAGGCTGGAAAATAAGACATCCTTTGAAAATAATAATTAATAATAATAATTTATTATTTATACCCCGCCCATCTGGCCGGGTTCCCACAGCCACTCTGGGCGGCTTCCAACAAAACATTAAAATACAGAAATCAGAAATAATCAGAATCAGAAATAAGCCGTAGTGTGTCTTCTTGAGGAAATATAAATATAAGACAGTGTCTTATTTTGGGGAAAACATGGTACATAATCTGTATCCAACAAAGGCATTTGTAACAATGCTGGCCTTCTGAATTAACGTGTAGAAGGGATGCCTTCTGAGGAAACAATGCCTTATGAGGAACGGCTTAGGGAGCTGGGTATGTTTAGCCTAGAGAAGAGAAGGTTAAGGGGTGATATGATAGCCATGTTCAAATATATAAAAGGATGTCATATAGAGGAGGGAGAAAGGTTGTTTTCTGCTGCTCCAGAGAAGCGGACACGGAGCAATGGATTCAAACTACAAGAAAGAAGATTCCACCTAAACATTAGGAAGAACTTCCTGACAGTAAGAGCTGTTCAGCAGTGGAATTTGCTGCCAAGGAGTGTGGTGGAGTCTCCTCCTTTGGAGGTCTTTAAGCAGAGGCTTGACAGCCATGTGTCAGGAATGCTTTGATGGTGTTTCCTGCTTGGCAGGGGGTTGGACTTGACGGCCCTTGCGGTCTCTTCCAATTCTATGATTCCTGCCTGTAAAGGGTGTGTGTGCTGAGGAATGTACATAACAGTGTTCAGAACAGGGTTTGGCGATAGCAGCTTTTCAACATGATGTATCGGCAGCCAAACATTGTGATGTTGAAAAGGGAAGGGAGGAACGAGCTGCGTTGGGCCCAGTCCCACAAGGGGCTGGGGTGAAACCGCCTCAGCTCCTTGGCAGGAGCAGTGGCAATTTCACCCCAGCGCCTCACAGGGTTTAGAGCATCTTGTTCCTCCACATGGGGCACCAGTGGCAGAGGGACTCCCTCTGCCCCCAGTGCCCGGGCGCTGAGGGAAAAACAAGCTGCATCGTCTCCAGTGCCTCCAGTGAAACCACCACCGCTCCCTCACCGCCGGGTACCCAATTAACTTTTCTGGAGGGTCACACCATCCATTTTGTCTTCACTACTGCAAATAAATAATAATAAAGAGATCACACCTTATTGAACAAAGCTTGGTACCTGTAGCTTTAAGTAAAGTTTCATGTCACCCCATCGCGGATTATGAGGGTTTTTCTTCAGAATAAATCTTAGCACCGGTTCTCTCTTGTCTAAATCGCAGTCTTTCAGAAGATACTCTTGCTTGGCTTCACTCCTTGTTATGAGTTTATGCTTTTCTTCAACATCTCTGAAACACAAGTCCCATTCAGTGAATCTAAGACTTTTATTATGTATGAGCTGCTATTTTCTGAGCTGTAAAGTAGTCGATCAGCAATCTGATATGGGAAGGTGTGTTACAGAGCGTTAGTCCCCTGGTCCATGAGATCTGTATTGTTTACAGTGACTAGAAGCGGTTCCCTTGCTCTGCCAGGAGATGCTCGGGCAAGAACCCGAGACCTTCTGAGAGCAAAGAGTGGTCATCCCTGAGCCATTGGCCCTCTCCCTTTGGTCCTATGCACAGACGCACACAAATAAATCCTACTACAGTGGTACCTTGGTTTAAGTCAGCGTTTCTCAACCGCTGTTCCGCGGCACACTAGTGTGCCGCGAGACGCTGGCTGGTGTGCCGCGACGTGCCGTGACGAGAAGGGCGATTTGCATTGTCACGTGCCTGGCGGCCGCCAATGAACAACACTAACCCGCCGGAAAGCAATATTTCTCCTCCTCTTTCCCAAAGCTCAGTGCAAACGACTGGAGGGTGGTTTTAGAGTCTAGGGAGGCCCCCTAGGGAGGCGCGCTCCAGATCCGCCGCCGGCCCCCCTTAAGCCGCAACAAGGTTGCTCCGCCTACCCTGCCTCCGCCCGTCCTTCGCCATGGCTGCGCGGCGGACGCTGGGCTTCGCGGTCCGGAATTACTCGCAAGCAGCAGCCAAGGTAACCTTTCGCCTTTGAGCTGCCCCGCAGCTCCCCTGGAAGTGCGCGCGCCCTTGTAATCCGGGGGCAGGCAGAGCCTTGCCTGGACTGTACCACTTCGGGCCGCGGGAGAGGAGAATTGGGGGTCTGAAGGCTTCTCCCCTCCCATGGGGCGGCGGGAGGGAGATTAATTTCCTCCTTCCTACTTAATAGGGGGCCTATAGGTATTCAAATAAAATAAAATGCCTAGGGGGGAAATAGCAAGACAGGGAGATAGCTGGCTGAACTATTGTAATGTTTTTCTTGGGGGGGGGGAGGTAAAGCTTAAAAAAATATTCATAATGTATATAAAACAGAACAGTTATGACAGCTGATGGAAATTAAACGATGAAAAACAAAACTATAAAATAGGCACGAAGTACAGTTGCACATGGGTTAAATTACAGTCATACTTATATAGTCAATATAGGGCGGCACAGAGTTAAATTTTTTAACTTTTTTAATGGTGGTGTGCCTCGTGATTTTTTTCATGGAACAAGTGTGCCGTGGCCCAAAAAAGGTTGAGAAACACTGGTTTAAGTACACAGTTGGTTCTGGAAGTCCATACTTAAGCTGAATCGTACTTAACCTGAAGCGAACTTTCCCATCGAAAGTAATGGAAAGTGGATTAATCCGTTCCAGACGGGTCCGCGGAGTACTTAAACTGAGAGTACTCAAACCAAGGCATACTTAAACCAAGGTATGACTGTATTTTAATGTGGCTCACTGTCATAAGTGTGCCTAGCACTGCAGCCCACAAAACTTAAAGCCAGCCATGAATTGCGTCTCATGGTTAAAAAGTATTCCCTGTTCTAGTTGCTCAATAACTGCACCAAAGCAGCAACGATCCAGGCAAAGTTCAGCAATTTTGGATGCAATCCTAATCCCACTTATTAGGGTATGGGAGGGGTATAAGTAATTAATTAATTTATTATTATTATTATTATTATATTATTATTATTATTATTATTATTATTATTATTTATTACAGTGATACCTTGGTTTATGAACAATTTGGATTAAGAATGCTGCAAACCCGGAAGTAGGTATCTGAAAAAGTGTGTATCTGAAGAAGTGTGCATGCACACGAAAGCTCATACCTATGACAAACTTAGTTGGTCTCTATGGTGCTACTGGAAGGATATTTTTTTTTATTCCGGAAGTAGGTGTTTGTGAACTTTGCCTTGGAAGCAGAAAATGTTCCGCTTCCTGTTGAGTGTGTTCCGTGAGTCCCCACTGCTATGGGAAAGCACACCTTGGTTTAAGAATGCTTTGGTTTAAGCACGGACTTCTGGAACGGATTAAGTTCGTAAACCAAGGTACCACTGTATTATTATTATTATTATTATTATTATTATTATTATTATCTGCACTGGGCATAGTGTGTGTTCCTTCCAAGTACACATACATAATATCGGGCTATATTTAATTCATTTCATTCCACGCAAGACTTGAGCATGTGCTTAACAGGGCTGTCCTTTACACACCTCTACAACAGGCAGCTCATGTTAGCGTGAAAATTCAGGTGCCTTTTTGCTCAGCTGAAACATACAACCTTTAACGAACTTCATCACACTTTGCTGAAATGAAGTTTATCAAAGGACATTTATATTGAGACAAGAATAATTTTTACAACACTAAACTACACACAAAAAACCATTAAATATTAAGGGAATTGAGCCACAGGCCAAGCTGTGGCTCCGCTGGCACAAAATATTTCCATGTGCGCAATGGAGTTTACACTTTCTGTCCCCTCTAGATGTTCTGTGCACTCTCCAAATCGGCTCCAGAGTTGGAGGATCCAACTTGGGTCTCCAACTTTTTGGGGACTACACTTCCCATCATCCTTGACCACCGGCCCTGCTAGCTAGGGATGATGGGAGCTGTAGTCCAAAGACAGCTGGAGACTCAAGTTTGGGAAAGCGTGCTTGAGCAGTTTTGTGGGCAGAATGAGAGAAAAGGTGAGCGCCGCTTTGCCAGTAATAATAATAATGATTCAGTTACTTGCACCCTGCCCATCTGACTGGGTTGCCCCAGCCACTCTGGGTGGGTAGCTTACAACAGAATACAAAACAACACAGTGAAACATCAGACATTTCCAATACAAGGCTGCCTTCAGATGTCTTCTAAAGGTTGTATAGTAACTTATCTCCTTGACATTTGATGGGAGAGCGTTCCACAGGGCAGGTGCCACTACTGAGAAGGCCCTCTGCCTGGTTCCCTGTAGCTTCACTTCTCACATTGAGGGAACCACCAGAAGGCCCTCGGAGCTGGACCTCAGTGTCCGGACTAAATGATGGGGGTGGAGACGCTCCGTCAGGTACACAGGGCTAAAGCCGTTTAGGGTGCTAAAGGTCAGTAGAATCCTGCTGGCCACAGCATTGCATATAAGCCATTATTTCCCCCTTTCTTTATTTGCTATATACCTGCAATTATCACATGTTGCTAGATCAAAGTGGTTCATGAGGTAGGAATCCATGAATTCTTTACCACATTCTTCACAAATAATGTAATCAAATTCTAACACAGGCCCTATTTAAAAAAAGAATAAACAACAACAGGGCTTGAGCTGTTAAAGTGCATTCAAGATAGCAAATATATATTTTATATTATTGATTGATTGATATTTATTCAGAGATATACAAAAATACCCATTGCAAAGTATCTTTTTTATAATGTACTGATATAAAACAGCTACTTAGTCTAAAAAAGAACAAAGGCAGAAAGGAGAAAAGAAAAAGGGGAAACTGAAGAAAAAGAAAGAAAGAAAGAAAGAAAGAAAGAAAGAAAGAAAGAAAGAAAGAAAGAAAGAAAGAAAGAAAGAAAGAAAGAAAGAAAGAAAGAAAGAAGAATAAAAGAACTTCCGACTCTCTGTCCTGCAGGTAAATATAGTATTTATGCATGCAGCCGTCTAGCTTAGTGAAAGGACATTCATATCCTTTTAACATTCTTTACCTTCCCAGCCCTGCGAGACCAGACTGTTTGGATAATTATGAACCAATGCACAATAATGTTCATCAGCTCTTCTAGAAGAACACATAGCAATGTGTATTTGTACCAGTCTTTCAGACATATCTTTTTATGTCTCTGCAAACAAGGAATTTCTCTTTTGGCTCAGTTTCCATTTTTCCCTATCATGGCACCTCCCACTAACTAAGCATTACCAACAGCAGCCGTTTCCTCACTGCCATATTTACCAGGGAGATGCACAACTTTCTCTGCTGTGTGTTCATCTTCCTCCTCCTCTTCAAGAAAGAAACCTCCCCCGGTATCTATTGTTTTTGGAGGTGCTTTCACTTTGGAACTGCCTGCAAAGGCAAACAACAAAAATAAACGTTGCAATCAGTACTTGACACTAATGTAATAAATTCTATCAGTAGGTGAGACAGCCATGTCTAACCTTGCTCAAATGTTAAGAAGCCCACAATTTTTAAAAAAGAGGAGCATCTATTGAAATCCATTATATTATTATTGCATTGCTTGAATATCCTATTCTTGGTTCTCCCTCTCTCCATATTATCCTGACAACAATCCTGTGAGGTAGGTCAGGCTGAGAGTTGGGCACTGACCCAAGGCCAAGCTTCCAGGCCATTTGGGGATTTGAATCCTGGTCTCCTAGATCAGGATTTCCCAAACTTAGGTCTCCAACTTTTTTTTTTTTACTACAACTCCCATCATCCATAGCTAGCTGGACCCAGTGGTCAGGGATAATGGGAACTGTAGTCCAAAGACCTATCCTAGATCCTAGTCTGACACTAACCACTAAACCACACTGCCTCTCTATACATTTAGAGCAGGCATCCCCAAACTTCGGCCCTCCAGATGTTTTGAACTACAATTCCCATCATCCCTGACCACTGGTCCTCTTAGCTAGAGATCATGGGAGTTGTAGGCCAAAACATCTGGAGGGCCGCAGTTTGGGGATGCCTGATTTAGAGATCCCCGTTCACTTTTAAGAAGGCAGAGGATCAGATTGCTAGAACTAACAAGGAAGATGGGCCTGAGGTCTCTTAAAAGTCTCATTTTAAGTAGATTTGGGTTGTCGACATCAAGGATCACCCCAGGTATTTTCTATCCCTGATCGTAACTCCAAAGCTGGTGGCAACCACCTAAGATTTCTGCTTTGTAGCATTACAGATTGAAGGCTTTCCCTTCTTGCCTGAATGTTTTTAAGGAACATTGCATTAGCCTCCTTCAGGGGCTCACAAACTTCAGCATCACACAGCCACAAAAGAAACCTACAACTTCCCATCAAAATGTTCCTTTTAATTTCCAGTATACTTTTGCTAGCCATATGCACAACTGGCTCAGACTACAGAAGCTTCAGAGGCTTGAAGTAGAAAGGCTTGAGAATTTGCCCTTTGGCCGCAACATCAACCCTGCACTGCGGGGGGGGGGGGTTGACTAGATGAGCTTTGGGGCTCCCTTCCCATTTTACAATTCTAAGATTTCCGTCTTCCCTATCCACATGCCTCTCTTACCAGCTGAAGGCTAACCTGCACAAGCTACCTGGACCTGTCCATCGTGTATTACATTGCAGTGCCAAGCGAACCTTCGCCGGTAGGAGGGTAAGGCCTAGTAGCCAGCCTTGCCTGCCTCAGCATCAGTGCCCGCTGGCGATTCCGCTCTATCTTTGCCCTCATCGCGGCAGAGAGTGCGGGTTTCTCCACTTCAGGAGCAGGAGGTTCCATGGCCGGATTCAGAGACAGAAATCTAGAAAGGTTAAATTGAAATAAGAATGATCAGTGCTATTTTTCTATAAAAAGTAGTGCCGGAACTCACCATGAATGCCTCCCTTCTTCTCTTTTTAATTTTTTAATTTATACTTTTCAAATTTATACATTTCATTAGTTTTACAATCCATTTAACATTTGATTGATTGATTGATTGATTGATTGATTTTTATTACGGCCATTGGCCCATCACACAACAATTCCCATACCAACATATATGTACTTAAACCTCCAAATTTAAAACAGCCAAAAACTTACAAAAAAACCAAACAAAAACAAAAAACCAACAGCATACAATACAATAAATTTGCAACATAACCATCGCCCTCTGCTCATAAATTAATAAAAGACATCAATGATGATATCACCTAATTACATCCTAAAACATAAATCATGGTTTTAAAGGGTTATCCGAGCCGCACAGGAGTCCGTTTTTCTTTTTTAGGGATAGGACACTGATCAAGAATCTGGCAACCGTGAGTGATCTTAAGGGGTCTTCATCATTTAGTAGATATCTCAGTTTGGCTTCATTCGAATCATCGGCGATTCCCTTTAGATATGGAGCAAGAAACCTTCTCCTGGCCGATGAGTGAAGAGCACAATCAAGAATTTTATGTGATGCAACGATTCCGGTTCCCCACAATTAACATTTGACAATTTGGCTTCCTTCCTCCTCTTTCTGAGGCTTCTTCAATTTATTTTTTAATATCTTCTTCACATCCAAGTTCATTTAACTTGCTCATTTAATTATCTATTGTAAATATATACTCTTATAAAACTGCAGGTTACTACAATAATCCTGGTAATGTTTTTGTCTGTTTACGACTTATCTGTAAATATTCAATAAATCATTTCCATTCTTTTATAAAAAGTTCATTATCTTGATTTCTTATTCTTTCGGTAAGTTTTGGCATTTCTGCATATTCCATAAGTTTTTGTATCCATCCCCTTGTTCGCTTATAATGGCAATGGCGCTCACTTGAGAGGTGCCGGAACTGAGTTGCAGCAAGTTCCAGCTTGTGGGGGGCGGGAACCCTGATGGTGATGGTGATGATGATGATGATAAGGGAGGAGGTGGAAATCATAAAAGCAGCCAAAAGGATTGCTAGCTACCAACCAGGGGAATAGGCAGCAGGTGTTGGTCCCATCATTCTGGACCTCTGGTCCTGTGAGTTAGGGATTTCATACCTTTCCATCTGCCAACTTCATGTGTCTGGTAAAGTCCTCAACGCTTCGTGCGCCAATAAATTTCCTAGTCTCCAACAATACAGCTCTATGCATAGCTACTCAGAGGCATGACTTCTGAAACTGAATTCAGTGCAGGGTGGATAAAAATCAAGTATTACTTTTAGAAAAATCAGATTTTTTAAAATTTAAATCGGATTTTTTTAAATTTAAATTGGATTTTTAAAATAACATGCTTTTGGAGGAAAATATCTTTCTAAAGATAGCTTTCTAATTCAGTTACATTATAGTCTGGGAAATAAAGATTTGTTTTAAGTTTTTCACGTGTGCTGAAAATCAGCCTAAGTTTTTTTTTTAAAAAAAATGTCTAACCCCATCAGTTGACAAACATGGATACATAAGCTATAATGTTATTGCTTTAGTGAAATAAATTGTTAAGGAAATGGTTATTTTTCTCCTTCCAATAAAGTACAGCAGAAAAGTTGTCCAAATATAACAGTTAACTTATTAAACCTCACAATAATTTCATAATTATCTGTCTATGCATTTATAATAGTATAACCAAATCAGTAATTTCTGTTATAACTGTAAAAACTACTCTGAAATTTTATTATTCCAAAAATGAAACCTTCATCTAGTTGTAAATATTAAGATTATACCAACAGGAATGCCTTTCTGTAAAAAAGAAAAGAAAAAAGATTTAAATCAAGTCTTACTGACTAGTGATTTAAATAATGATCGACCCTGGGACTTCCTCTCAGGTAAAAGTGGGTGTGAGTGAGATTGCACCTTGAAATGAGGCCTTTCTTAGCATTTGCTCCAACAGGAAGCAGATCTGAAGGCAAATGCTTGGATTCCACTTACCAAACCGGTAGATCATCATTTTATTTGTATAATTAAAGCAGCTTATGGCACCGGGGGGAGGGGGGAATCATGCAATTACAAAAGTAGTCACAAACAATAAGTAGAACACATCGAAAAGTCCACAGAATCGAGCAATTGCCTCGTAATAAGAGGTTAAAAGAAATAAAGGTGCAAAATATTAATATCAACAAAAGCATGATAATTTTTTTATTAAAAAAAGAAATATGCAAAGTATCAATAACAGCAGAAACAACAACAAAACCCAACAAACAATAGCCCAGCCCAGGTCAAGCTACAGGCGGACTTGCCTTCTGCCAGCCGCTTTCAGCCTTTCTGCAAAAGTGAGAGGCGCCCAAGACATCAACAGGACCGGAAAAAGGAACCTTGCCTGCCCACACAGGGCTTGGCTTCTTGAGGCCGTCTGCGCATGCTCCTGGAGGGAAGCCGTCCCTTTAGAAGCGCTCGGCTACGTCCGTGAATGTAGAAGTACGAAAGTATAGAGACGGCCGTCCATAGAGACGACACTTCCTCGTTCCTACTCAGAGGCCCCTTTTGTGTGTGGTTTTTTTAAAAAAATGTACTTCGGGGCAGAAATGAGAGCCATATCAATCAAGAGCAGACCGTGGCTGCGCGTGAACAGCAGAAGGGCTTCGCCTCCAATAAAAGATGGTGCAGCAGTAAAAACTACTAGCACTTTTGCAAAGCTAAGCAGGGTTCAGCATGGTTTTCTTAATCATCTACTTTATATACCGGTACTCTTATAAAACTGCAGGTTATTACAATAATCCTGCCAATGATCTTATCTGTTTACAATTTATCTGTAAATATTCAATAAACCATTTCCACCATTTCCACGTTTCTTAAGCACTCATGTCAATTTAACCGATTCCACCTGCTTCCATAAGCAACGGACCAATTCTGTTGTACTTAAGTTTGCACTCCTCTTTCCAGGCCTTTGCAAATAAAATCCTAGCTAATGCTGGTATATATCATACCTGTGTGCGAATCTCTTCTTTTCTTATCACTTGATCATTTGCATTGTTAAAACATAGCATAACAGGAAAGTTCGTCACCATGTCCTCCTCAAACCTACTTTCTTCCTTGACATTTCTTCCAGTGATCTTTTCATGATCAAACCCTGAAAGGAAGGTACAGTAAAACAAATGTGTGGCACTCATGACAACAGACAGCAGAGTGCGCTAAAAGCTTTGTGGATTTGTACAGTACATCGGTTTTCATACAAATGTAGAATTGATGGTAAAAGCCTCTTGGGCTTGCGGATCAGAAGGTCGGCGGTTTGAATCCCCATCACTGAGTGAGCTCCCGTTGCTCTGTCCCAGCTCCTGCCAACCTAGCAGTTCGAAAGCACGCCAATGTGAGTAGATAAATAGGTACCACTGTGGTGGGAAGGTAAACGGCGTTTCCGTGCGCGCTGACTTCTGTCACAGTGTCTCGTTGCACCAGAAGTGGTTTAGTCATGCTGGCCACATGACCCGGAAAGCTGTCTGTGGACAAACGCCGGCTCCCTTGGCCTGAAAGTGAGATGAGCGCCACAACCCCATAGTCGCCTTTGACTGGATGGTCAAAGGGGTCCTTTACCTTTTCTTTCTTTTTTTAGAATTGATGGTGTAATAGCCTTAAACTGCAGTCCTGTGCCCATTTACCAGTAGTTGGCAGTAAGTTTCACTGAGATATTTAATGAAAACTCATTTATCCCAATTCAACGTAATGGCATTTCTTTCTGGCTTCCAGAAAGGTAATTTGGAAATTAGTCTGATTGATGTCAATGGAACATGTTTTCAACTACAGTTTTTGGGTTCAGAGTGCAAATTGCCTTAAAAGTCCTAGCATCACCAATATGTGGATTAAGTTATTTTGGAATTAATTACATAATTACATAATGTGTCATGTTTTTATATACATTGGAAGCCGCCCAGAGTGGCTGGGGCAACCTAGTCAGATGGGCGGGGTACTACTACTATTAATAATAATAATAACTTGTCCTGCCATAAAGGGTTTCATTTTGTGTGCCATTTGCACACAGAATCCATTTTTAAATTGCTGTGAAAGTGGGGAGGGGGAGGTAAAATAACAACAACAACAACAACAACAACAACAACAACAACAACAACAACAACAACAACAGTCCAGAAGTGACAACTGATAGAATTTTGAGTGGTTCTGCTCATCCGAATTATATAACACGGATTCTGCAGGGTCTGCACTGATCGTTTATACAAGGTGTGACCGGAAAGTTCAGTGAATGGTCACAGAAATCAGACAGCGAGAAATGTTCAAACATACAATCGACATCGGAAATCCACGAAATGCTCACAATTGTGTACAGAGATGAAGCTGTAACTCGAAAGACAGTGACAACAGAGTTTGTGAGTTATTGATGTGGGGTCGGTGTTCGTCCATCCGAATGATGGCAGAAGAATTGCATATTCCGTGTGAAATTGTTACTGAGGTTACTGAGTTGTCCCACCCTCCATATTCTCCTGATCAGGCCCCATCGGATTTCTTTCTTTTCCAAAACTGAAATCTGCACTGAAAGGGCACAGATTTTCCAACGTTTTCCACGTCCAAGCTGCTGCTGTGGTGAGGGAAATGAAAGCAGTACGAAAAAAGGACTTCTCCAGAAATTACCAACATTTCTATGTACGTTGACAATGGTGCATTGTATCAGAGGGGGCCTCCTTTGAAGACCTGTAAAGTACGGTATGTATGTTTGAATATTTATCGCTGTCCGATTTCTGTGACCATTCACTGAACTTTCCAGTCACACCTTGTATGCTCTTGAGCCCAATTCATTGTTAACTTATAAAGCCTTAAGTGACTTAGGAACCAAATACTTGAAATATCATCTCTTCCTCTAGCAGCCTGCCCACATATATAAAGATCTGCATGGCATGGGCTTTCTCTGTGGTGGCACCTAATTTATCGAACTCCTTTCCCTTGGAGGCACAACTGGGACCACTGTTAATTTGGTGCCAGTTGAAGCTGTACCTTTTCACCTGGGATTTTGGAAGAAGTCAAAGAGCTATAGATCAATAGAGGTCTGTTTTCTGGTACAGTATTGCTAAGATGACTTATTTTTAGTTATTGCTTTAATGTTATTTTATGGAAAGGTATTGTTTTAAGGCTGATGCATCTGCAGCAAACTGCCCTGTGATCACAGTTGACGAAGGATGGCTTAGAAATTGAATTAATAAGATAAATAAACGGTACCTATTCCAATAGATTTTGGCTTTGCTTGCCACCTGGTGGGAAGGCTCATTTTGGAGTAGTCTTTCTGCTGTCTTTCGGCTTCATTTATCATCTCCCACCTATTGTCTGTGAACTTGGCTGATAGATGGGCAATTAAAGAAGCACGTCAAGTGTTGAAAGCTCCTGCCCCAGAACTGAAAATCCAAGGTATGCAAGAAAAACTGAAGTGTAAATATTCAAGGGCAAAAAAAAAACACCTGGCACTCTTCCCTGACAGGCAACCTTAATGCAAGTTTGTTATTTTTGTTATTATCACAGGAGACGACAGGAGGACATGGCAGGATGTGAGCATGCCTTGTGGGTTTTTATTTAAAAACAAAACAAAACACCACTGTGTGGCTTGTCATTATTTTTACTGTTATTCAACAAGGGTTTTACATCTCAGCGTAATCACTTTCCAGTAGATCAGGGGAGGCACATCAACATCTCTGGACAAGAAAGTGGCAGGAGGTTGAGTCAGGTAAAAGCTGGGATTCACTTGTACCGTTCCCTCCCTCTCCATCACACACATGAACCTCGCATCAGTGCTTGCTGTTCTGCCACCAAAGTACTCAGAACGCTCTTGTTGTCAGCTGGTAATCCAGGAAGTAAGAAAGCTGTGATTTTTCTAGTCGAATCGCTGCTGCCAAAGATTGCCTTTCAGTCTCCGTAAACCAAAACTCTTTGGGCATTGTGACAAAATGCCACACAGGTACTGAAATGCAGGCATTCCAGCATTTTAACAGCAACTCCACGCTTTTTCTATACCCCAAGGTCTAGGAGCTGACATCCACGTGCATCCACAGGATCTTGGCCTTCTCCCTGACATGCGGTGTGTGTAGACCAGGCACACATCCGCAGTGGGAGGTTTTGTGTTGTTGTTTTTTAGCAAGAGAGATAATTCAGACCTTTGGTCCCTTCTTGCAGTTGGTCATGGAAAAGTCCACCAGAGACACCCAGGCTGATTGAACACTCTTTGCAAGATCAGGACCAAGGACATAAGCAAGGCATCCCCAAACTTGGCCCTCCAGCTGTTTTGGGACTACAACTCCCTAGCTAACAGGACCTGTGGACGGTCTCTGTTTTTAGCGGCATCAAACACCATAATGAATGATGCGGCTTCTAATCAATTCCAGGATTTATTTCTAGGAGTATTCTGCATGAATGAAATCTTTAGATTTCCAAATGAGCTTAGACTTAAGCTAATTTCTTTTAGAAATCACATATGTATACCACAATGGCAGTTCCATGTGGGAAAGTTCAGGGTGGCAGGAGAGGATATATTGTTCATTAATATCCTTCCTGACTTGCGCTAGCAAGTTCCTTTACTGTACTTAGCAATCTGGCTTGTCCAGGCTGAAATGGGTTCTAATATTTTCCTGGCCCACCCACTAGTCACATGCAAGGAAGGATGCTCCAGGTCAGGAGGAACAGGAAGTTCCAACTGGCTGGACCAAACATTCCCTTGCATGTCCACTCTAGCAAAACAAGGAATGATGTATTTGACTGCTCCCAGTGGATTGCATCCCACATTCCAAAAGGAAACTTTTGGCAGGTAGTTCTGAGTTGAGCAGAAACTTTTCTCTTTCTTTCTTTCTTTCTTTCTTTCTTTCTTTCTTTCTTTCTTTCTTTCTTTCTTTCTTTCTTTCTTTCTTTCTTTCTTTCTTTCTTTCTTTCCTGAGGAACTGATCAAGTTAGAACACCAGTTTTCAGTTTGTGAGTTGGGATGTGATCTACAGTGAAGTATGCCAACTGCATCACCTCCCATTCCTTTTCTTTAGGCTGTTCTTAAAGAAAGAAAAGGTGGGGAGAGACAAGCAAACGCAGTGCAAAAATCTTAAAAGTGGGTACTGTGCATGTTTTGATTAAAGACAGGCCCTAGGTCTGAATAAGCTAAAGACTATTCATAGAATCATAGCTGGAAGGGACCCTGAGCATCATCTAGTCCAACCCCCTGCAATGCAGGAATATGAAGTTGGATTGAACCTACAACCTTGGCATTAACAGCACCATGTTCTAACCAACTCAGCTATCCATCAGCACAGAGCTATCCTGTTGCTCTTTGCCAGGGACGAGGAATTTCTGCTGCTCCAGATGTTGCTGTACTACAACTGGAGGACGAGAGATTTCCGCATCCTTGCTCTTAGCAGACAAGAATACACTTAACTTCTTTAATTAAACAAACATAAAATTAGGGGTTAGCAATGCAGTGGTGTTAACAGAACAGCGGATCAACAGAACTACGCTGATCATGTATGGGCTAAGCCAATAAGACCAGGAGGGAGGTCTTACAGAAGCTGAGAAAAGCGACAGGCCATATTATCTGCTAACATCTTTTGGGCCTCCGCAACATATCAACACGTCATGTGCAAAAACACTGACTAGCAGTTTGTGGATTTGCTGAAGTGTGGCCTTTGTTTGCAATTCTGAAGAGTACAGCTGTGGCCTAACTTCAGAAAATAAATTAGTAGCTGGCTAATCTTACCCCATTCATGTACTCCTTGGAAAAAATGCCCCTCCCCTAATCTTGATGTAGGGTTTTGGTGGGGTTTTTTTTTGTCAACAGCATGAATAAGCAGAAAACTGAACTTTGCCACCAGTACAGGAATCTATTGTTTTATGAATGACAGATTGAAAGGAACATGAAAAAAAACACCAGCAGCCCAGAGGCTGTCAGTTGTGTGAAAGCATTCCTCCATTTGACTTTGGGTGGTCCTCTCGGAGACTGCCATGATTTCAACGCACTTCATCACAAAAGAGGGCGCAGCATGTGTGTACAAAAGGAGAAACATTTAATTACATGACTTTGAAAAGCTAGGTTATTGACTACATGATTGGCCTGCAAGTTGTATGCATTTGATTGCAGAACTTTCATTTTAAACAAAAATCAATTCAGCACATGTGGGAAACAAAACAGCATGATCGCAATAATTATACCAGTGAAGTGACTAATAACTTAACAGGCTGTGGTTGTGTTGCTGTTGCTTTCACTTAGTAGTTCAGCAAAATCTTATTTAAAAGTTGTGAATCAGGGGTGTATGGTTGACAGACCCCCAAAATGGGCACCATTTTGCATAAAATGCTCATTTTGCAGAGAGGAAAAGGTGAACTCTCTTCTCTGTACCTATTCCCGGACTCAAACTTCCCCACCCAAAGGTGCTATTAGCCTCCCAAGAGGATAATACAACATATATAAAAACATAATGTAAAAAAACCTTTCCTATACAGGGCTACCTTCAGATGTCTTCTAAAGATTGTATAGTTACTTACCGCTTTGGCTTGGGGGGGGCACATAACTCCATACCTTCCAACATTTCTCCACTGAAAATAGGGTCATCTTAAGGGAAGGCAGGGCATTCTGGGATAAAATCAGAAACTGAGGCAGCTTATGTAAATCCGAGATTGTCCCTGGAAAATAGCGACATTTGGAGGGTCTGCTCCCTGATCAAGACCCCAAAACATTCAGACTTAGCACCCATACAGATCCTCCTCCACAACCTCGCTACAAATTTCAGATGGGAAACGGCATATGTTTGTGTATTACTTCCCTACAATGGAAGAGAGTACATAAAAATTGGACTTGCTGATCGGAAGTTCAGCGGTTCGAATCCCCGCGACGGGGTGAACTCCCATTGTTCGGTCCCAGCTCCTGCCCACCTAGCAGTTTGAAAGCACGTCAAAGTGCAAGTAGATAAATAGGTACCGCTCTGGCGGGAAGGTAAATGGCGTTTCCATGCACTGCTTTGGTTCGGCAGAAGCGGCTTAGTCATGCTGGCCACATGACCCAGAAGCTGTACGCCGGCTCCCTCGGCCAATAAAGCGAGATGAGCGCCGGAACCCCAGAGTCGTCCACGACTGGACCTAATGGTCAGGAGTCCCTTTACCTTTAATCACAGAAAGCTTAAAAAAGAACAAGTGGTATAAAATACATTCCATAGTGCAATGCAAGGTTAATGTCGGTACCAAACGCACCAGATAAACATGAATGTTGCCAAATAAACTCCTATTTAGTGGGAATATAAGTCGCAAACAGCCCCCAAGTGGAAGCAAAGTCAAAGGGACATTTTTATTTTAATGTTGTTGTTGCTGCTGCAAAGCAGCAGGTGGCACTGTTCAGGCCCACGGCTTCTGCGGCTTGTGAGCTACCGGTAAGAGGCGTTAATTTCTCTGCCAAGGCTGGCATATGGTGGGAATGCAAAACACTCCCCCCCCTCATCTCTTCATCATCAGATCAGTCTGTAAAGCAGTCTTTGCCAACCAGGGCTGGCAGGAGGCTGATGGGAGCTGTGGTCCAAAACATCTGGAGGGTACTGGGTTGGTGACACTGGCAAAGCAGGCGACAAAAGGGCGGGGCGGGGTGTGCAACTTGGCAACCGCAAAAGAAAACTACACATGCATCCAGCCCCAGCCCCAATGCCGATGCCGCAGTGCATACCTGCCAAGTTGCTGTCAGAGAAATAAGGGACCGGGCCGGAAATAGCAGACCGGAAGTAGCGCTGCCGCCATTTTGGAACTGGGCAGAGCATGCTCAGAAGTGACTTTTGATGCTGCTTTGCCCAGTTCCAAAATGGCCGCCACGCCAGAAGTCGCACTGCAGCCATTTTGGAACTGGGCAGAGCAGCATCAAAAGTCGCTTCTGAGCATGCTCCGCCCAGTTCCAAAATGGTCGCCGTGCCAGAATAAACCGGGGAAAAACAAAAAAAAAAATCCGTTTTTTCAGCTAGGAACAGCTGGGAAAACGGGGATTTCCTGGGGAAAACGGGAGACTTGGCAACTATGGCCGCAGTGTCAGGAGCAAGCCAGCAGTAAATCACAGGGTGCAAGTTGGAATTAACTCTTTATTAGCAAAAACACAATCGGCACATGAGTGTTAGGCCTCATGAGCACAGCAACTCATCTCTGGCAGGTCTTGCCCCCATGAAGCGTGTTATGTACTAAGCTTGGATCCTAGAACAATAGGCAAGTAGGATCCTAGAATGCAACAACTGATTGGCTTGCAGGAAAAGACCAATCAGGCTCCAGGAAGAAGTTAGCCTATTAGGCTGGTAGGATCATAGAATGCAACAACTGATTGGCCTGCAGGAGAAGACCAATCAGGCTCCAGGAGGGAAGCAGAATCAGCCAATCAGACAGGACTCATTGTGTAAATAATGTACTGTATATAAAAGCCTGGGGTTTGGGGGGGGGTACTGTTTTACAAGCTGCAATAAAGAGCATGAAGTCACTACAGGACTCCGAGTATATTTCAAAGCCGGTGCTGAGACTGGAGATCTCCACCTCCCCACAGCTCTCTAAGTCCACTCCTCTCCGGGGTTTATTTCCTCCCAACAATCGGAGGCTGCGTCTGAGTGTCGCTAATCTCTCCTCCGCCCTGTTCAGGTCTCTTCCGGTTCTGGGAGACAAGGGGGAAGGGGAGCTTGTCACAGCCGGAGGGGGAGACACCTGTGTTTCTTCACCAGCCAGACTCATCTCCATGGGTGCCAACTCGCTCTCAGGGTTGTGGGTGCCCAAGCACCCATAGCCCCCTGGATTTGGCTCCTATGCTCACCTCTTCTTCTTGGCCTCTCTCCTCCCGTCCTCCCGCAGCACCCCTGACCATCATTCAAGGCACCCCTGGGTGCCACGGCACACTGGTTGAAAGCCGCTGCCTTTCGGGATGAGAGAGAATTATATTTTCTTAGCAACCAGGTGGTGCAAAGAGCTGGTATGTCATCGTGTCTACGGATCATATGCACACTTACCTGGAGATAAGCCTCCTCAGTGGAACTTAGGTCTGAGTAAACAGTGCAAGACACTGACCCCTTCCTTTGACTCCTGTCTCTGCCATTAACTCACCAGGGGGCTTAAGCAAGTCATTCATTCTCATCTTTAACCTCCCCAGTCCCAACCACAATGTGGGGGTAATCATGCTGACCTACCTTGCTGGGTTGTTGTAAGGGTAATACAGGGTGTGCTTTGGACACTCAAACTTCATCTAACTTGCTTCCAGTTATGATTTGATATAAAGGTAAAGGTAAAGGGACCCCTCACCATTAGGTCCAGTCATGACCGACTCTGCAGTTGCGCGCTCATCTCGCATTATTGGCCGAGGGAGCCGGCGTATAGCTTCCAGGTCATGTGGCCAGCATGACAAAGCCGCTTCTGGCAAACCAGAGCAGCACATGGAAACGCCGTTTACCTTCCCGCTGTAGCGGTTCCTATTTATCTACTTGCATTTTGACGTGCTTTCGAACTGCTAGGTTGGCAGGAGCTGGGACCAAGCAACGGGAGCTCACCCCGTCACAGGGATTCGAACCGCCGACCTTCTGATCAGCAAGCCCTAGGCTCAGTGGTTTAACCACAGCGCCACCTGGGTCCCTTATGATTTGATATACCCTTTGTCATAAGCCACCCTGAAGGCCTTAGTTGCCGCTGCCTGTAATACCTTTAATGAAGCCTGTCTTCTTAAGTGCAAAAGCTTGAAGTGATGGGGTTGTTTAATAAAAAGCCATAGCTGCTAAATTCAAATGCAGGTTTAATTTACTCACACACCCAGAGAAAGAAAAGTGTGAAAGTGGTGGCAACTCACCAGATCCAAGGTTCCTGATAAGTACATGTACTGACTGGTTGGAGAGAGATTAGACATAGGCTTGTCTCTGAGACATTTTTTTTGGGGGGGGGGAGAAGGATCTAACTAGAGAGGACTGTGGGGGAAATGGCTGCGCCTACATTTTTCTGTAGCCCTCTCGTTTCAGCTGTTGAAATGTAGGATACACATTTCTGTGTACTTAGTGAAGTCTGACTGACTCCAAATAAGTGCAGTGGTTCGGAACAGTGCCTTCTCTCGCAAGCATTTGATCAAACTGGTTTTATTTTTTTTTAAATCCTTGGAATGTAATTTCAGCTCACAGAGCACACCAGGCAACTGCGCCACAAACATGGCCTAAAACGAAGCACGTGGGTGCAGGTTTGTGAATTGCTACACCATTAGCCACTACTTCAAGGAACTTGAGAATACACACTCCTGCTTTGTAAATTTAAACCACTTGGGCCAATCGGAAATTCTAGATAAAATACTATGCGAGGCTGAAGCCAGGATATCCCTGTAGTGGAGTCAGCTGTTCCATAGCAGATGGAAGAAATTTGTTTTCAGTCCCTACTTTCCAGGGATAGCCTTGGATTTACAGAAGACACCCCAGTTTCTGATTTGATACGGAATGTCCTGCTTTTCCTTAGAATGTCCCTATTTTCATCAGAGAAATGGAGTTATCTGACCCCCAAGCCATCTGGAGGCAGCCCTGTATAGGGAAGTTTTTTCTTTTTTTCTTATGTATTTACAGCAGTACCTCGGTTTACAAACACAATTGGTCCCAGAAGTCTGTACTTAACCTGAAGCGTACTTAACCTGAAGCAAACTTTCCCATTGAAAGACAGTGGTACCTCGGTTTATGAACACAATTGGTTCCGGAAGTCTGTTCATAAACTGAAGCGTTCATAAACTGAAGCGAACTTTCCCATTGAAAGTAATGGAAAGTGGATTAATCTGTTCCAGACAGTCTGCGGAGTACTTAAACTGAAGTGTTCATAAACTGAAGCGAACTTTCCCATTGAAAGTAATGGAAAGTGGATTAATCCGTTCCAGACGGGTCCGCAGAGTACTTAAACTGAAGCGTTCATAAACTGAAGCATGGGTGTAATTGGTTACGGAAGTCTGTTCATAAACTGAAGCGTTCATAAACTGAAGCGAACTTTCCCAATGAAAGTAATGGAAAATGAATTAATCCGTTCCAGATGGGTCTGCGACATTCATAAAACGAAAATTCATAAACCGAGGTTCCACTGTAGTTACAGGTAGGTAGCCGTGTTGGTCTGAGTCGAAGCAAAATAAAAAAATTCCTTCGGTAGCACCTTAAAGACCAACTAAGTTCTGTTTCAAGTGTATCTGAAGAAGTGTGCATGCACACGAAAGCTCATACCAAAATAAAAACTTAGTTGGTCTTTAAGGTGCTACTGAAGGAATTTTCCCATTGAAAGTAATGGAAAGTGGATTAATCTGCTTCAGATGGGTCCGCGGAGTACTCAACCTGAAGCGTACTTAACCTGAAGCGAACTTTCCCATTGAAAGTAATGGAAAGTGGATTAATCCGTTCCAGGCGGGTCCGTTGAGTACTTAAACTGAAAATACTCAAACTAAGGCATACTTAAACCGAGGTATGACTGTATATAAGTTGGAAGTCACCCAGAGTGGCTGGGGCAACCAACTCAGATGGGCGGGTTATAAATAATAAAATCATCGTTGTTGTTGTTGTTGTTGAATAGGACATTCCTATTTTTAATGGGAATATGTTGGAGGGTATGGTAATATGCTGCTAGGCTCTTAGGCAGCCACTGTGTTTATAGTGCTATTCTTTGAAAGTTTGCTATTTCACTACAGTGGGCTTTGTTGAGTATTGATACTTATCTGTGTTCTTTATACTTGTATTTGAACTTAATACAATTTAAGGCTGTTAAAATCCACAGTCCTTAATGTGCATTTGTAAGGACTATTCCATTCTATTCAGGATAGCTTATGCAGCACTGAAAGTCAGAAATCACAACAAACTTGCGTCACTGCAAAAGCCTCTCTTTGAGCAAGTGGGAGGGAGTCTTCCCCAGACAATCAGTACGTGTTTTGGGTTACTCAGTTTTTCAGACCTTGATTCCTGCACGAAACTGTTAATAGCTCATTCAAGATGTTTGAAGTTTTGTTGCTGGTTTAAAAGAGATGTTATATCCTGAGTTACGGCACCCGCTAAAAAGGCTGTGCACAAAGAAATAGAAAGAAATAGAGGCAAAACCCACTGCAGACTTTATTGAGCACTTCCAGTTTAAAGCTGAACCAATTTCCAATGCAAAGTATATAGGGTTTTCCCTATAAAGGTCTCGAACGATGTCAGTTTACACCCATGAGGAATCATAGCAAAATACACCTTTTATATTTTACTGGAAGTTTGGGCTCTCAAGCTATTCTGTCGTTACAGTTTTGACTCTGAGTAACAGAGGCTGGATACCGCCATACATTGATGCCGAAATCCAGCATCGCCTGAGCTCGGCAAGTGCGGCTCTCTCCCGATGGAAGTGCAGAGTATTTGAAGACCAGGACATTTGCAGGGAAACCAAAATGCTTGTTTACAAAGCTATTGTACTGCCAACCTTACTGTATGCTTGTGAAATATGGACCACTTATAAACTCCGCCTCCAACTCCTTGAAAGATTCCATAAACGATGTCTCCGTGGGGGGGGGGGGATTAGACATCACTTGGGAAGACAGGTGAACTAATGCCAGTGTATTGGAAGAAGCAAAGATCTCCAGTGTATTGGAAGAAGCAATGATTCAACATCAACTTCGTTGGACTGGTCATGTTGTTCAGATGCCTGATTATCGTCTTCCAAAGCAACTACTCTATTCCGAAAGTGTAGTGCTGGTGGTCATCAAAAGAGGTTTAAAGACTCTCTCAAGGTAAATCTAAAAAAAATGTAGTGTAAACACCGACAATTGGGAAACACTGGCCTGCAAGTGTTCCAACTGGAGAACAGCCTTTACCACAGGTGCCATGGGCTTTGAAGACGCTAAAACCCAGGACAAAAGGGAGGAACGTAATTAGAGTAAGGCAAACCTTCACCATGATAAACTCCCGCCCGGAAACCTATGTCCCCTCTGTGGAAGGACGTGTGGATCCAGAATTGGCCTCCACAGTCACTTATGGACTCACTGTTAAGACCGTGTTCATGGAAGACAATCTTACTCAAAGTGATCGCCAAAGAAGAAGAAGAAGAAGAAGAAGAAGAAGAAGAAGAAGAAGAAGAAGAAGAAGAAGAAGAAGAAGAAGAAGAAGAAGAAGAAGAAGAAGAAGAAGAAGAAGAAGAAGAAGAAGAAGAAGATACATTTAAAGGACTCCATGCAAAAAAGAATCCTAGGGACTACAATCCTTCAATGTTTTATAATATTTGGATGTAAGACCAAGAGTTCCTGATAGTTCCAGCTGAAAAAAGCGCTGAGAGGGGTGAACATGGCCAGGATCTACAGAGATGTTGGGAAGGATAAAATGCGACTGGATTAAAATATCTAGATCAGCCTGGTGCCCTCTAGACATGTTGGACTACAACTCCCATCAGCCCCAGAGAGCAGGATGTGCCGGCGCTGATGGGAGTTGTAGTCCAAAACATCTTGAGGGCAGTAGGTTGGGCCAAAGGCTGACCCAGCTGGACTTTTGCATGGTAGAGAAGACACTTTCCATCCCTTGAACTGCTTGGATTGCTGTGGGGTGAACTCTGTGTGCCCTCCAAGTGTCCACAGGGCTTCTGCACGAGCCACGGCAATGATGAGGACCTGTGGGCGGTGAACAGAGCCACACCTCACTCTCATCTCCCTGGCAGCAGGCAGGCAAGGAGAGGCTGTTCAGTATCTAAGGGATTAAGGCAAGGTCTTGAAACCTATCCAGCCCATTCAGAGTGATGGAAAGGAGGGAGCTTCATTGGCTGTGCCGTCCGCCACAGGTATTTTAGGAGGATTATTCACCGAAGTGCTTTGTCCTGATGTCATGGAACAGGAACACCCAGGCAACCGAGAAAGTCAGATTGTTTTACTCTTGGAGTCTGAGAGCTCCAGTCGTAGTCCTCCTTGCCATCTCCTCTTTGTCCTGACATAATGGGAGCATTAGAGCTCCCCTTTTCTGACGGACTGAGCTGTGTTTACTAACCATTGTCACTGCATTTCCTGCAAGCTGCAAACGCCCTTTCTCTGATCCACAATGCATGAACTTTCTGACTCCCGGGGATACAATGGAGTGGATTTCTCCGCAGAGCTCGCATACATGTTCTACCTCTGGAAGGGAGGTTTAAGAAAGGAGCACGTGGTTTTCCTTGTCATGTGTCACGCCGGGCATGTCATGGACAAGTTCGGGAACAGAGGAGCCAGGGTTTTAAGGCTCGAACAAACTTGAATTAGGGGGAGTGCTGGAGCTCAGTGGTAGAGCCCCCTTTGTTCTCCACAGAGAAAAAGCAGCCTCTGGGGCTCCCACCCCCTCACGAGAACTGGGTGCTCTGTTGTCTCATCCCCACCCTCATTCAATCGCCTCCAACTCCTGGCCAGAGTTCTCAGAGAGAATCATGACAACCAATGGTGAAGGATCAGGGCCGCAGTGAGAAATGGGGCAGGGGGGCGCCAGAGCGATCATCGCACCATGGCGCCCGGGCGCCCGATGTGCTTAAGACGGCCCTGTGAAGGATGATGGGAATTTTAGTACGACAAAAGCTGCATAGGTCAGCAGTAGGTGGAGCATGAGATTCTTAATCTTAGGGTCATGGGTTCACGTTGGGCAAAAGATTCCTGCATTGCAGAGGGTTGGACTAGATGACCCTCATGGCCCCTTCCAACAATTCTGTGATTCTAGAAATGCACCACAGGTATAGAATAGGGGCGAGGAGCATAGCTGTCAATTTCTCCCTTTTTTTAAAGGGAAATTCCCTTATGCTGAATAGGCTTCCTCGCGAGAAAAGGGAAAACTTGACAGCTATGGTGAGGAGTCTCTGGCCCACAGGTAGGGTTGCCAGACTCAATAGAGGACAGGACTTCTGTGCCTTTAATTGCCCTGCTCTCTTTTGAGTCTGGAAATCTTAAAGAGAAACCAGAAGACCCTTTGCTTGGAAATTAAACAAAGGGTCTGCTGGTTTCTCTTTAAGGTTTCCAGACTCAAAAGAGAGCAGGGCAATTAAAGGCACAGAAGTCCTGTCCTCTATTGAGTCTGGCAACCCTACCCACAGGGCCAATTAGGTCCACCAGACTTTCCCATTTGGCCCATGAAGCCATTTTTGCTAAGCCACACCCACCTGTTCTATACCTGTTGTCAGGTGTGGGGCAGGTAAGGGCAGGGCTTGGCTGAAAGGGTGTTTGCAGGCCCTGTCAGTCAGCTGGCATTCCTCTTAAAGCACCCACTTGCCCTACACTTTGGGGTTCTTAAGATCAGACAAGCTCCAAGATCCAAAAACCCCCATAGTCTTAACATCAACAACAGTTGCCCCAGTAAAAGGTCCAGATTTTGTTTGAATGGAAAACCTCCTCTCACACACTTTCTCTCGGATTGCAGGTGGTTTTGCACATTTGAAAGAGCTGGCATCGAAGCACGGCTTTCCTTTAAGGCGAAAAGTCACCTTCAGCTGAGTAAATAAACACTCTGGGTTGGAACATGAGCAGAATGTCGCTTTTTGAGGTCCACATTCTTTCCCAGAAAATGCTTGAAGAATCCTGCAAAAAGAAATATGAGTCATCAGCCAAATTCAACACAACTGAGGAGCCACTGCTTTCCCCATAGAAATCAGCAACATTTACTTCCCCACCATGCTTGTTTAGACAGACCCAGGAGAAAGTAAGCTAAAGAGGGGAATGGGAAGTCACAGACCAGCATGTTTGGGCAGTGCAAGGAAGAGAAAGCTGTGATGCGTCAAGAATGTGGGTCAATTGGGTATTTCCTCCCAGTGCAAACTCCAGCTTCAGAGAAGGGGTTTTCCTCCAGGGCTAGAGGGAGAGAGGAAAAGCACAAATTCCTTGGGCCTATTGGGATTCAAGTGCATACCGTAAATGTAGGTTTGCACAATGAAAATAGATCAAAGCATCCCGGGACCTTAGCCCCAAAGATCCGCTTTTAAAAATAAACTTTTCTTGCGGTTTAAAAAAGTGGGGGGACGAGAGAATGATTAACGGGAAAACATACAAATGCCTCGCAAGCAAATCGGGATGAATGCTCAATAAACAGGTCATCTGGAGGAGGCTTTTACAAAGGTCTCCACTATTTTATCTGTAAGCTGCCTTCAGTCCCCATCTGGGGACGAGGCGGGATATAAATATTGTTACAGGTCATCCCCATTTCTGCCGAGCAGTAACAAGATTCCAGGTCTTGGCACTTAACTAGCGTTTGTGTTCCTTTGGAAGAAGGCACAGTGGAGATCAGTGTCTTCAAGAAATATGGTTTATCTTGCACATATTTGCAACCTGGGCTTTGATGGAGAGAGTGCAGAACGTTGCACCCTATGTTGTTCTCCTATAGCTTCAGCAAGCCAGCCATCCCCCCTGGTCTCTTGGTACAGCCTCTCCTAGCCAGCTTGCATGAAGTTCTGGCCCCTCCTTTCTCCTTCCCAGAAACCCTTGCTCCAAGCCCCTCAATTCAAAGGGACACCTTTTTCCTGTGGTGACATCACTCCCCTCCGTTACCCTGGCAACCTCCCCCTCCATGCCGGCAGGTCTTCTACCTGGTTGGTGGCTCCCATTATCAAGCAAACCATTGTTCTTGTATTTACATGAAAAGCAATAAAATTTATTGGGGAAAACAAACAAACAAACAAACCATTACAGTATAAGCTTTTTGTGTCTTCATTGACTCCTGCCCCCAGGTATCACCAGGCTGGCCTCATGAGGAAGGGAGTTATTTCGAGCCCTTGCTAAATTCATGAACTTAGGAGTTTTTTCAAAATCCGACCCTTTGCTGAATGTAGAGATTATGGGGGTCTGCCCCCCACAACTCAAAATCACCATCATCTAACTATAACGCCCAGGATGTATTTATTTATTTTGGGGGAGGGAGTGCTTTATATATATGGTGTGCATGCAGCCAGCAAAAGAGACACATGATAAGCACTTGCTGAAAGATCTTCCTACTAGTTGGGAAAATGGAGAGCCTTGCATGAAATTGACTCCTTGACTGCTACAGAAAAGCAAAGAGGATAGATGGCATAAACCTTGGCCTAAGAAACAGGTCAAGACAAAAGGCAGAGACTGAGTAAGCACTCCATGCTCTGTTGTACAAGCAACTCTGCTGAAAAAGCTGGGAACTCTCAGAGCTTCACCACTCGATGTATCTAATGACATCCTTTTGCTCCTGAAGTGCTCAGACTAGGCAGACTGGAGGCACTTAGCTGCCTAAGGGCTGTGAAGGTCTCAGCCCAGCCGTGTAGACTATTGACTGAAGAGAAGCAGCAGGCTGCCCCGGTACAATGCCACCGTTTCTTACAACTTAAAAGCACTTAATGCCCCAGAGTGCCGAGTGTGGCAGACCATGGCAGTGTTGTTACAGGTAAGGGCTTTGAAGGACAGGTGAGGATGCAAAGAAATAACAAAGAAGAGGCAGGAAAGCAGCAAACTCAAGCAGTCTCTCATTTCAGGAGACAGGTTCTTCAAAATGTTTGCATCCTTTGACTGTCGTGTCATGGCTGCAGGCCTTGGGAGAATCTTCATGTGAGCTTTTTAGTAAGGTTTTCCATGCTACAATAAGATATGCAAAACTAATGCAAATTAACAAAAACGACAAAAAAGTACGAATAGAATAAGTAGAATACAGAGTCCTCTTTTAAAGGTAGTTTTTAACCCATTACTGTACCACTCACAGAAGGTAGCAGCCCCTCCCAGCTCTCGTCTGGTATTTTTCCTTTTTCCTCACAGCTTTTCACTCTGAGAGAACAACATTGTTAGCAACACGATCTCAGCCTGTCAGGGATGACAGAACCAGCATGATGGCACCACACAGCCAATCACATTTAGCAATGTTCACACCATGAAGCCAATTCAGAGTGAGGGCAACAAGTATTGCCTTCACTCTGAATGGGCGTTGAGGAAAAAAGTGTGCAGCAAATCTGTTTGCCACCACTCATAGTCGCCACCATCCTGAAAAACTGATGGAAGGGGAACATTTTTTTAAACAGAGTGAAAATGTCAAGGAACAGCCTTCTGCACATTTTAGCTTAGCCACATTACATACAAATAAATGGAGAGATTCATATATTGCATACAGTTTGCCTACAATCTAAAATAAAAAAGGTAGAATTAAAGTGTGGAATACCACTCCCAAATATGCTGTCAACATAAAAGCCTTTGATACCAATGACTTCATAACGCAAATGGAAGACCAGAAAAGTCACTTAGTCTTCAAGCATGTGTAATACAAAATGCAAAGGAAACCCAATACGTTGTCTGAATGCTTTGAGATCTTACACTGGACCAGACGTGCCATTATTCTGTGGGTGGCTCCCTTCTTCTACATTTCCTTCCATTGTTCATTGATGTCAAAGAGATGACATGTGACTCACACACAGCAAACAACTCTCAGGTGTCAATCCATTTTTATACATAACCTACCAGTAGTGCTGGTGATATTCTGATCCAGGAAGGGGTAATCCTCCAGTGAATTTACAGTTTACCAAGAGCTTTCCCCCCCTTCTTCTTCCAAAAAGTCTTGACAACTAAAAAATATTGTCTTGATTCCTTTGGCACCGGGTGCGTTGGGAGGAGGAAGTAACCAGCGTGAGTATTACGCGGCAGACTGTTCAAGGTTGGGCAGCTGTGAAAAAGAAGGTGCATTGCAGTGAATTTGATGATTCACAAACAAGTTTGAGGTGTTTGAAAGACCCAGTTGTGAGGTAGCCAGCAACCAACAATCCAGTGTGAAGCCAGATCCAGTCTCAATGGGGCCAACAGAAAGTGGGAAGTTAGAGCCCAGGGAATCATAGACCCATAGAATTGTGGTGTTAGAAAGGACCCTGAGGATAATCTCATCCAACCCCCTGCAGCAGTGCAGGAATATGCAGCTGTCCCATACTGGGATCAAACTTGCAACCTTGGCATGATCAGCACCATGCTCTAACCCAGGCTTCCTCAGCCTTGGCCCTCCAGATGTTTTGAGACTGCAATTCCCAGCATCCATGACCACTGGTCCTGCTAGCTAGGAATCATGGGAGCTGTAGGCCAAAAACATCTGGAGGGCCGAGGTTGAGGAAGCCTGCTCTAACCAACTGAACTCTCCAGGCTGTCTCCAAACAATGAACCATGGTGGGAACTATTTGTGATTTTGGGGGGGGGCGGTGGGGGGCGGTCTCCAACAATGTATCCTCAGTGAGCCCTCATGAACCTGCAAGAGACAAGAGGCACACAATTTAATCATCCTCTCATGCCACCTACTGCTGTTCAGACAATTTTAAACTCTGCAAAACAGGAGAATGCCCTTGCTGTCCCAGTTTCAGATTTGACCCTGGAATATCCCACTTTTCCTGCTTAGGACGTCCCTCTTTTCATTTGAGAAATGTTGGAGGGTATGGAGTTATGCGACCCCAAGCCAATATAAAACCTTTACAAGACATCTGAAGGCAGCCCTGTATATGGGAGGTTTTTTAAATGTCTAATGTTTTATTATGTGTTTATATATGTTGGATGCCACCCAGAGTGGCTGGGGCAACCCAGTCAGATGGGTGGGGTATTATTATTATTATTATTATTATTATTATTATTATTATTATTATTGAATAAGATGTCCCTGTTTTCAATGGAGAAATGTTGGAGTGTACGGGGCCATTCATTCATGACCCCCATCCCTACTTTAAAATGATACAGCCCTAGCACCTCAGGAACCTGGCACCTCATTCCCACCCCATTCAATTACATATATAGGCCACACCTTCAATATCTTGAACGAACATATTGATTATGAACAGTTGATGTCATGCTTTCTCTCTGACATCTGACATCAGGAACCACAGGACAGAGAAACCAGTAGGAGAACACTTCAATCTCCCAGGACATTCTATACAAGATCTCAAAGCAGCTGTTTTATTACAGAAAAATTTCAGAAACAGACTGGAAAGAGAAGTTGCTAAATTGGAACTCATTACCAAGCTTAAAACCACGGAGCCACCTGGGATGAACAAAGACATAGGATTCTTATCTCATTATGCATGATCAAGCTTTCTTTAGCGCCTCAGCCTTGCTTTTCCCCCCGCAGGACCAATTGCAGTCATTAACAGTCGTTAACAGCCATCAACAGGTTTACCACTCCTATCAGTCCATCACCCATTCCCACCCACCCCCACCACCCTCTGTATATATATAAGGGTCTGACTCTTCTGTTTCAAGTGTATCTGAAGAAGTGTGCATGCACACGAAAGCTCATACCAAAATAAAAACTTAGTTGGTCTTTAAGGTGCTACTGAAGGAATTTTTAAATTATGCTTTCTCTCATCATTGCTATGCTACAACTTGACAGTCTGACAGACAAGCCGATCAGGCAAATACTTTCAAGGTGTGTTGCTCTTATGCACTCACCACTAATAAAATGTTTTGCTTTGTAAGAATACATTGATATTGATATTATTATTATTATTTTATACCCTGTCCATCTCTGGGTGGCTTCCAGCAAAATATAAAAAATAATAAAATGTCAAACAGTAAAAACTTCCTGATACAAAGACTGCTTTTCAGTTATCTTCTGAAATTCATGCAGTTGTTTATCTCCTTTACATCTGATGGGAGGGCGTTCCACAGGGTGGGTGCCCGGGCGTGCACAGAGGCGATTTTCGGCCGGCAGGAACTGCTTTCTTATAAATCCGGGGGAATTACGGGATATTTTGCCATTCGGGATAACAACGGGAAACAGATTTAAATACGGGGGTTTCCCGCGAAAAACGGGAGACTTGACAGCTATGCGCGGATGGTCCACGAATTAGCATGTTTTTACATGAATAGAATGTGTCCTTTTATTTAAAATGCATCTCTGGGTTATTTGTGGGGCATAGGAATGCCTTCGATATTATTATTATTATTATTATTATTATTATTATTATTATTATTATTGAAAATATAGTCCGGCCTACCACATGGTCTGAGGGACGGTGCACCGGCCCATGGCTGAAAAAGTTTGCTGACCCCTGATCTATGTATATATTTTTAAAAGCACACACAATTGTTTATACTTTATGTACCATTAGGTGGCACTCTTCAGATGCAGTCTCAATATTCCATTTCCGGCATTCACCCTGAAGGACGTTTGCCATTAATAATGTACACAGTTCCATTTTGTAAACCACCTTTTGTTTTCTTTGATCAGAAAGCAATTTTATTTTGTAAAATGTACAATGTCACTGCCTTTTGAGGAAAAGGGGAGAGAATACCTTGAATGTTTGCTTAACTTTATTGTAGAAGGAAAGCCTTTCTGTAAAACTTCTGTAGATCAGTGTTTTTCAACCTTTTTTGGGCAATGGCACACTTGTTTCATGAAAAAAATCACGAGGCACACCACCATTAGAAAATGTTTAAAAAATTACTCTTTTTTTTTTTTTTTGGCTTTGTGTTGGCGTTCAGAGTCTCTTAATTAGCGTTGCTTTTGCTCCTTAGAACCGGCGCTCTTAGCTGCTCAGTTCTCCTTTTAACAAAGTCTCTGTCTTTAATGTAAAACACACCGCAGTCTCTCTTGTTTTTTCTCTCCCTTTTTAACTAACGTTTGCCTCGTAAGAAATCCCGTGTTAACAGTTTTGTAATATTAGAAGGGCTTCCTTCATATTTTCCCTTCTTTTCCCCGCGAAATACTTCACTGGCGTCTATTTCATTTAATGGGGAAAGAGTCCTTTTTTCCTTAATAAGCTGGTCGCTTCCGCGCTCAGCGTCAGTCTTTTTTCCGGTTCCCCTCTCTTTCGATGGTTCTAATGACTTTTTCTATGTTTTATTTTGGGGTTATGTTAATGGATATTCCCCCGCCTTGCCCCCTCGGACTCTAAGGCTTGCTCGCCTTGGGTTGCTCTCCGCCTTGCGCCACGAGTTCCCGTCGTCGTCTCACCTCGTCGGAGATGTAGGCTTCGGTGGTCTCCCTTTTACTGGCGCTGCAGGCTTCAGTTTCATCCTGGTCACCCCAGGATTCACGGGGTCACCTAGCCTCTGCGTTGCCCCCAAAACCCCTTTAGGCGGCCGCTTTATTCACGGAGCTTCTTCAGAGCTCCGGCAAAGCGTGTCCGTAGCAGGCGCGAGGAAACCGGAAGCCCCGGAAGGCTGACTCTGCCTTCTTTCCCCGCAGAAGCGCTTCCCCCTGCTGGCGCCTGCCAAGCTCCTCTTGGAAGGAACCACACACGCTCAGCCAGCCAGCCAGCCAGGGATCCTGCAGGTGCGACGCGGCGGCTCGCCGCCCCACTGCCATCTTTTCCCCACGGCACACCAGGCAACATCTCGCGGCACACTAGTGTGCCGCGGAACAGTGGTTGAAAAACACTGCTGTAGATACTGGAGAATGTCATTTGACCATGGGGCATTTTAAAATGTCTCAGATCCCCAAGTTCAGCTGTCTGTATGCACCAATGTTGCAGCATCAAAATTTCAATTATAAGGGAGCGCTGTAGATTGCAGTGCAGATTTCTGTAATGTTTTACATATTTAACTCGATTTTAAATTATTTTATTTATTTATTTTCATTTATTAAAAGTTTGCCTATGAAACATCTCAAAGCGATTTACTGAAAAATCTTTTAAATGCTAACTTTTAGATGCCAGCTGAAAACTTTTTTATTCTGCCAAGCCTATACGAAGGCAGTTAAGTACACATCCTTCCACATTGTATTAATCAATGTCTGTTTTTAACTTTTTAAAATTGGTTTTAATGTGTCATTTTATGCCTTTTGTTGTTGTAAACTGCTTTGATATAGTTTTATGACAAATATTTTTATAAATAAAAAATAAAAAGCATCAAAAACATGTAAAACAGTTACATATATAAAAGCAACATCAAATTCTATGAATAGATGCAAGCAGGCATAAAAATCTATGCTTAAAAGACTTTCTTCAGGTGTTCAATGTGGCTAACACATTTAATAAAAACTACATAAGTTGAACTATTTCAGCTTATGAAATACATATGTTGAACTATTTCAACTTATATTCCAGCTGAACTATTTAAAATTTTAAAAGATGATGCTGTTAAGGTGCTACACCCAATATGCCAGCAAGTTTGGAAAACTCAGCCATGGTCAGAGGATTGGAGAAGATCAGTCTACATCCCAATCCCAAAGAAGGGCAGCGCCAAAGAATGCTCCAACTACCAACAATTGCGCTCATTTCACACGCTAGCAAGGTTATGCTTAAAATCCTACAAGGCAGGCTTAAGCAGTATGTGGACTGAGAACTTCCAGAAGTGCAAGCTGGATTTCGAAAGGGCAGAGGAACCAGAGACCAAATAGCAAACATGTGCTGGATTATGGAGAAAGCTAGAGAGTTCCAGGAAAACGTCTACTTCTGCTTCATTGACTATGCAAAAGCCTTTGACTGTGTCGACCACAGCAAACTATGGCAAGTTCTTAAAGAAATGGGAGTGTCTGATCATCTCATCTGTCTCCTGAGAAATCTCTATGTGGGACAAGAAGCTACAGTTAGAACTGGATATGGAACAACTGATTGGTTCAAAATTGGGAAAGGAGTACGACAAGGTTGTATATTGTCTCCCTGCTTATTTAACTTATATGCAGAATTCATCATGCGAAAGGCTGGACTAGATGAATCCCAAGCCGGAATTAAGATTGCCGGAAGAAATATCAACAACCTCAGATATGCAGATGACACAACCTTGATGGCAGAAAGTGAGGAGGAATTAAAGAACCTTTTAATGAGGGTGAAAGAGGAGAGCGCAAAATATGGTCTGAAGCTCAACATCAAAAAAACCAAGATCATGGTCACTGGTCCTATCACCTCCTGGCAAATAGAAGGGGAAGAAATTGAGGCAGTGAGAGATTTTACTTTCTTGGGTTCCATGATCACTGCAGATGGTGACAGCAGTCACGAAATTAAAAGACGCCTGCTTCTTGGGAGAAAAGCAATGACAAACCTTGACAACATCTTAAAAAGCAGAGACATCACCCTGCCAACAAAGGTCCATATAGTTAAAGCTATGGTTTTCCCAGTAGTGATGTATGGAAATGAGAGCAGGACCATAAAGAAGGCTGATCGCCGAAGAATTGATGCTTTTGAAGTATGGTGCTGGAGGAGACTCTTGAGAGTCCCATGGACTGCAAGAAGATCAAACCTATCCATTCTGAAGGAAATCAGCCCTGAGTGCTCACTGGAAGGACAGATCGTGAAGCTGAGGCTCCAATACTTTGGCCACCTCATGAGAAGAGAAGACTCCCTGGAAAAGACCCTGATGTTGGGAAAGATGGAGGGCACTAGGAGAAGGGGACCACCGAGAACGAGATGGTTGGACAGTGTTCTCGAAGCTACGAACATGAGTTTGACCAAACTGCGGGAGGCAGTGCAAGACAGGAGTGCCTGGTGTGCTATGGTCCATGGGGTCACGAAGAGTCGGACACGACTAAACGACTAAACAACAACAACATAAGTTGATGCTTGTTTGTTTGTTTGTCTGTTTATTTTGCAAAAGCTGAAATGCAAAAGCAGCCAAATATAACTCTGGGTTGTGGGTTTACAAAAGATTCCTGCATTGCAAGGGTTTGAACTAGACCAGGGGTCAGCAACCTTTTTCAGCAGGGGGCTGGTCCACTGTCCCTCAGACCCGACTATATTTTGAAGGGGGGAAATAATAATAATAATATTGAAGGCATTCCTATGCCCCACAAATAACCCAGAGATGCATTTTAAATAAAAGGACACATTCTACTCATGAAAAAACATGCTGATTCCCGGACCATCCATGGGCCGGATTGAGAAGACGATTGGGCCAGATCTGGGCCCCGGGCCTTAGTTTGCCTACCCCTGGACTAGACCCTTGGAGTCCCTTGCAGCTCTACAATTTTAAGACTTAATCTCACCCAGTGGCATAGCTAGCCGCTCAAGTGCCTGGTGTGGGGGCATGTTTGCAGCCGGGGCGGGGCGATCTGCCCATGGGGGCGGGGCGAGCCTCTCCAATGCTTGGAGCCTCTCCACTGCCTCCCCCTCAGCTGTAGGGCGGCAGTAGGCAGACTGCCGTTTCAGGCAGCGTAGAACCTGCAGGCACTTAAGCCACCACATCACTCCTAAAAAGGTTCATGAGCCCTATTTTATTTTATTTTTAACTCATTTTGGAATATGAAGGTTCTGTGCAATGTAAGTACACGTGGCAAACCTTTGTAAGACAAAGCAGCGAAAGGCAGGTTTTTGAAGAGAAAGAAATGGCCAGCGACCCCCACCCAGCTGCCATGTGGGCAACGGTGGCATTTCCAAACTTGCCATGGGCTGTGAATAATTTTTTCTAAAAAATGAGTCATCTCCAACAAATCCCCTTCAGCACTCCATTCTCCAAAAGGCAAGGCATCCAGAAAAGAATTCTAAATTCCCAGTGGGCGAGATGGTGAATGGAAAGAAGGAAGCTTTTGCCCTCTTGCAAAATCAGTAAGCCTCAAAGGACGAAGGCAATGCCTCTGCTAAGAAAGCAGAGCGCTCAATTGCGACAGAGGCAGTTGTAAACACGCTTGAGAAGTTCTGTCTCTGCAGGGACTGAAATCTCGTGAGGTCTCAAGCCCATGACTTAACCTGACTTTGCGCTGGGAGACAGGGATCACTCAGGGACACGAACTCTCTTAGTCAAAAAATAGAGCGCAAGAAATGAGAAATAGCGTGTGGAAAGTACACCAGTCAAACAGTTATTGGACCTTTTAGGCCAGCATTGTGGCCAGGTGGACTGGTCATTTGTCCTCCTTTCGAGGGCAGCTGGCAGGGTGGGGTACTGCCCCAGAAACAGCCTCCTGGTAGCAGCAGCACTTACAGTTGCCAGGGATGTCATAGGTCATGGCGTCACAGGTGAACTAGCAAACCTAAGCCACACCTTTCCAGCTGGTGTGTCCGCACCATTCTGTCCCTTGCTGACATCCTGCCACCCACCCACCCCAATTCCTGTAAGCAGCTTCAATGCCACCGCCAGGAGGTCAGCTTCAAAACTCCTGCTCCAGTGGCCACTTCTGCCTCCTTTATAGAGGGCAGTCCTCCATTTGAAAGTAGGGCAGGAGCTCTGAAGTTGGCATACCTGCCAAGTTACTGTCAGAGAAATAAGGGACCGGGCCGGAAATAGCAGACTGGAAGTAGCGCTGCCGCCATTTTGGAACTGGGCGGAGCATGCTCAGAAGCGACTTTTGATGCTGCTTTGCCCAGTTCCAAAATGGCCGCTGCGCCAGAAGTCGCACTGCAGCCATTTTGGAACTGGGCAAAGCAGCATCAAAAGTCGCTTCTGAGCATGCTCCGCCCAGTTCCAAAATGGCCACCGCGCCAGAATAAACCGAAAAAAATCCGTTTTTTCAGCTAGGAACAGCTGGAAAAACGGGGATTTCCCGGGGAAAACGGGAGACTTGGCAGCTATGGAAGTTGGCAGTCCACAGTTAACAACCGGGCACTGAGACTGAGCAGGCCACCCGGATGCAGTCCTACCTACTGCAGTAAGATGCGTTTAAATTAAGGTTACCAGATCTTTTTCAATGAATCCGGGGACACTTTTTCAATGAAACAGGGACGTCTGGTAACCTTAGTTTAAATTATTGTATTTTTTTCTGAATGTGCATTCATACAAATTGTTACTGTTCTTGTTGTTAAAAATTCCTATACTCCCTCCATCCGTAGATCTCAGGGCGGTTCACAGCACAAAAATGCAAGATAACAAACACAAAATACATTATAAAAACAAAAACAAACCAATAACCCCCCTCCCATAGCACATTTGAAAGGGGATAGGACAGTGGTTCCCAACCTTTTTTTGGCCATGCCCCACCTAAGCATCTCTAAAATCCTGGTGCACACACACACACACCCAGCCCGGTGACATACAATACTTATTATTCAAAAAGTGAACATGTGGAGAAAGCCTAAAAGGTCATTAACTGTTAATAATTCATTCTCAAATTGCCCCCTTAAAAATGTGGAGAAAGCCTAAAAGGCCATTAACTGTTAATAACTCATTCTCAAATTGCCCCCTTAAAAATCAAATTGCCCCCCTGTGGGGTATAGGATGTAATCAGCCTGAAGGCGTATAATGAAGGTGCCAAGGGAGCCTCTTTGGGGAGAGCATTCCACAAACAGGGAGTCACCGCAGAAAAGGCCCTTTCTCATGTTGCCGCCCACAAGGAAGGACCTCATATTATGATCTCAGGATCTGGGTAGGTTCATATGGAGAAAGGCGGTCCTTGAGGTATATATTAGCATATGCAAATTTAATGAAAATATGTGTTCCCTTTTGTCTTTTTTTGTGGGTGTGGGCGTGATCTATTTCCACTTTCCTGGCAATGTACATGTGTGTGCCACCCTAACTATAACAGCAGTGTCAAAGCACCAGGCCTTACGGGCATTCCTCTCTTCCTACTCAAAAGCCTTTTACTGGAGATGCCTGGCCCTTACTCATGGAATCATGTGCTCTACAGTTATGGATCCTCTAAAGTAGCAGTCATGCTAATAATACCATTTATAGAGCTTCTTTTATTTTCTCAAATAGTTTTGCACCTATTAATCCTTACAATAACCCTGCAACCAAGCTCCAAAATATAGGCCAAAAGAGAGCAGGTCTGGGAAGTGTGAGGCATACAGTGGGCACCACCGAAAAGGCCCTGCTCTGTGTAGCTCCTGCCCTGTTATTTGATAGGGTGCCCACTTGCCCTCCTTCTTGACATGGAATGCTCTCTATTGTAGTCTCCAAGTCCAGCACAAAGACCATAAGAAGGGAAAGCAGGGACCATGAAGTTCTCGACAGCTGTTAAGCAAGCAAACACACAGGTCACCTTTGTCACAGTCAGGGTCCCTATGTCCTGGCCAGGCCTGCACCCAATCTTGTTTCTCTACAATCTTGTTTTTCCTCAGTAACCAAAATTATATTATCAACATATACAAGCAGAAAAGTTGTTTCCCTTCATTTGCAAGGAATCGTACAAAACAAAGTGGCACTAATAAAGAAAAGTTCCAGGGTGGCAACAGAAAGCAAACTACAAATGCTTTTGCAGTTCATCAAAACTATCCACTGGCTAGCCCTGAGTCTCATAGTCATAGCTGCCAAGTCTCCCGTTTTCCCCGGGAAATCCCTGTTTTTCCAGCTGTTCCTAGCTGAAAAAATGGATTTTGTTTTTGTTTTTCCCCAGTTTATTCTGGCACGGCTGCCATTTTGGAACTGGGCAAAGCAGCATCAAAAGTCACTTCTGAGCATGCTCCGCCCAGTTCCAATATGGCGGCAGCGCTATTTCCGGCCCGGTCCCTTATTTCTCTGACAGCAACTTGGCAGGTATGCTCATAGTTGCTGGGCCTGAGTTGCCCTGCCCTTGCATGAAGCATTGGGTTCACAATTTTGGGAGAGGGGAGACTGTGGCACTGGGGAGCGGGCAAGGCCCCCTAGATTTAGAGGCCTGAGTTGTCCTGCCCTCACATGAAGTCTTGGGTTTGCAATTTTGGGAGAGGGGCGACTGCCCACTGGGGAGCGGGAGGGCTGGCGAGGCCCCCTAGTTTTAGAGGCCCTAGGCTTCAGCCCACTTAGCCTATACATCAATTCGGCACTGGGGTGAGTACCTGTGTGGGGTTCCCGCATCTCTACACATTTGGCAGGAGGGAAGGACAGAGCCACATGGCAGGGGGTAGCCAAGGGGTTGGTTTGCACAGCCACTTCCTTGTATAGCCACACCCCCTGACTTGCCCAAGGTTCAAAATCCTGGCCACCACACAAAAAAACACCAGAAATTTTGAAATCGACAGTTCCACCAGCAGCAAAACGAACATATTTTTTGCTGCCTGCCTGGGACTGCAAAAACAGGAAATCAAACAAGCACTGGAAGGAAGACTGCACTATGTAGCTGGTGTGCTGTATTGGTTGTGCAGGGCTCAACTAGGCAGCCCACCTGCCACCACAATGACCTTTCCTCTCTCTGGAACCTGAAATACATATCCAGAGTTTAATGGAATTTCATGAAATGAGTTCCGATTCATTATTTCCGTGACCTCAGCTACTAAATTGGAGCCTTGCAAATCACTAATTGCAAAAGGAGTATTGAAAAGTATTGTTATGAAAGGATTATGCTCCCACAATAGAATCTCCCCTTTTAACTACAGGAAACAAGTCTTGCTTCATACCAGAGACATTGCTTAGTGGAAGGCGTTGCCATGGGAAGTGGATGCTCCTTGTAAGTCAACCTCTTCTTTTCCCCTTCCAGCGTTGCATGAAGAGTACTTATAATTGATGGGGTTTGACGAATTCTGTTCGTGAAATATCCAACCCCTTGAGGTTTTGTAATTGCATGAAAGACACATCTATTCATTTAGTTCATTTTTTCATCAATATTGAGTAAGAGAAAGCGAGCAGATTTATATTGTTTGGTGAATGGCTTTTATGTTTATTCTCAGTGTTGCCTAAGATTCTGACATCCATTTCATTTTCATTTATTAGACCTGAAGGTCTCCAGGCAACTTACAACGAAAATATATACAGTACATAATACCTGGGGGGGGGAGAGAATGGGGGAATCATAATCATATAATACATTAATACATTAATATTTCATATAACATTCTTTTTTCCAAAAATCTTTATTATACATCAATTTACATAAAACTTAACAAATACAATACAATACAATACATATACAGTGGTACCTCGGGTTAAAGATGCTTCAGGTTACAGACGCTTCAATTTTTTTCAAACACTTTATTACGGCCATAGGCCCATATTTAGATACCAACACAGAATAACATACATCATACAGCAGAATAAAATAGGATAAAAGAAAATTTTAAATTTCATTTACAAAGTAGGAACAACATAACACTTGGTTCATCAGGTCACCACTATAAATCAGACACTTGGATGGAATATCAATAATAATAAAGTAACCCATTTTTCCTCTTATAGGATAAAACTGCAATCAGATATCTGGCTACAAGGAGTGATCTGCTCGGATCATTGTCCTGTAGCAGATATATTAACTGAGATTCCGGAGTCTCAACCAAAGTTTCTGATATTAAGGGGGATAAAAATCTGGTCCGAGGGACCATGTGCAAGGGGCAACAGAATAATATATGATGAAGGGATTCTATGGTTCTGTTGTCTACAGACCCTTCAGGTTACAGACTCCGCTAACCCAGAAATAGTACCTCGGGTTAAGAACTTTGCTTCAGGATGAGAACAGAAATTGTGCGGCGGTGGCACAGTGGCAGCGGGAGCCCCCATTAGCTAAAGTGGTGTCTCAGGTTAAGAACAGTTTCAGGTTAAGAACGGACCTCTGGAACAAATTAAGTTCTTAACCCGAGATACCATGGTAATGTAATGTTGGGTATGTATTATAATATAACATTCTTATTATGAAAAAAAAAACCAATACTCAAACAATAGAAAAGCACAAACAGTAAGCATGGATGAACCAATGGGACCAAATAGTATGGGAAACATAGCTGCCAAGTCTCCCGTTTTCCCCGGGAAACCCCCGTTTTTACTTACCTTTTCCCGGTGGTCCCCCATATCACTTTGTCTCCCGTTTTTCTCCGTTATTTTCTCCTGCCGGTGACCATTTTTTTTCTGATTTGCCCTTCTATGGGCACAAAAAATGGCCGCTGCCAGCTTCAAAAGTCGCATCTATGCATGACCGGAAGTGCGTAGATGCGACTTCCGGTGTCGGTGGCGGCCATTTTGGTGCCCATAGATGGGCGGGGCGACACCGGAAGTTGCGTCGACACACTTCCGGTCATGCATAGAAGCTACTTTTGAAGCCGGCGGTGGCTATTTTTGGTGCCCATAGAAGGGCAAAGCGATACCGGAAGTTATGTCGACGCAACTTCCGGTGTCACACGGCTGCTGGTCCCGGATTCTGCAGTCCAGGACTTGGAAGGTAAGATGGGAAACAGCCTTACTAGAAAAACAAACCAATAAGCTGAAACTGGCACAGGGACAAATAGAAGAAGACGTCTTCACCCCAGTATGGCTCCCCTTTATCACACACACAACCCAACAAGACAATGACAAAAATCTACGGACAGCATACAAATCAGTATGGCAAACCTGATCCAAAACACCCATCCACCCACCCCACTCACACACGAAAACAAAGACCACCACAGCCAACCACAAATGAACAACCACACCCTAGGCCAACCCCAATCTCTCTCACCACCAAAAGAACACAAGCGAATAAAATAGAATCTGCACAAGCAACACTGACATCAAACCCTACATATATTAAGTAAAATAGAAACATCGTCACCCGATCCCACCCCCACCTCCTATCCACCTCGTTCCCCCTCTTTCTTCCCAGTGTCTCAACAAATGAAACTGATTTGCAAAAACGATACATGTAAAAGTATGAGAGAGACACACTGCACGTACCTTTGTAGATCAAGAAATCTTTAATTAAAAAAGAAAAGAAAAGCACAAACAGGATGACTTTGTTGGAGTGGCTGGGGAAACCCAGCCAGATGGGTGGGGTATAAATAACAAATTATTATTATTATTATTATTATTATTATTATTATTATTATTTCAGTGGTACCTCGGGTTAAGAACTTAATTCGTTCTGGAGGTCCGTTCTTAACCTGAAACTGCTCTTAACCTGAGGTACCAATTTAGCTAATGGGGCCTCCCGCTGCCGCCGCGCCGCCACTACACGATTTCTGTTCTCATCCTGAAGCAAAGTTCTTACCCCAAGGTACTATTTCTGGGTTAGCGGAGTCTGTAACCTGAAGCGTCTGTAACCTGAAGCGTCTGCAACGCGAGGTACCACTGTATTTTACAAACCTATGTCTTCCCTTCCATGTTCTAATGCTGATTACAAAACCTCATTGTGGCATTAGAGAACATCAGTGACTTTAATAAGGTCACGAACCTGCCTGATGTTTAATCCTTCATGTAAACATTTGCGTGTATGTGAATGCGCAAAAATAAAAAGTAAAAATTAATAAAGTGATGGAGTTCGTTTTGGCCAAGAAACAAGTCGCCATGATGTGGATTACTGTTGCTAAACAGTCTCTAATTTGCAGAGACCCAAACGTTTGACTATGGAATGTATATAGACAAGTGTGTTATTAGCCCACGTAATGAAATATGTCTATAAGATGCCTCTGTAACTGGGAGGAACAAAAGTCAGGTATGAGCTTCGTTATTCACAAGTTGACATCTTGGTTGCAAAATACAGTTTGCAATTAAATGGTGCGTGGGCACAAATAGGTTTTACGTTGCAATTGCCTGTAGTCTTATATGACCTGGTCATGAACTGTATGGAACATGAATGATTCCATAAAAGCCTCCTGAGAACTAGAATCTTATCCCATCCCTAATCCTTTCTTTCACATTGTTGCTCAGATGGGGAAAGGTGACTCCTACATATGCTGGGGAACCAGTGCCAGAAAACCTACTAGGAAACTTCTTGGTGCAGAATTTTCAGAGAGATTCCAACATTTTATCTGGTTAGTTTAGCTGGCAAATCCTAATTCATTGTCAGCGTATCTTATTGAATGTTCAGTTAAGCTTTTCCACTCCGAAGACTATAATGTATAATCTGTATGATTTATGAAGGATGGAGAATTCACAAATTCTTATTTTTATACAGCTTGTGATTAGCAATGGGGGAAAAGTGTGACTGGCTCAGTGTTGTCATTTTGTATGTACATATCTCAGATATATTATGCATGCCCCAGAGCCCATTGAAGCTGGAGAGCTAAAGCAGTGTGGAATACTAAGCTGGACCAACAGGACCTGAATTCAAATCCCAGCTCAGTCAAGGAGCTCATTGGGTGACATTAAGTGAGGCACTATTGCTCGGCCAAAGTGTTGTGAGATCTCATGAAGTTCCCCGATTGCTAGGTAGGAACTGACTGTTAGGGAGGATCCTAGTGTTGCCTGTTAGGGGTCGAAAGCATAGCATTTAATAATAATAATAATAATAATAATAATAATAATAATAATAATAATATATTATTTATACCCCGCCCATCTGGCTGGGTTTCCCCAGCCACTCTGGGCGGCTTACAACAGAAAAATGAAATAAAACAATTAAACATTAAAAGCCTCCCTTAACAGGGCTGCCTTCAGATGTCTTCTAAAAATCTGGTAGCTATTTTTCTCTTTGACATCTGATGGGAGGGCGTTCCACAGGAGAGGCGCCACCACCAAGAAGGCCCTCTGCCTGGTTCCCTGCAACTTGGCTTCTCGCAACGAGGGAACCGTCAGAAGGCCCTCGGTACTGGACCTCAGTGTCCGGGCAGAACAATGGGGGTGGAGACGCTCCTTTAACATCCATGTAATGTACCTGAAGGTTGAAAACTTATGGGAAGTAGTGGGAGTGAATAGCAAAAGTGCTTGAGTCTCCTTCATTCTGGTTCCTCACTCTGATATTTTCATTCTTCCCTGGAGACACTATGAAAAAGGCTAAACCCTTGAAACTTCCGTCAAACTCAGACGTGGCAAACCTACAGTCAAAGCTGTCAAAAATAGGGATGTTGTTGAGAGGAACTTGATGTGTGTTCTGCCATGACCTTCTTGGAGGAAAGGTGGAATATATAGATTAATTGAAATAAATACACTTTTCTTCACCATGAGAGGTCAATGGCCAAGTAGTCTGTGAAAACAAAGCTCAAGCCGAGGAAGCCTATGGAACGTGTCCAGAGGAGGGCAACCAAAATGGTCAAAGGCCTGGAAAAGATGCCTAATAATAATAATAATAATAATAATAATAATTTATTATTTATACCCCGCCCATCTGGCCGGGTTCCCCCAGCCACTCTGGGCGGCTTCCAACAAAACATTAAAGTACAGAAATCCATCAAACATTAAAAGCTTCCCTAAACAGGGCTGCCTTAAGATGCCTTCTAAAGGTCTGGTAATTGTTATTCTCCTTGACCTCTGGTGGGAGGGCATTCCACAGGGTGGGTGCCACTACCGAGAAGGCCCTCTGCCTGGTTCCCTGTAACTTGGCTTCTCGTAGTGAGGGAACCGCCAGAAGGCCCTCGGCGCTAGATCTCAGTGTCCGGGCAGAACGATGGGGGAGGAGACGCTCCTTCAGGTATACTGGACCGAGGCCGTTTAGGGCTTTAAAGGACAGCACCAACACTTTGAATTGTGCTCGGAAACGTACGCCTTATGAGGAATGGCTTAGGGAGCTGGCTATGTTTAGCCTGGGGAAGAGAAGGATAAGGGGTGATATGATAGCCATGTTCAAATATATAAAAGGACGTCATATAGAAGAGGGTGAAAGGTTGTTTTCTGCTGCTCCAGACAAGCGGACACGGAGCAATGGATTCAAACTACAAGAAAGAAGATTCCACCTAAACATTAGGAAGAACTTCCTGACAGTAAGAGCTGTTCGACAGTGGAATTTGCTGCCAAGGAGTGTGGTGGAGTCTCCTTCTTTGGAGGTCTTTAAGCAGAGGCTTGACAGCCATCTGTCAGGAATGCTTTGATGGTGTTTCCTGCTTGGCAAGGGGTTGGACTGGATGGCCCTTGTGGTCTCTTCCAACTCTATGATTCTATGAAATCTACTAGCAAATGAGACACATTTATCTTGGAGAATATACAGTGTGTAGTGGCTAAAAACAGCTAGAAAGTCCTTGTTTCGTATCTCACCTCAGCTGGGAATTCACTAGGAGGCAAGACATACCCTCAGCCTAACTCAGTGGCACAGGAATAATAGCACCAACCTACCTTATGTGGTTGCTCTAAGGATTTCTGGGATGCTTTCTACTCTCAAAAACAGCTGTAGATGGATGCTAGGCATCTTCAATAATGATGTTGCATATCTCGGGGAGTCTGTCTTCTCACAATTTGCTTTGCTGGCGAAGATAGCTCGGAGAGAGAACAAAGGAATCGACTGTGGCTCTGGACACACTATGTGGAGATCGGAATCACAGTCTTTCCCTCAAAGAATTCTGGGCACTGTAGTCTACCCCTTACAGAGTTACAATTCCCAGCCACCCCTAACAAACTGCAGTGCCCAGAATTCTTTGAGGGAAGGGAAAGTACTTTGAATGGTATAGTGTTATATGTACAGTATGCAGCCAGTACAGTCATACCTTGGTTTAAGTATGCTTCGGTTTAAGTACTTTCAGTTTAAGTACTCCTCGGACCCGTTTGGAACGGATTAATCCACTTTCCATTACTTTCAATAGGAAAGTTCGCTTCAGGTTAAGTATGCTTCAGGTTAAGTACTCTGCGGACCGTCTGGAACGGATTAATCCACTTTCCATTACTTTCAATAGGAAAGTTCGCTTCAGGTTAAGTATGCTTCAGGTTAAGTACTCTGCGGACCGTCTGGAATGGATTAATCCACTTTCCATTACTTTCAATGGGAAAGTTCGCTTCAGGTTAAGCACGCTTCAGGTTAAGTACAGACTTCCGGAACCAATTGTGTACTTAAACCGAGGTACCACTGTACTTGGAGACCTGGAAACCTTGAAATGCTCGTTCACTACTTTCCCGTATTTCAGGGAGCCGTCAAATGAAGCAGCTACAACCCCACTCGTCCTCATCTCAGACTCCCATGCCTTGGAACCAAAAGACAAAGACTGCCAGACTTAAGAAGCCTGGAAGCAAAGGGTCAATAACGAACGTGGGTTCGAAACCAGAGTGTGTCACCATTCACTGTCTGATTAGCATTTTCCTAGCTATTTATCTGAAGTTATATTTTTCTCCTCTCTTTTTTATATATATACCTTGATGAAACTATTATATTGCCCAAAATTGGTTTTTAAAAGAGCAGACAGACAGCATCTTGCTTTTCAGTCAGTGACAGACGGATCATTATCGCTAATTAGAAGCCTGTACGAACACAATCCTATCCTGGAGGAGTCAGAACTTCGAGGAAGGTGCGGTTGCCAGGGCTTGTGTTTGACATGTACAGGTACAAAAGAAAAGTTGAGTGAGGCTTCCAGTTTCCACCCACTCATCTCTGGAACACGTTGATGGGAGAGAACAATGACAGGCCATGAGCTGGTTTCTAATATCCACACTGACAGCTCTTAGGAGATGCTGACATGAGCCCAGAAAAGGCTGGCAAGGGGAGGCCCCATGCAGCGAGATGGAAATGTTTAGTTTTTAAAATTGTAAACCGCTTGCTTTTAGACAAAATTTTTGGTAGTACAGTATTAAATATAATAACAACAACATAGCATGTATATGGCACATCTAATGCCCTTTTCAATGTGTTGTGGAGGAGAGGAATTATTAGGCTGTCTTTGTTTTTGTTTATCTTGTGTATTCTGTGTTTTTTGCATTGCAATTTTATGTTGTGAACCGCCCTGAGATCTACGGGTATAGGGTGGTACAGTCAAACTTCGGTTTTCGAACGTCTTGGCTGCTGAACATTTCAGGAGCTGAATGCCAAAAACCCGGAAGTGATTGCTTCCGTTTTCGAATACGCCTCGAAAGTCGAACGGCTTCCAAGCCCTGTTTCCCAATTTTCCCCATTAAACTTGATGGCAGTCCTTTGATCCTCGGTTTTTGAACGTTTTGGAAGTCAAATGGACTTCTGGAACGGATTATGTTCGAAAACCGAGGTTCCGCTGTATACAAATTTAATAGAGAATAATAAAAATATAAACCATATCAAGTGTGCATTATTATTCTGATAGTGTGTGTGTGTGCCTAACTTGTTTAAGACCATGGCTGAGTTCAGATTTGAATTCGATGCACAGTCTTTATATTTACCGTATCTTTGACAACTCCCTGAGTATAGAGAATTTCACAGTAGCAGAAGAATACAGAATCCCTGACTGGCCATCCTGTCACGCCATCCAGACTCAGTCAAACATGCTTGCCCTCTTTGCTTCACTGTAGCTGTGAATTACATTTTGAAAGCAATGGCAAGCATCCTTTTCTTTTCTTTTTTTTGTTCAGAGTGATTATTGTAATACATGGGTGGTTCTCTGGTATTGTGTCCTCCACGCACCACCCAGACATTAGGATAATCACCTAGAAAAGTCACCCCTTATTGTTTCTGGTTGTGTAAGCCCTTATTTGGTTGCGTTTGGCTGTGCCAAGTGATGGAGGTGCAGTGCAGCCTGATTTGCCATAACCTAGACAGCTTTTCTTGGCTAAATACATCACTAGTTTCCAATTGCAGAGGCTAAAATATTCTATGCTTGCTGAAACAAAAGCAGCACAAGCCTGTGCATGTCTACTCAAATGTAAGTTCGATTAAGTTCAATGGGGCTTACTCCCAAGAAACTGCAGCCCAAATAGATAATGGGAGAAGGCTGGTTCCATTAATTTCCAAATTGCGTGTTGAGTCATGCTAGTGTGTGGGGTCAGAGTTACCTATCCTCAAAATAACCTGCCAGCGCATCTCTGCGCGAATCTTTTTTCTAGGCCAGGAACCAAAAATGCAGCTTCAAAATCCGTAACGTCTCAAATTTTGCGGTGCAATTCTCAAACCAAATAAATGTGCACTTTAAGAGAAAGCATGCATAAGAAACACACAGGTTATCTAAAGTAGCGTGTAAAAATGTGTTATCTTAGGGGCAATTGCTTACCCCTTTAAAAAAAAGTATTTTGGGAGAAATGCTCGGTAAAATGCTGACAGATTGTATGAGGACTTTCAAAGAAATACCGTATTTTTCTGTGTATAAGATGCTCCCATGTATAAGACGCCCCCCCCTATTTGGGGGGACAAAATTTAAAGAAAACGAGGGGAGATGGCCCAAAATTGTTGAGCTTTTTTAAGGGGGAATTGCACACACGCCATCACCCCAGCAGGGCCATTGCTGGGGGTTGGCAAAGTGGGCAGCCGCTCCCCCCACGCCACTGCAGGAGGCTAACCAGCTGGCTGGCTGGCTGCGTGCAGCTTCCCCTCCACACCGCTGCAGGAAACGCTCCCTAGAGTGCGTGCCTTCCGCAGCAGCGGGGGGGGGGCAGTTGCACGCCCACCAACCAGATGGCTGGCAGCCCACAGCTTCCCCCCCCCCCATGCCACTATCCGTGTATAGGATGACCCCTGTTTTTTGACATGATTTTTGAGTCAAAAAACCCCTCGTCTAATACACGGGAAAATACGGTACGTATCACAAATTGATGTGGACGTGCACCTAACTGAATTTAAGACTGGAATAACAAGAAGCCCACAGGAAGGTTACTGTCCACATTAAACAACAGCATGGATGAGCCCTCAGTTAGGTGAGGGGAGGAGAGGAGGAGATGGCAGCTGTGTTCCTTTCAAGGCACTTTCTGGAAGCCAAGTGGCTTATAGGGCTGATACAAGAGGAGGAGGGATGCTTGAGGTGCTTATGGTTGGACCACACAAACACCGTACGAGATTTCTGAGAGACAGGGTTCAAAATTGATTAACCAGCTCATTATTTGGCTGCAAACCTCTAGCCAAGTACTCCTACTAATCGATGTGCACTCCAAGGTCAGCAATGGAAGCTCATCTCGCTTGCCTACTGCCAGTGATGTGTGTGTCTCCATGGCACCCTCTCGGCTTTGGAATTCCTTGACCATTGAGCTCCACCAGGCCAATGTAGGCTTTTCAGAAAGACCTGGCTCACTTTCCCCCATTAGCTTTCCCCTCATTGGACTGCTTTTGCTGTTGACTCTATTTTAACTATTTTGGGCGGGCGGTTTTATTCATAGAATCATGGAATTGTGAGGAATCTCAACTAAAGAGTCCATGACAGATGGCCATCCAACCTTTGCTTGAACACCTCCGAGGAAGGACAGTCCACCCCCTTCTGAGGGAGTCCGTTCCACGGCCGAACAGCTCTTACTACCCAGAAGTTCTTTCTGATGTTTAGCTGGAATCTCCTTTCTTGTAACTTGAAGCCGTTGGTGCAAGTCCTAACCTCCAGAGCAGGAGAAAGGCAGCTTGCTCCATCTTCCACAAAACAACCCTTTAGATATTTGGGTTCATATCTCCTCTCAGTCTCTTCTCTAAGTTAACCATACCCAACTCCCTCAACTGTTCCTCATAAAGCTTGGTTTCCAGACCTTTTATCATCTTGGCCGCCCTCATTAGTTGCTGCGTCTCCCAGTACAGTGGTACCTCTACTTACGAATAACTCTACTTATGAATGGAGCTCCGTCCGCCATCTTGGATGCGGTTTAGATAGGATTTTTTCTGCTTACAAATTTTTAGATAGGATTTTTTCTACTTACGAATTTTTAGATAGGATTTTTTCTGCTTACGAATTTTTTCTCCCAATGCATTCCTATGGGATTCGACTTACAAATTTTTTCTACTTACAAATGTGCGTTTGGAACGCATTAAATTTGTAAGTAGAGGTACCACTGTAGTTTATTTGTGAGTATTTTATTGTATGTCTGTTTTGAGTTGCCTCAAAACAGGCAGCATATAAATATTTCAAACCAAGGGTAGCCAAGAATATGGTGACCTCCCAACGGCGCGGGACTCCAACTCCCATCAACCCTGACTATTGGCCATGCTGGCTGGGACTGATGGGAATTGGAGTCCAACGCCATCTGGAAGGCACTGCGGCCTTGCGCAACCAGGGCTTGGGTTTCCTCTGCCTGCCTTTATATTGCACACCATAAAGGCAGCCCAGAAAGAAGAGAAAAAATGCACTCACCCTACTAATGGCAGGTGGAAGAGATTACAGTATTGCTGTTTTTTCTCTCCTCTTTTTTTGCATAAAGCACCAGAAGCTATAGGCTGCCAAGCATTTGAATATAGCAATTTGTAGCTTCTCCCACCCCCATTCTTTTGACTGTGCGGCAGTTAAACTGTCATAAGCCAAGCCGCAAAACATCTTGCTGCATTTGTGGCAGCTGAACTTCTCATCTCCGCCACCTCTTTCTGCCAATCCCAGAGCCAGAGTGACTCATTCCACTGGGATTAACTCTTCTTTCTCTGTCCTTCTATTTTGGTGTTGCCCAGACTAGTTTTTCGCTTTAAAAGACATAAAGCAACACTCCCCCACGTATAATAGAAGAACATTACAAATGACTTGAAATGCTTCACGTCCCGAAGCTGGCAAAAGATCATACTTCTCTGCTTTTACGTCCTTCACTCGCCTACCTGGCCAGACTGACAGCAATTTATTTGCATGGCTTGAGTCTCTCTTTTGCATGGTGTTTATGGCATTGTTTCTGCAGAAAAGATTTCACCAATGGCAGTCAAAGCTGATCCCAGGTGCAGAGTGCCTGCTTCTGAAAGGTCAAAAAATGTACCTCCTTGGCCATGTTAGCCTGGAACCTGCTGCCTCTTCCCATCCCATTATCTGATTTAACAGGAATTTCAGGGAATCAATTTCTTAGTTATGACTTTAAATGGCCCACCTGTATTCTAGGGAATATCTTTTCCTTCTTTAAGTTCTAAGCAGGAATCTCTGGCTGTGTAGACACACCATACATTTAATCCTAGGAACCGTAGTATAACCCTTCACATACAGTATTTACAAATCCCAGCACCCGTAACAAACTACACTTCCCAGGGTCCTTGTGAGGCAGCCATGTGCTTTAAATGTATGGTGTGTACGCAGTCTCCGGCTCATCTTTTAGAAGCTCAAGCAGAGTCAACTGGGAGGATACAACAATGTCCACAAATTGCTGATGCCTTTACATACAAACAGGCAATTTGGTGTAGTGGTTAGACCCAGATCTCCCCACTTTAACACTTAAGGGTATTGGACTGGGGCTGAGTACACAGCTTCAAGCACAGCTAGGTTGTTCTTGTCTTCAATTCGGATCAAAGCTGGTTTGGACAAAAACTTACCAAAATGAAGCATTTCCTTTTTTTAAAAAAAAATTATTTTTTATTAATTTTCGCATTCCACATATTCCATTATCAAACATTTGGGCTCATTTCATTCATTATCTTTACAAATTCTCTATAATTCTCATATAAAAATTCAACTTAGTATAGTAATAATAACAACAACTCCTAAAGTTACAAAAATTCCCGATGATCGACTTCCGCACTACTTTCTTCTGCTATTTTTATATTCATGTGTTTGGTTGCACGGTATAACATTCCTTATCGTTAGTCTATTTTCAACATTCTTCATATCGTTTTTAAACCTTCATCCTCTTTCTTTTGTACTTATATTTTCTTGTTTAATCCTCTTTTTGTATATGTGTGTGTGTGTGTGTGTGTGTGTGTGTGTGTGTGTGTATATGCGTATTTAATTTTTATTTTATTTTTTACTATACATTGTACTTGTATTTTCTATCTGTATGTCCAATAAAAATTTCTAATTTGTTGTTGTGGGTTTGTGTCCTTCTGTGAGTCATTTCTTATTTAAGGTGTTATTTTGTTTCAACTATCTTATATATATATGCTATAAATTTTCCCCATTCTTTCATGTACACCCCGCTGCCTTGCTGTCTTATTCTCAATGTTATTTTTGCAATTTCCATGACAGGATAGAAACAGGATAGATATGCATTGTTGCTAAGATTATGTGTACATGGCTTCTCAATCCAGCAGTGGGAGCACACTGGTTGCAAAATAAACAAGAGTGTATACTGTATACAGCGTAAGAAAGGGGGTGGGGGGGCATGTGCAAATCCCTACATAGGCCCCATCTTCACAAAACAGTTCCATCCCACTTTAAACAGTCCTGGCTTCACCCGAAGGATTCTGGGAACTATAGTTTGCTAACGTTGAGAGTTGTTAGGAAACTCTCCTCCCCCCAGCTAGTTCGCAGAGTTACCTGGGATTGATTGTTAAACTCCTCCAGGAATTTGCAGGTCTGTGAGGGGAATAGGAGTCTCTCCTATCAACTCTCAGAACCCTTAACTACAGGGTTAACTTCCCAGGATCCTTCGGGATGCTATTGCTTTAACATATAGTGCAGGTGGGGACTGAGTAATGAAACTTACTGGATAATCTTTTTTAAAAAATGTATTTATTAAAGATTTTTTAAACAACAAAAACATACAAAAATACACAACATAAAAAGAAAATACAAAACACAAAAAATACAAAAATATAAAAATCAAAAATTCTAACTTATAATCCTTATTTCTAGTCTATTGACTTCCTCATTCCACCTCCTTCTGCGATTCTTTGCATATCCTCCTTAGTAAACTCTAAATCTTATATAAACTCTATTTATTGCTTTAATATTGCCTTATTTCTCTATCTTTTGCATTTAAAGCACATGGCTGCCTCACAAGGACCCTGGAAGAATGAAGAATTACCAACAGTGGATGAATGGCAGAAGAAGTTGATAGAATTTATGGAACTGTCTGAGTTGACCGGGAGACTCCAGGATCGGAGTGAAGCAGCGGTGGAAGAAGACTGGAAGAAATTTAAAATTTATTTAAAGAATAAGCGTATAAAAGATTAGAATCAGTGGAAGGATTGGAAGAAGGATTGGAAGAATCAGAGGATTGGAGAAGATCAGTCTACATCCCAATTCCAAAGAAGGGCAGTGCCAAAGAATGCTCCAACTACTGCACAATTGCGCTCATTTCACACGCTAGCAAGGTTATGCTTAAAATTCTACAAGGCAGGCTTAAGCAGTATGTGGACCGAGAACTCCCAGAAGTGCAAGCTGGATTTCAAAAGGGCAGAGGAACCAGAGACCAAATAGCAAACATGCGCTGGATTATGGAGAAAGCTAGAGAGTTCCAGAAAAACGTCTACTTCTGCTTCATTGACTATGCAAAAGCCTTTGACTGTGTCGACCACAGCAAACTATGGCAAGTTCTTAAAGAAATGGGAGTGCCTGATCACCTCATCTGTCTCCTGAGAAATCTCTATGTGGGACAAGAAGTTACAGTTAGAACTGGATATGGAACAACTGAGTGGTTCAAAATTGGGAAAGGAGTACGACAAGGTTGTATATTGTCTCCCTGCTTATTTAACTTATATGCAGAATTCATCATGCGAAAGGCTGGACTAGATGAATCCCAAGCCGGAATTAAGATTGCCGGAAGAAATATCAACAACCTCAGATATGCAGATGACACAACCTTGATGGCAGAAAGCGAGGAGGAATTAAAGAACCTTTTAATGAGGGTGAAAGAGGAGAGCGCAAAATATGGTCTGAAGCTCAACATCAAAAAAACCAAGATCATGGCCACTGGTCCCATCACCTCCTGGCAAATAGAAGGGGAAGAAATGGAGGCAGTGAGAGATTTCACCTTCTTGGGCTCCTTGATCACTGCAGATGGTGACAGCAGTCACGAAATTAAAAGACGCCTGCTTCTTGGGAGAAAAGCAATGATAAACCTAGACAGCATCTTAAAAAGCAGAGACATCACCTTGCCGAAAAAGGTCCATATAGTTAAAGCTATGGTTTTCCCAGTAGTGATGTATGGAAGTGAGAGCTGGACCATAAAGAAGGCTGATCGCTGAAGAATTGATGCTTTTGAATTGTGGTGCTGGAGGAGACTCTTGAGAGTCCCATGGACTGCAAGAAGATCAAACCTATCCATTCTTAAGGAAATCAGCCCTGAGTGCTCCCTGGAAGGACAGATCGTGAAGCTGAGGCTCCAATACTTTGGCCACCTCATGAGAAGAGAAGAATCCTTGGAAAAGACCCTGATGTTGGGAAAGATGGAGGGCACTAGGAGAAGGGGACGTCAGAGGACAAGATGGTTGGACAGTGTTCTCGAAGCTACGAACATGAGTTTGACCAAACTGCGAGAGGCAGTGGAAGACAGGAGTGCCTGGCGTGCTCTGGTCCATGGGGTCACGAAGAGTCGGATACGACTAAACGACTAAACAACAACAACAATCAGTGGAAGTGAGGGAGATACAAAGAGGTTGTAGATAATACAATGGTGTTAAACAAGTATTGTTAGAAGATAACGATAAGTTAATTAAGAAGTAAGGTACGGTATAGATAGAGTGTAAAAGGATAAGATGTAAAAGAAACTTACTGGATAATCTTGGGCCAGTCACTATTTCTCAGCCTAACCTACTTTACAGGGTTGTTGGAGGGAGGTGAGCCATGCATGCTGCCCTGAGCTTCTTGGATGAAAGTCACGGTATGTGATAAATGTGATAAATAAGAAGATATACTGTCAAGTGTAGAGTGAAAACAGTACTGTTCTGCCTAGCTTTTAATTTACGAGCTTTGACTGTAGGTTGTTGCTTTTAGCATCTATTGTTATGCTAATAGTTGCTTTTAGGGATGATTGTACTTAATTATGATTACAGAGATGCTTTTGAGACTTATTTATAATCATAGTGGTTGCTGATTTTTTTACTGTCATTAAGTGCCTCGGGCATTTCGACAGCAATAGAGTAAATTAGATTACACAGGAAGTGCAAGGAAACACCACCTTGTGGGAAAAGTTGAATGTGGCCAAAGGGGTCTGTGAATCACGAGGGTTTCTTCACCCAAGGTGCGTAGCCCACAATCTTCCACACCTCCAAAATAGTTCACATTCCTCCATTGGGTTCCCTAAGGAGGAAGGTACAGTACGGAAAATTCTCCGAGTGGTTTAACAATCAGTCCCTCTTCCCAAGGGACTCTGAGAACCTTGCCTCTGTGAGAGGAATCGTTTCCTAACAGCTCTCCTAGCTCTCTTAACAAACTACAGTTCCCAGAATTATTCTGTGGGGAATTCGTGACGGTTTAACGTGGCATGATACCACTTTAAATGTGCCGACAAGGCCTTTGTTCCTGTTGCCCTCAGTGGTTGGAAGGTGAGTTTCTGAGCTGGAGAATCGGCTTCTACTCCCATATGCTCTCTGTGGAATCTGCAACCCTGATTTCACACATTCAGATGATGATTTTATTTATTTATTTATACCCCCGCCCATCCGTCTGGGTTTCCCCAGCCACTCTGGGCGGCTTCCAACAAACATTAAAATACATTAAAATGTCACACATTAAAAACTTCCCTAAACAGGGCTGCCTTCAGATGTTTTCTAAATGTCAGGTAGTTGTTTACCTCTTTGACATCTGATGGGAGGGCGTTCCACAGGGTGGGCGCCACTACCGAGGAGGCCCTCTGCCTGGTTCCATGTAGCTTCGCTTCTCGTAGTGAGGGAACTGCCAGAAGGCCCTCGGAGCTGGGCTGGACCTCAGTGTCCGGGCAGAACGATGGGGGTGGAGACGCTCCTTCAGGTATATTGGGCCGAGGCTGTTCCAGAGCTGCAAAGAGACTGTGGGGTTTATAAAGGGTTCCCCCTCCCCCTCTCCAAAAAATAAACATACGATGGTGAAGAGGTTCTCTGGCAAAAAAATTGCATGGAAAAAGACTTGCCTAGATAAACAAAAGGTCCTAAAACGGTTGAAAAGAAACCAGATCTCAGCAGCTGGGGTTTATTTTGCGTACGTTCTTAAATCATTTTCCTATTATTATTATTATTATTATGGCAGGATAGGAAATCACACAGTTGGAAATCATATGGTAACCACTTAAACAAATGGGTATTAAATGGAACACACCTTGGGAATGGGGAAAAGCAAAGATGAAATGAAATCAGTGTGGTATAGCAGCCAAAATGCCATGAGGAAACCCAGGTTTAATGCCCTGCCTGTCTGCATAATTCATTATGTGACAATTATGAAACCATTTATCACCCTTACCTACCTTCTAGGTTTGTGATGAAGCTAAACTCCAGCTACAAAGTCATGGGGGGATAGTGAAAGATATAAATTAACGCAACTAAAGTTGCAAATTGATAGCTTAACCCTGCATGGCATGTGCTTTGCAGAATAGCTTTGCCCCACAGGAGTCAGCAGTAGTAGCAACATATTTATTTGTTTAGGTCTAAGCCATAACAACAACAAAGACGTTCAGAGTTGAACCACAAATTTGGCTCTCAATTTCTTGGCAGCCAACGCAAATAGAGAAACATGCAAGGTAACATAAAATTTCCTTGTCCAACAGCAAACAGCACACAAACGTACGTGACGTTACAACATTTCTCCTGCGGCTGAAATCGGATATTTAACTCCAAATTTTTAGGTTTCTGATGGTCTGTCTTAACACATGGATACAGCTTAGAAACCTCAAGGAATAGATATCAGCTAAAGAAGCTCTCATGGAAAGACTTTCCTTGCAATTTAGACATTGACTGGTCCTCCACCAACATCCTCTCTTGAAGTGTGTTTCGTATAATATTCCTGAAGAGTTACTCTAAACAACATACATTTATTATGGGATAATACATATGCCACCACTAACAAAGGCAACAATAAAAACAACAATTCTGTATTTGGTGCCATCACTGTATATTGTGCTTTTACAGAGCAGCAAAACAATGAAAAATAAAATATAAGTCTCTCCCCTGCTCTTAGTCTAAATTATTGTCCCAGTCACCAATGGAATTGGAATTGTTACTCCAAATTAGGAATGTGTTAAACATGGATTGAGGTGTGTGTGTGTGTGTGTGTGTGTGTGTGTGTGTGTGTTGATTTGTCATTTGTTCACCCAACTAGTGTGAGTAAAATACTCCTTACTGCCCAGGACACAACTGCAGTGCAGTCCTATACATTTTTACTCAGACCAGTCCAATTGAGTTAAATGGGACTTACTCCCCAATAAATGGTTTTTAAAAGGGTTTGGGGAACCTTTGGCCCTCCAGATGTTGCTGAACTACAACTCCCATCATCCTAACCATTGGCCATGCTTGCTGGGGCTTTTGGGAGTTGTAGTTCAGCAACATCCAGAAGGCCAGAGCTTCCTCACACTTGGTTTAGAACTGCAATCCTTGGTGAACCGGAAACATTTCAGTGGTTTAGAACAGAAACACTGACTCTTCCCCCCCCCCAGCAAATATGCACCAACGTTTTACACACTTGCAAAGAGAAAGACAACATTATTTGATTGCGCCATGGGAGGAGAAAATCCTCCTTTCAGGCCAGCAGGCAACAGGTTAAACTGCGTTTCAGGCACTGACCTTTGGAGCCTCCTAAAAGGCTTGCAAAGAGGGCAAGTCAAGCATAGCCGAGCAACTTTCAGCTTCAGATTAGGAAAATATTTTGCCTCTGTCCAAAAGAAGTCAAGCCCAGTTATTTGCATATCTGTTCCTGATTTGCTATGAAAAGGAGTGAATTGGCAACCACCATGGAAAAAACTAGGCTTCTCTTTTTTCCCTCAGATGTGGACAGCGGGAGTGGACTCTTTTGCCATAAAGAGGTGGCATTAGGGCTTTTCAGAAGATAAGCTTGCAGTGAATGTGAGAAGGAGCCGGAGAACTAGGCCTGCAGGCCTTCTCCTCACAGTTAACTCACCCACAGGCTTCAAGTAAAGGCCCTTCAGATCAACACTGTAGTAATTCTGCCCTGTGCCCTGGTGCTCACAGTAGTATTTGTGTCACTTTCAGTCACATTTTTGCACAAAGGTGTCTCAAGGCAACCCAGCACCTTGTCGATGGAACTGAAAATATGACCATCAAACATTCAAGAACAGATCTGAGGCATGACCGACCAGGACATTCTCCGTTGAGACTTTGCTGTTAGCTGCTGCTGCTGCTGCTGCACCCTTGGCCAAATGTAGGCCTGGAGCTATCGGGAGTTCTCCATTGTTTACCAACTGCAAATTCTGGCATAAGTGTGTGCATGTGAGGAAACTGAGCTGACAGTGTTGACCCAGATTAGATTCCCAAGTCCTTCTTTGTCATCAGACCCGAACAACATAGCAAGGTTTGTATGCTCAGCAATTCTGCAGTCCATGTTCGGCACATGCCGGCACTTCCCCTGCCCCATAAAATCCCCCCTTCTCTTTCTTTCATCAACCTGGTTATTGTTCGACACCTTTGTTAAGTCAACAGGCTCGATGCAGATGAGCCATAGCTAAAAGCATTTGGCTGGCGAGGCCTTTTTTCAAAACTCTAATCCCAAATTCAGTTTGACAAGAGAAAAGACAAGATGTTTATAATGCCCCATAACTGATCCTGAGCCTAGCTAGTGATTCTGTGCCCCCACACTGAACCTCCAAGCCCCAATGTCTCAGGTCACTAGCATCGTGTGTGGAAAATATTATTTAAATGGCATTTGATACCTCACAAACTTTATCGTATTAACAACCCACTGTCTCCAGAGTGTTGGAGGGGGTGCAATGGTCTGGGTAACTGCAGCCACATGTGGTGGGATTGTGCTCTCGAAATCAATTACTAATGAAGTACAGTGGTGCCTCACAAGACGAATTTAATTCGTTCTGTGAGTCAATTTGTTTTGGAAAAAATTCGTCTTGCGAATCCCATAGGAATGCATTGGAATTTACAAATAAAAATAAAAAAAATTGCCCATAGGAACGCATTAATTGAATTTCAATGCATTCGTATGGGAAACCGCGATTCGCTAGATGAATTTTTCACAAAATGAATTCGTCTTGCGAGGAGACCTCCGATTGCAAAACCCATTCATATAGCGAAAAATTCGTCTAGCAGGGCATTCGTCTAGCGAGGTACCACTGTATCAGAAAGAGTCTGTCCCAATGCCCTGATCCAACTGGCTGAATACTCTTGGAGGGAGGAGTGATGTAAATGAGATGAAAATGTCTTCTTCTTCTTCTTCTTCTTCTTCTTCTTCTTCTTCTTCTTCTTCTTCTTCTTCTTCTTCTTCTTCTTCTGCAATCACTCATAGCCGAGTAAGATTGTCTTCCATAAACACGGTTTTAACAATGCGTTCGTAAGTGACTGCTGAGGCCAATGCCAATTCTTGATCCACATGTCCTTCCACAGTGGGAAATTAGGTTTCTGGGCAGGAGTTGATCACGGTGTGGATTTGCCAAGCATGCTCTTAGCACATTTCCCCCCTGCGTCCTGAGTTCGAGTGTCTTCAAAGTCCATGACACCTTTGGTAAAGGCTGTTCTCCAACTGCAGTGCTCGCAGGCTAGTGTTTCCCAATTGTTGGTATTTATACTACATTTCTCCTCCTTTAGGAACACATTAGAAAGGTAAATCCATTTAGAGATGAAATAGAGAGCATAAATTTAGGTCCCAGAGCCATCCATCTGTGGGACAGCATCAAGCACGCATGCTCTAAATAAGATTCCAACTGAAATTAAGCATTTGGATTCAAATCCAGGTTAAAGGTCTTAATTATTTGATGAGTATTAGATCTTTTTGGCTTGGCATCTTAAATTAGAATTCAAATGTTTATTGATGAGGGGACAGGCAAGGCTAGGAGGCTGCAGACAGGATCTAGCAAGGGATCTCCAACTGATTTTCAGTAGATTGGCAAGGTTGTCTGACCCACCCACAATTGTTCAAAAGCAAGAAATGAAATAATTAAATTATTTCTCTCCCCCCACCCCCTCCGCCCCTTAGATTACACTGATGACGAAATGAATAATGCCAAGCAGGAACAGGGTACCAGCGCAAGGTCTGGGGCTCAGTTCAGTTCTGGTACTGAAAATCAAATTCTGAACCTCAGAATGTGCTCAGAGGCACCCTTGTCCTTTAATTCTAACCATTATGTATTTTGCACGGGGCTGTGGTTGGTAGATCTTGGGGTTCCCGTTTTTAGAAAACCGAAGTCGATCTGACCAGGATTGAATTCTGTCGAGAACACTAACAAAGAGGGGCGGGGGACAGGATTATACGAATATTTTGCTTCCCAGAGTCAAGGCTGCAAACACCGTTTTGAAATAAATGTTTGTTGCTGCCGCTGTTTTGAAAAGCAAACACGAAGCGCCCACTCATCATAGCTAAAAGGGATTTAAAGAACTGTATATTTGTCTATATTTAAGGAAAAACGTGTCCAGCTCCTCAAGTCATACACGCAATTTATCTTCATGATATATATGGCTCACGCAGGCACGCCTAAAACTTAATTCCTCCCCCTCCCCCCGCCTTGCCAAAAAAACCCAACAACTTTCCATTTGATCCGATCTCCGCTTCAATTCCAGCCGGAAATCAATGGAAAAGTGGAGCACTTAGGACAGTAGGACACATCTGGAGAGACGTGCATTCCAATCCGATTCCTGTTTACTCCAAAGCAAGCCCCACAAGCAACTTACTTCCAGAGTAAGTAGACACAGGCTCACTCAGAAATACAGATGTGTGAACTCAATACTCTACCCCTTAGGGAGCCTTTCGCTCTCTTCCATCTAATGAATGGGACTGCAAAGTTCTCGCCCAGGGAGCCTATTGATTAGTTTCGGTGAGTTGTTACTCTTAATATTATTATTTATTAAATTTGTATCCTCCCAAGATCACAGGGCGGTTCACAACGTGAAAATACAAAATAAGAACACAGACTACAAAATAAAACAAAAAACGAACTGGCGACAACCGTTGAAAAAGCTGGCCAATAAACCCCACAATCATATATTTCCCAGCCCGATCTTATCTATGTTTACTCAGATGTAACAGCCTATGAGTTTAATTAGGCTTTCTCGTAAGTAAACGAACAAATTGCAGTTATATACAACTAAGAGTAGACCTATCAAAGAGTAGGCCTAAATTAGTGTGTCTATTAATGTCAGTGGAGTTACTCTGATGAGGCCTAACGCTGGATAAAATCCCTAGAACTTTTTTAAAAACAAACAAACCCAGAAGTTAACAATGTCCGCAGTATGATTTATAGCTTGCTGATCCTTAATCTTAAACACACATCTTTGAAAATTAGATTCAGCACAACACAGTCAGGATTTACTGCTTTTATCTATCCATCCCGACATAAACAATGTCTTATTTAAACGAACATATCACAGAATAAAAACCGGTAACACAAAACAAGACGTTAGTAGTAGCAGAACTAAACATAACAAAACGTTTTTACGCACCAACCACAAGAATAAGGAACCTTACAAGTGAATAGAATTCAGTAAGATTTGCTTCTAAGAAGGGGGCTAGGATTGAGCTTTAGAGACTGCACTTCTGAGCAGACCCTACTTGAGTAAAGTGGGACTTTCTTCCAAGTAAAGGTGGGTGAGAACTGCTCTCTTGACACAGAAGGAATCCCATCAGAAATCGATTGGTTTCATTTGGAGTCTGTTTCAGCAATCCAAACAAATGCCTGCGTCGTTTAATGTTGTTCAATCCAGCAATCAATAGCCCAAAGTTTTACACAAAATGGGGTGTGGGGAGACATACGGTTATTGCTTCTAAATAAAAGTACTTAAAAATAGGGTGGCCATGTTTTTGTTTTTATTTTAAAGAAAAGGCATTTAAAAAAAACCACTTACGGCACCCTTACTTTTTGTCCAAGTAAGTCCCTTTGCAATCAATGGCGCTTCCTTCCCGTTGCAAAGAGTTTGGTCTTCTGAGCTACACAGTGAATTCAGCCCAAGCTCTGGGGGTTTAAAGGACTTGATAAATCTGCTCTGGCTGCCACAAGCTGTCCAGGTGCCGGATGTTTGTGAGCGTACAAATGCAAAATGCTTCTCACCGTTGCAATAATGTGCCGCGCGATTACAATGATATAAAAGAACGATTACGCACTGTAAGCCTCAATATATGCATCCATTTCGAAAACAATAATTATTGAAGGGGGAAAGCAGCAAAGGATCTGTTTTATTAACGAAACTATTTGAGGGTGGGGGGACTTGGAAGCTTTTCGGGACGAGAGATTTGCTGTTCCGTCAGCTCTCGAGAAAAGACGAAGAAGTGCCTAATGTGTTCGGAAAGCTTCTTTTTGCGCGCCTTAGAAACTTAGAAGCGCATTAGAAAGCGCTTGTCAGTTTCTGGGAAACTGGGGAGCAAACGAACAAAAACCACGAATTTAGTTTACAAGCTTTCCTTTTCATCTCAAAGTGATTTGAGTGTATTTCAGAAAGAAAAAAACCCGACCCCAAACGTCTTTTCCGACACCCCGCGACTGCAATGCGCAACATTGAGAACTTGCGCTCTCAGAAGGACCCCCTCCAACAGGAAATAACAAAAACTTCGTGGATATTTTATTTTAGTTTTAATATTCAGTCTGCCATCTTCATGAAGTGCATCGCTACGAAGGGTTGTTCCCCGCCCCCGTTTATTCCTAGCGCCCCAAATGTTTTAAAAAAATGAAGAAAGCGTATTTCTTACAGTGAAAAAAATGAAGAAAGCGTATTTCTTACAGTGAAGTCGATGGGAAGGATTTCATTATCACAGCGCATTTGGAGACAGGGAGGGATTTAACAACCTCCAAAATAGCATGATGTGCTTGTAAAATAATACGGTGTGAATTGCACTTAATTCTCCTCAGTGTGTTGGGAGGGGGGGTTTAAATTGCAAAATAATGTATTTGCAATTGCAAAATATTCTGCAGAATATTTGCGAACTTAATTTCGAAATAGAGTGCCTGGCGTGCTCTGGTCCATGGGGTCACGAAGAGTCGGAACAACAGCAACAAATGCAAACTAGGTAAATCATAACCTCAACTCTAAAGGGGTTTTTCTCAATAGAGCTGCGTCCCTAGCCTTAGAAAGGCAGGGTTAAAGGAGAGCGTCCTCGCAAGGTTTGTTCAGAGCAAACTGGTTAAATAGAGAGACGTTCCTGAAACAGAAAGTAATCAAATATATTCGTGTGACTTACCTTTGAAAACAAAACTGGTTTTTAAACTCATTTTTAAAGAGATGTATGTACAACACCGCTTAAAAGGCAAGAGTTTGTAAAATGGTTTGGGTAGAAGAGAAAAATCTATTTAATCTAGTCGTTAAGACTTGCCTCTTATTTGGATGGTTCTAGTCACCCATTCCGGGTCATCTCTTGAACTGCCTTCTGCAACAGGGGTCCTATATCCTTTTATGTTTCCCCCCCATATGTAGCAGATCCAAATTCTAGTATCTACTTGACATTTCTATAATTTTTCAACCTCTTTGCTGATTAAGTTATAGTTATAAAGGTTTGCACAACGGAATAACATTGGATTCATATAATTATTCCTAATTTCTTACTGGCCATTAGGAAATAGGTGAGATTTGCCCTTCTAAATCTGACCAAAAGGGCATGGAGCCAGCATTCTCAGTCTGAGATCCTGTGCACATCTCCCTGGAACTAAGGCCCTGTTGAATGATATGAGGCTTATTTCCTAGCAAAGACGTGCCAGATGAGTATGGCTGCAATCTTATGCACTAGGAGCAAGTCCCATTGAAATAAACATTACCTTTGAATAAGCACTGATAGGATCAGGCTTTACAAGCAGCCCTTGGGAAGCTTACAAGCAGTTCTTAAGAGAGGCAGCCGCTCCCTGTTGCTTGTCTTCTGCATGGTATTCAGAGAGGTAGACTTTATCTGAACATGAAAGGTCCATTTATGCACCGATCCTATCCATACTTTCAAGGGACTAAGTAAGTAGCACTGAGGTCAATGTGACCTACTTCTGAATAAATATGCATATAGGCTTGCACTGTCAAAAGCCACCTGTATGCTTCAGGATGTCTCCAACCTTATATTCAATTATGGTTCCTTGATTCTCATTTTCACTTGTTTTAATTGAGCCAAACACAGAGTCAGGCATCCCATTCGAGCAAACGCAGCTCAAGAAAGCCCTTTTATGTAGGGGGGGGGAGCTCTCTCTAGCACTGGCTTATTGATCATTCCATGGTCCACATATGTGACAGTAACTTTTCAATGCAATCATAACCCACTTACATCTACACACGAGTAAAGTCATTTGGTTTGATGAAATCAGTGTATGGAGCTCAGTTGTATGGGTGATGGTTTGTGGTTCTGAGGTGTTGGATTTGGTGAGTGGTTATTTTATTTTAGCTAATTATTCACATTGGAACACGCAAAGGAAATAGAACATTAACATTTAAAATAAAATAAAAATACAAGTCCCAGCATGGGAGAGATTCAAGCAGATTCTTACTTCTCTTCACAAAACAGAAAAGGTGTAGGATGCAACGTAGCTGTTGGATGAGGAGCTGTTTCCTTTCATGTGCTGCAGAGTTCATCAACCTTGGAGATGTGAGCTAAGAATAGAATGAAAGGGCTCCCTGAGAAAGTGCAGAATTCACTAAGGAACAAGAGCCTATACTCTTCAATGGCTGTGGTGGGTGGGTGAGCCTTCAAGATTAGACCGCAGCGCTTCCAAATGAATATTGGTTCAACTTCACTCCAACAACACTTTTCCTAAAAATTAAGCACCATTTCAATTCCTCATCAAAATGGATTTTTTGGGGGGGATTCCATATTTGGATAATATTACAATGGAATTATGTACAGTCTATACAAAAGCGAGCCCCATTTACTCCCTTGTAAATGAGTATGGAATGCCACCTTAGTATTTACAGTGGTACCTCGGTTTACGAACACAATTGGTTCTGGAAGTCTGTTCATAAACTGAAGCGTTCATAAACTGAAGTGAACTTTCCCATTGAAAGTAATGGAAAGTGGATTAATCCATTCCAGACGGGTCCGCGGAGTACTCAACCTGAAGCGTACTTAACCCGAAGCATGGGTGTAATTGGTTCCGGAAGTCTGTTCATAAACTGAAGTGAACTTTCCCATTGAAAGTAATGGAAAGTGAATTAATCCGTTCCAGATGGGTCCGCAGCATTCGTAAACCGAAAATTCATAAACCAAGGTGTTCATAAACCGAGGTTCCACTGTATACAGCATTTTTTGAATGTTCAATGAACTTTATGTTCATTAACTAAGTAATCCTTCTTAACAACCTTGTAAGGTAGGCCAGGGACATTTCTGGCTCATGGCTCCTCCCCTTGGGCATCACACTACTCTAGCTCTCTTGACCACCTTGTTCACTTTGACCGAGATCATATTTTACTCAGCCGGCATCCTAACCTGCAGAGGATACACTTATTCAGATTCTAGCCAAATTAGATACTCAGTGGATGCAAAAGTCTGAAGAAACTGTTGCCTTTTATGCAAGTAGAGCCACGGAATGAAACAGATTCATTCCAAGACATAAACACCTCATTTCAGACACTCGTGCCATTAACATTTCTGCCCGAGTTTATGTAGCATGTTGTTTCATGGCTGCGGTTGTACGTGGCAGTGGCGGCGGCTGATTGATGTTTCATGGGCATATTGTATTGCTGTTGTTTCTGCAAGGTGCTTTGGGTGCTACGGCTGGGAAGCAGCATAAACATTAGCACAATAAATAAATACATAAGCGAGCAAGGGCTCTGCTGGGTCAGATCAGCTCATTTCTAACAGTGGCCGGCTAGGGACTTATTGACAGGTCTCTTCTATGTGGTTTTTTCTTGTCCCCTTTTAAAACCACCTTAACGCAGGAAGCATCACCACCAAAAGTCAACTCTAAAGTGGAAGTGCAGTACTTTCTTTTTGTCTGTTTCAGTGGGTGACAACCCTCCAACACACACAATTCTAGTGTTGTGTGAGAGAAAATATTCAATAACCTCTCTCCACAGCATTGATGATTTTGCAAAGTGAAATCATGCCTACACCCACCTTGTTTGGAGTCCTCTTCTATTTAAACTCAAACTAATCATCTACATTTCAAGGAAAGGCCCCAGAGCTTTCAATGAGTCCTCACCCAGCATTCACTAGACATTAGCTTCCCTAAATGGATGAGGAGTTCTCAGTTGCCTGACTGGGATTTGACAGGCTCCTATTAAGCAGCATTCTCAAGGGGGGGGGGGCGCAGAGGTGAAATATACTTGCTTACTTCCCTCTACCATGCTTTCTCTCCTGGAGGGAAAAGGAGGAGGAACAGCTATTGAAAGTTGCTTGTGAGTGCTCCCCCACCCCTTTGGTCCTCAGCAATTGCAGCTATATATGCAAAGCAGTCCACTACCATTGTCAAAAGACCTGGTGAATTAATGGGGATGTAGCCAAGCAGTACAATACATGTCTGCTCAAAAGTGCGTCCCATTGAGTAAAAAGGTAAAGGGACCCCTGATCATTAGGTCCAGTCGCAGATGACTCTGGAGTTGCGGCGCTCATCTCGCGTTATTGGCCGAGGGAGCTGGCGTACAGCTTCCGGGTCATGTGGTCAGCATGACACAGCCGCTTCTGGCGAACCAGAGCAGCACATGGAAATGCCGTTTACCTTCCCGCTGTAGCGATACCTATTTATCTAGTTGCACTTTGACGCGCTTTCGAACTGCTAGGTTAGCAGGAACTGGGACCGAGCAACGGGAGCTCACCCTGTCGCGGGGATTCGAACCGCCGACCTTCTGATCTGCAAGCCCCAGGCTCTGTGGTTTAACCCACAGCGCCACCTGCGTCTCATTCCCATTGAGTAGGATGAGGCGTATTCCCAGGTAAAGGATTGCAGCCAAATACTGCAATGCTAACCCACAATTCAGGGCCTCTGATCCAGCCACCTCAATCAACCCCCCCCCCAATAAAGCCCCATTGATTTTTGGCAGTCGCAAGAAAGAAAAATGAAAGTTCACACAATGAATGCTGTAATTGGGATGCAACCTGCCCCCTTGCTTGTCATCAAATATTTGACCAGTTGAGAAGATACCATAATGGTACCCCTCCCCCTCAGCTGATCTGCAGGGATCCCTTGAGGAGAGGTGTGTGTATACAAGTCTGCCCTCATGAGAGAGCCTGGGGGAGGCACACCTGCCCCTGGATGGTTGGCCGAAGGTGCATGTGGCCCTGGAGCAAAAAAAAATGTCAACCCCCCTCCCCTGCAATGAGATGAAAGTCCCATTGAACAAAGGCAGACTTACTTCAAAGTAAATACACGTGAGGATCAATCTGCTTGCCTCACTTTCCTGAGAGTGCTGATGCACAGGAGTCCTCCAAACTGCGAACAGCCATTGCAGGATTCCTACCCACTGGTGGAGGGAATGAAATTCTTAACTGGTAGGCATACACATTATTCCTTCGACGCACATTCTTCCCCTCCAAGAATTCTGGGCGCTGCAGTTCCCCCCTGGACTCAGAGAGTTACAACCTCCAGCAACCAGACCTGTAGCAAATGACAGCGCTCAGAATTCTTCGAGGGAAAAGAATGTTCCTCGACTTTTGCTTTAAACGTATAGCGTCTTATAAAAGTGTAACAGTGCTCAAGCCTGGTGAAACGCAGCAGGCGAATTAGGATTTCCTGTTAAATGAGCAAAAGAAGGCAAACCCGGGTTTGTTGCCTCAGGATTTGCTGTCGAGCAAAGGCCCAGATGGCCAAATTCCAAGGCACCGACCCCGCCACGAGAATAGGGCCGCCGCGCCCCTCTCGGGCAGTACGCAAAGCCGTTCGCCTTGCGCGCCGTCGGGTCGCCTTCCCTTGTGTCCCTTGGGCGCCTCCCGGCTGCGTTACTGCTGCCGAGGCGGGGAAAGACCTGGCATCCGGGCTTGGCTCCGCACCTCCCAGCGGATGACACCTCCCGGCTCCTGCCCTGGGCCAGGCCCCTCCCTCGGCCACCCCTCTCGGCAAAGCCCCGTCGGTCTGCGGCGCCCCCGGCATTCTCAAGAGAGGCTGCTCGGGCAAGCTGCGTCTCCACCCGTCCCTTTAAGGCGCAGCAGCTACAAGGGAGTGCCGGCTGCCCAGGTGCGCAGCGAAGGGCAGGAGGAGGAGGCACAAAAGCGCATCATCCCGGCCGGCAGTCACCCTCTGCTTTGGGGGGGGGGGTGCCTGGGAGGGGAAAGGCGCTTGCATCTCTCCGGGGGAGGGAGCATTAAATGAAACCCGAAAGCGCACCCCGTCGGCTGCTCAGGCGGACACTCGACGCGCACCAGCTCCGGGGCAGCCCAGTCTTCTGCGCGGCTGTCTCCTCTCTGGCGCCCAAGTCCCATTCTACCCGAACTTGGGTGGCTCTCTGGGCGGTGGGGCCCCATCCTAATCTCCCGACTGCCGGCGCTGCGTTGTTTCAAGGCAGCGCCGCTCGGTTCCATCGGTAACCGCACGTCCAAGGCAAGCTCTGATCACCGACGCCACCCGCGGTAACGGCGGCCCCAGACGCCGCAGATTCAACCTACCCTAAGCCACCTCTCCAAGGATCGCTCTCCAGCCTTGCCCGCGAGTTTCCCGGCGTCGGCACTTGAGCCCTTCGGACTCCAAAGCCGCCTGGACCCCGCCGTCTGATTGCCCGCAGCCACCGAGGGAGCATTGGAGACCCTCCATCGGAAGGCAGCCGGGAGCAGCGAGGCTGGCGCGTCCGCATCGCAAAGGTTGCCCGTCGCTTCCTTGGGACCTGCTGCCCCGTCGTCGCTGGCAGGGCCAGAGCCTGGGATGACAGCCGAGAGCCCCCAGTCGTCGACGTGCGCCGCGGGCCAGGCGGATTCCGAAGCCGGCTCGGCGTCCAGGCTCGCCGCTCTCGTTAAGGTGGAGCCGTCGGCGCACGGGGAGGCTTTGGAGCAGGAGCCGTCGGAAGAAGAAGCGGCGGCGGCGGCGGCAGGCCCGCGTCCCGGCGGCCGTCGCAGGAAGCGCCCGGTGCAGCGCGGCAAGCCCCCGTACAGCTACATCGCGCTCATCGCCATGGCCATCGCGCACGCCCCGGAGAGGCGCCTGACGCTGGGCGGCATCTACCGCTTCATCACCGAGCGCTTCCCCTTCTACCGCGACGGGCCGCGCAAGTGGCAGAACAGCATCCGCCACAACCTGACGCTCAACGACTGCTTCGTCAAGGTGCCCCGCGAGCCCGGGCGGCCGGGCAAAGGCAGCTACTGGGCGCTCGACCCGCACGCCAGGGACATGTTCGAGAGCGGCAGCTTCTTGAGGCGCAGGAAGCGCTTCAAGCGCAGCGACTTGTCCACCTACCCGGCCTACATGCACGAGGCGCAGGCCCAGCCCGTCGGGCCGGCCCTCAACGCGGCCTACGCGCCGCCCGCCGCCCTCTGCTACCCGTCGCAGCCGCCCCTCTTCAGCCTGGGCCCGCTCATGGCGCAGCCCAGCCCGGAGCTGGCCCACCAGCAGCACAGCCCCGACGTCACCCCTTCCCCTGGCAATGCCTGCTCCTTCGCGGGTACTGCTGCCTACCCCAGCCAGGGCTGCGCGGCAGGGCCTGGCCTGCACAGGCCCCACAATGCTATGCCTTACTCCTACCAGCTCCCCAGCACCCAGCAGCTGCAGGTGAACCAAGGCACCTACTCCCAGAGCGGCTGCAGCGGCAGCAGCCACCTGTTTGGGGCCTCTGCCCGCCTAGGGATGCCCACCTCGCCCACCCTCGGGAACGACGCAATGGATTTCTATGGCAGGATGTCTCCCAGCTCCTACGGTTCTTTGGCTCACGGCTACAACGCCGGTGGGCAGCTTGGTAGTCCGGGTGCCTACTTGCGCCATGCGGCCTATTCCAGCAACATGGAGAGGTTTGTTTCTGCCATCTGAATCCGAGAAGGGACTTGGTTTGGTGGAAGGCAGAGGGACAGTGGGTGAGATCTGCAGCTGTGCCCGCCTGTTGGTGGCCTGCGTTATCGTACCCTAATGCTTCATTGCTCTGAGCGCGTTACTTTGCGCTGTGGGGTGGGCTGTTGTGGCGTGCGTCTGCCCAGTGTGACAGCACCCAGTGAATAAAGGGCCTCAAAGGATCCGGACAATGGAGAGAGACGTGGTCCGCAGTTCTTGGCCACCAGAAAGACCTAGGATCTGTGAAGTTTATGCACTACTGTATAGGATAGGAAGCTAGTGATATTGGTGGGGCCTGTGTTGTGTGTATTGAGAAGGCAGAGGGAAACCTTTGTAGGCAAGACTGTGAAGTGAAAATTCAGCTTCTTCAAGCCAAAGGAAATGTAAAACATTTGGGTTTCCCCCACCTCTGGGCTTTCCTCTTCCTGTTTGCTTTTGTGGGCTCCTTAGCTTTCCAAAATTACACGCTGCAGCAGTAATCTCAGTAGCCAATCTCACTTTCCAGTCTTTTGGTTTAGCTGGATTACTAGGAAATTATGAAAAGCTACTACTAGGTGTGTGCTTCATATTCTCAATTCCAGGTTTTCAATGACTCACAAACACATTTGGACAAATACACAGTCAATGAATCATACTTCCTTTTGGGTACTTAAGGCAAATGCTCTGTATACCGGTAGTTCTCTATATAGTTTTCTTGTGGTTTTAGGAATGCAATAAATAACTTTCCCCACAAATTTTGTCAGACAGTTCTACTGATTGCAGCTGATAACTTTTAGTTGGGTAAAAATTTAGTTAGGCAGGCAAGGGAAACCTCAGTGTGCTAATTGTTCAGTGACTCTCTTTAGCCTCCAGTCAGATTTCTTCTGTTTTTCAGGGTTTAGAAATCTGTAATTAACATCCTGTATAGTTAGATGGGAACATGTTTGTTAATTGCTTAAAGATTAGATGTAGGAAAGCTTCCAGTCCACTCCCATGTATTCTTTCATTCCAGGAAACAAATGCCATGAAATAAGACAGCTCTTTCCCCATATCCAGCATACTTAGTTTTTCTCTCCTTCCAACTTGGGTTGTTACTTTCTAGAAATGCTTAGTCCAAGTCCAGTGTACTCATGTTTTTATAACCTCTCTCTTTGTAATAAAAAAACCCCAAAGGGTTTATTGGAAAAGGCACCCTGCAGTATACAACCTGTTTGCAACCTGGAGAACTAGGCTTTACCTTTAATATTGAAAATGCAGTGGAAGGGTATACAGTTGCCAACCTCTCACCTGTTTCTTCATTTGGGGAAGAGATGAGTCTAAAAATCACTGAAGGAGTGGGATGGGCAGTGCAGGAACTCCCCAATCGGCCACTGCGCCATTAATGCTAAAGGTAATGTTGAGTTCTAGAGGTAAATTCTCTGACAATCCTAGCTCAAACATGTGCTAACATTATTATTAGAACTGGTGTGATCATGGATTTAGTGAGCTGAGCACTTTTCAGATACCAAACAAGGACAGATCCACACATGCAGGTCAAGAATACTAACAGGGTTCCATGCATTGTACCCATTTCATATACTGGGTACAGAAATATATGAATGCTCTCATGTATATATATGTATGTGTGTGTGAGAAAGAGAGAGAGAGAGTTGCATGTTAAAGACAAGAGTTTCAATTAACTTATTTTTCTAGGCATAGAGAGTTCTTTACACAGGGAACATTGAAACTTAAAATCCACACGCACACATACACCTGCAGCTTGAAACGGTAGAATCCTGCAAATTCTGGACCGTGATTTGCATGCAAAGAGCATATGATCTGCAAGCATTCCTTGGGAGTATTTCTCCTTAAGGGCAAAGGAACTGCCTTGCTGGATCAGTGGAAGGGCCATCATTCAATGGTAGAGCGCAGAGGCTTTGCGTAAAGATGGTCCCAGGTTTGATCCTTGCCATTCTCAGGCAGGGCTGGGGACACCTCTCTGAAACCCTGGATCAGGGCTCCCATTCTGCGTAAACAGTACCAAGGCAGGTGGACCGATTGTCTTAACAGCAGCTGTCTGTGTTTCTATATAGAAAGAGCCACTTGGATTTGTTGTTATTCTGTAGAAAAGCTCTGCTTACAGAATATAAAAGGGCCTTGGTAGGAGAGCATCTACCTTGCATGTAAAACGTTCCAAGTTCAGTCTCCAGTATGAGAAAGGCTCCCATCAGAAACCCTGGAGAGCCATAGCCAGAATGTAGACAATTCTGAGCTAGATGGATCTCTTCTCTGATCAGGCAGCTTCTTAGGTTACACATGTTTCCATATCAGACCAAGAACCATTCTTAAAACAGTGATGAGCTCGAAACCTCTGGGTTTTTTGCAAGCAGGGCACAATAAGAGTGGTCTTCCTTTGTTCCTGGCACCTGCTGTTCAGAGGTATACGACCAGCCAACATGACTACTTCAATTATGGTGGCAAGTACTGTAACTATTTGCAAGCTAGTCCTCGGGGTATGTGTTTCATCAACAATCCTTTTCTAAAGCTATCCAAGCTAGTGACCACTGCCAGCTCTTATGGAACGTGTGTGCTCACCATAACTTAATTATTGTGCTATGTGAAGAAGTGTTTTCTTTTGTCTGGCTTGATCCTACTTGCCAATCAGATTCATTGGGTTCTAGTGTATCAATGGGGAATATTTTTTTATGTTATTATATACCACTGATTTTTATTTTTATTTTGGTCCATGTGTATAGTGAAGAATGGGTTGCAGTTCCAGGTTTCTACAGTGTACCAAAATTTTGAAAACGTTTGTGCCAAAATGCCAGCAGATTCTTTGATATGAATAAATAACATGCATTGGGCAATTTTGCATATTCTTACAATTTTTACATGCTCTTGGCTATGTGATATGTCTGGGTTTCGTTTAATGAATGTTTGGAATTTTTGTTTTGCTCCGTTTTTTTTGTCATGGACCTAAGGAGGAACGCTGCTCCATAGAAGTAAGTGTGTGTGTGAGAGAGGAGGGGGCATACAGAAGAGTCGCAGAACAAAGGGGGAAGAATTGGAAGTTCTAATTCAGGCATGTCCAACAGGTAGATCGTGATCTACTGGTAGATCACTGGACGTCTGCGGTAGATCACTGGTAGATCACTGGCTCCCCCCCAAAAAACTGAACAACTGTGGCTCCCCTAAAAACATTTTACCTCCTCCCTGAAAAAACTCAACAACTTTGACCTGAACTCCAAAAAAGAGGGGAGATCACTGCCAGTTTTTAACTCTGTGAGTAGATTGCAGTCTCTTGGGAGTTGGCCACCCCTGACTAATTGAAGAAACTCCAGTCCCGAATAGTGGAACCTTCCCTTCAAGTCCTCTTAAGTTTTTGAGCTTTCTTTCATAAAACAAGCAAAACCGCTCTACATGTTCTGTCCCTAACCATAAAGCACATAATCAAGCTTTTTGTTTTATTTTCAAAAAAGGAAAGCTCGTAGGTGGAATCTGCAAACATATAAAAACTGTGAAAATGCTTTTTAAAAAAACATTTTGAAAAATACATTGAATTTTGCATAGCTAACTGTCACCATCTAGTGTCACATTTGTATATTGCACTTCACAACACATTTACAGTAAATTGTTTTATTTGTAGCTGTATAACTGAGTCCTTTGAATCACTGGAGATCCAGTCATTTACAGTGCAGTAAATTATTTTTCTAGCTCTCTTCCAAGATGATTTATAAGAATTCTAGGTAATCTTTGAACCAGGCTTGAACAGAGTGCAAGTCTACATTCTATTGAAGTCAGTGGCAGAACTTGCTAGCATCGTGTTCTAGGTTGAATGCACAAAAGTGACAGTCATGGTGGATTGTCTCATTTCCTTTTCACAAATCCAAAACATATTGTGACTGGGTGCTTTACAATTCTTCCCCTCCTTTTCTTGCTTTTCCAAGCCACCATTGTGTAGGCAACTTGCAACAGAAGCACATTTTGTCCATGAAGTAAGGACTCTCAAGATGTTGCAAACTTCTGGATGCAGCAATAGGAGCATTGGGAGGGCCTTTTATCTGTTTACAGGCAACAGACGGAGTTGGCCAACTTCTGCAAACCACTCCATTCTGTAGGGTGGGCAGACTTCAGGTTTGCAGGACCTCCTTTTGCTTTTTACTAGAACGCCGAGAAACTATAAATCCTGGTGCATGAATGAATTCTGAGTGCAGAAATTTGTTTTAAGTTGCAGAATGGAACTGAGCTCACAGTCCTTCCAGGAAAAAAAAAAACCTTCTTGGTTACTCCCGCCCCACTCTCACACACTGCATTCTTTATTTCGAAAGCATACTTTCGGGAAAATGGGAGTTGTATTGTTATTGCTATTGTTAAACCATTGGGAGTCAGAAATCCTTACTCATCTTCTGCAAGTTATCAGGGGCTTGAGGATACGGGAACAAAACGTAGGCCGCATCTCCGTGTTGCCCGGGACCTTTCCCACTTTAAATGTGGGATCCACATTTTGCTCCAGTGTGGAGCAAGTCCCACTAGATCTAGCAGATCTAGCTTCTCTCCATTGCTCATCTTCAACCAAGGCAGGGGAAGGGAATATTTCTCAGCTAGAGAGCCACATTCCTTTCTGGGGAATCTTCCAGAGGCCACATGGCAGGAGCCATAGACAAAAGAAGGTATATCTTACAATGGTCATAGCCAGGATTTTTCAGGGGGGAAAGCTTTTGGGGGAGGCAGAACCTTAGATTTGTATTGATTTGTGTTGATTTAGGACGGGCAGCTGCCCCCTGCCCCCCTTTGGCTAAGCCCATGACTTTTACCTTTGTACAGTAGGCTAGTTTCTACACATCATCTCCATTTTCTGTTCAGGTAAGCAAGAAGAATTATCAGAGTAGAAGGACATTCCATCTAGGCAAACCCCCCCTCCCCCCAAAAAAACCATTAAAAGAAGAGTGCAAAGTAGGGCCGTGCGGGATTGTGTGGCCTAAGGAGACTCCCAAGGGCCAGCTAAAAATCCTTGGAGGGTTGCATCCAGTCTCCAGGCCTGAGTTTCCCCACCCCACAAGAAGGAAAAAGGAATGAAAGAGAACAGGGGAGCCATGAGCAAGGGAATGATGAGCATAATGAGTTAAAAGGAGTAAAGTTCCATATTGCACATTAAAGATGGAGTCCAGGTCCAAAATGGTAGGTGATGACTAGACCTTGGGGGAGCTGAGCAATTTCATCTCCTTCCCGCCATGTGTTTCCTTTAATATAGTTGGCATCACCAAGCAATAAAGACTATCTGGTGTGTGCTCAGATGGTGTAATGAGGGGTGGGCTGCTGAAGACCACTTCTGCTTCCTGAAAGATTTCCGCAAGAGGCAAGCTGGCCAATTTTAATGGGTGGGACTGTGTGTTAAAGGCATGCTTGTGTCTTTTTTATTTTTATTCCAAGTGTATTACTATAATAGCAAAAGAAAACAAAATGATTAAAGATGGCCTTCTAAACATGAGTAGCAGTTTCTACTTTATTGAATTGTAAACTTTGACTGTGCTTTCTTCAGTATCACACAAACACACATGCTGAGATTTTGGCAAAATACACATTTAATTAAGCTGAATTGATCCACGAAAGGCATATGATTAATCAACTAAAATGTCATTCAAATGTATGGAAATATATAAAATTGTATTTCTACCTCTGGAAAAACAGCAGATGGTGCTCATTCCACCCTGTTTCAGTAAAAAGCCCAAGAAGGCTTCTCAATATTTCTCTCTTCCCTCCAGATTGCTAGCTGCTTGCATCTCCTTCTGCTCATATTCACAAAGCAAGCAAAGTAATGGCCTTGTGTTACTTCATAATCTGGCCACAGGGTACCCATCACCACCCCTCTTATGTATATCCAATGCCATAGGTTAAAGGTAAAGGACCCCTGGACAGTTAAATCCAGTCAAAGGCAACTATGGGGTTGCGGTGCTCATCTTGCTTTCAGGCCGAGGGAGCCAGTGTTTGTCCACAGACAGCTTTCCGGGTCATGTGACCAGCATGACTAAACCGCTACTGGTGCATGGAGGACCGTGGTAAGTGCCAGAGTGCACGGAAACGCCGTTTACCTTCCCGCCGCAGCGGTACCTATTTATCTACTTGCACTGGTGTACTTTTGAACTGCTAGGTTGGCAGGAGCTGGGACAGAGCAACGGGAGCTCATTCCGTCATACGGATTCGAACCGCCAACCTTCTGATTGGCAAGCCCAAGAAGCTCTGGTTTAGAGCACAGTGCCACCCACAGCCACAACACATGGTCCATGGGTGTACCCAGCATGGGGTGGGGGCAGCTGACCCCCCTAGAAGCAGGGCAGCTGGAGAGGACAGGCAGGGACGCTGCCTGCTGTGCTCCGCCTCAGCCTGCTTGGCTGAAGCAAAACGAAGCGAAGCTGCCTCTGTTGAAAAAAACCTGGACCTGGACCTGCGGCACCTCATTTGCATACATGCAAATGAAGTGCCGTGGAGCATTGTGGGGCAGCACTTTCTGTGCTGTGCTCGCTGTGACTTGAAAGAGTGTGGGCTGAAGTTAGCCCAGGTCCAGGTTTCCTTCAACGGAGGCAGCTGCTGCCTCGTTTTAGTCACTGCTGTCATTAAAGGAGCGGGCGAGGCAGGAGTGCAAGCGCAGGTGGCTCTGTGTGCTGCCTTGTAAACAGCCCCCTTTTCTCTGGGGTGTGTGGATGTTGACCATGCCTCCTGGGGGGATCCTGGCCACGTTATTGCCAGCTAGCCAATCGGGTGGCTGGGATGTGTGGCTGGGGGCGTGGCTGTTGTGCCCCCCCTAGCTTTGATCCTGGGTACGCCCATGACACGGTCCAGTCCTGATGGGCCAGATTTTTGTGTCATAAGAAGAGGGGAAAGCTCATGACACACTGAACACTCAGGGGCGTAGCCAGGATGAAAATCAGGGGGGGCAAGGGGCGGGGAGCAAGGGCGGGGCCAAGGGGCGGGGGCGGGGCCACATCGGAGCAGCCCGAAATCGGGCTGCTCCGACTCCCTCCTCCCCCTCCGCGATAGGAAGGGACGAGGGGGAGCCAGGATCAGCCCGAAATCGGGCTGCTCCGACTCCCTCCTCCCCCTCCGCGATCGGAAGGGACGAGGGGGAGCCAGGATCAGCCCGAAATCGGGCTGCTCCGACTCCCTCCTCCCCCTCCGCGATAGGAAGGGACGAGGGGGAGCCAGGATCAGCCCGAAATCGGGCTGCTCCGACTCCCTCCTCCCCCTCCGCGATAGGAAGGGACGAGGGGGAGCCAGGATCAGCCCGAAATCGGGCTGCTCCGACTCCCTCCTCCCCCTCCGCGATCGGAAGGGACGAGGGGGAGCCAGGATCAGCCCGAAATCGGGCTGCTCCGACTCCCTCCTCCCCCTCCGCGATAGGAAGGGACGAGGGGGAGCCAGGATCAGCCCGAAATCGGACTGCTCCGACTCCCTCCTCCCCCTCCACGATCGGAAGGGACGAGGGGGAGCCAGGATCAGCCCGAAATCGGGCTGCTCCGATCCCCTCCTTCCCCCTCTGCAATCGCTGGGGCAGGTGGAGGGAAAGCCCCAGAGCCGCGCAAAGCGGTTGCCTGGCTTTCCCTCCGCCCGCCCCACAGCCAGCCGGCTAGAAGGGACGTCTCCCTTCTCCCTTGCTGGCTGTGGGGCGGAGGGAGGGAAAGCCAGCCAAACGCTTTGCGCGGCTCTGGTGCTTTCCCGCCGCCCGCCCCACAGCCAGCCAGGGAGAAGGGAGACGGCACCGGGCGGGCAGTGGGGCAGGCTGGCCAGTGGCCCTGCTTCTAGGGGGGGCAATTGCCCCCTCCTGCCCCCCCTGCCTACGCCCATGTGAACACTGCAACTGAAGATCAGTAGTATCAGGCAAGGGGCTCTTTGTGTGCCATAAGTGATCTCCTGATGTACCTCAACATTCCCTGTAACAAGGTTTGAAAACCACTGTTCTAAAGAATCTGGAACTGGTCACAGTCTGAGCCAGTACAGACAGTTCAATAAACTTTGTCATGGGTTCCAGACCTTGCTCAATTTGGTCCCATTTATGTAAATGAGACGAAAACACTAGATGGCATTCTTCTTTCCCATACTGCCTTTCAGCTCAGAAAGGCAAATACAGTAGGGTGGTTGTGTGCAGCAGAGAGTTGAATGAGGAAGTGATGTATATTTTTCTGTTTCTTGTCTTCCTCTTTTTATCTTTCTTTAACTGGAAAGCAGATGGTACAAGCAAAGAGTGTCTACCTATATGCAGACACACATTTATTTCTCACTAAGGTGGTAACCTATCCTTGGGTTATAATATACTACTGTCTCAAGGCAAATCTTTAAAAAGTAGTATAAACACTGACAACTGGGAAACACTGGCCTGTGAGCGCTCCAGTTGGAGAACAGCCTTTACTAAAGGTGTCATGAGCTTTGAAGACACTCGATATCAGGACGCAAGGGAGAAACGTGCTAAGAGGAAGGCATGCTTGGCAAATCCACACCGTGATCACCTCCTGCCCGGAAACTAATGTCCCCACTGTGGAAGGGCGTGTGGATCCAGAATTGGCCTCCACAGTCACTTACGAACCCATTGTTAAAACCGTGTTTATGGAAGACAACCTTACTTGGCTACGAGTGATCGAAGAAGAAGAAGAAGAAGAAGAAGAAGAAGAAGAAGAAGAAGAAGAAGAAGAAGAAGAAGAAGAAGAAGAAGACTACTTCAGGCTGCTGGTGGGAGCCCACAGGGTGGAATGCATACAAGAAAAAGAGAAAAAGATCCTGCATATGAAAATAGAAGCATGTCAAATAGAAGATTAGGCTAGCTTCAGTCTACCTGACATCTAGTTTCTATGTAGCAGACTATTTTCATTTTCATTCATTCACGGGAGTCCCCACTTACATTCTGGCAGAGGTTTCATAGTGAAAAATGGGACTATGACTCCCAAAGAAGGAAACTGGAATCTACTGTATATTTTTGGAAGTGGCTTTGTTTTCTGCCCGTTTGTTTTCTATAAGTTTAGATGACTCTCTACGTATCGGCAAACTTGGCATGAGGGTTCCTGAGGTGGAGGTGATGCTGTTTGTTGTGTTTGCTCTCCACCCCCCCCCCCATTTTGAATCAAAATGGCAGACCGAAACATCACTTTGGCACGACTTTGCCTGTTTTTCGACATAGTTTCATCTGCCTCTTGTGACAGCACCACCAACTCCACACAGAGGTTCCATCGTAGGACCAGCAGCTTTTTAGCTAGAGATGCTCTGTTGGCTTTCAGCAAACAGAGGACAAAAGGACTATCTCCATATGGGATAGACTCACATGTACAGTGGTGCCTCGCTTAACGAATGCCCTGCTTAACGAAATTTCCACTTAACGAAAGGTTTTTTCTAGCAGAGGTTGCCTTGCTAGACGAATTCATTTTACGAAAAATTCATCTAGCAAATCGCGGTTTCCCATAGGAATGCATTGAAATTCAATTAATGCGTTCCTATGGGCAAAAAAATAAATAAAAAAAAATTCAATGCATTCCTATGGGATTCGCTAGACGAATTTTTCGTTATAAGAAAAGACCTGTGGAACGAATTAAATTCGTCTAGCGAGGCACCACTGTATATACTTTGTAACTAAGTCTGCCTTCAGGGATCCATCTGTGAACTGAATGTGTGAGTAAACTTATTTTATATACTTTACACAAGATTGTGGCGTGTTTATTCTATTAAGGGGGATATACAGTAAGAGGAATTACCAGGAATCTGATATTGAGAGGCTTAAACAAGCCTGCAACAGCTATCTGCTGTGCATTTAGAAGGGAAATGTAAAACTTTGCTAAGTTACAGAACTTGTTAGCGCAAGTTAGGAAGGATAGTATTAAACAATATTTCCTCTCCTGCCTCCTTGAACATTCCAACAGGGGTATTGTCACAACCCTTAGCACAAGAGTTCCTGAAGTGGGGTCAGGGTCTTTGTCACTGTTTGGATGTCACTTCCTCTCGTCAATCTGCCTTCACTTACCCTGAATAACCCACTACCTTTTTTTCCCATTCTTGACATGTGTGTGGGTATTTAAAAAATATATTAAAAATCCCAGGATGTGCACAAGAGGAAACATTACCAGTCTTATCCAGCCCATTATGATGTTTGATAATGGGAAAGGGAAATATAAATTTTCATTTCTTGTTTGGTGTGTGTGTGTGTGTGCGCGCGGGGGCGCATAGTGCTGTGGTCTAAACCACGGAGCCTCTTGGGCTTGCCGATCAGAAGGTTTACAGTTCAAATCCCCACGACGGGGTGAGCTCCCATTGCTCTGTCCCAGCTCCTGCCAACATAGCAGTTTGAAAGCACGCCAGTGCAAGTAGATAAATAGGTACCACTGTGGTGGGATGGTAAACAGCGTTTCTGTGTGCTCTGGGTTCCATCCTGGTGTTCCAGATGCAGTTTAGTCATGCTGGCCACACGACCCGGAAAACTGTGGACAAACGCCAGCTCCCTCGGCCTGCAAATGAGATGAGCGTTGCACCCCATAGTCACCTTTGACAGGACGTATCTCTCCAGGGGTCCTTTACCTTATATATATAAACTGAAGTATTGTGAAAAGTGAAAGAGTAATGAACAGATCCTGAACAAAAGTTCTATATTTAACTGTTTTTAAAAAACACCAACACAGTTTATATACTGAGATCTTTATAATAGCTCCTCTGAATGGGGCATGTGACCATAAGTGGAAATAGGCTTCTTTCCTTTCCTACTGCAAACAAAATGGTGATGTTGTGCTCAGGTAAGGAGCCAATAGAAATAGTGATGTGGTACCACATAAGGGATGCGGGTGGCGCTGTGGGTTAAACCACAGAGCCTAGGGCTTGCCGATCAGAAGGTCGGCGGTTTGAATCCCCGCGACGGGATGAGCTCCTGTTGCAGTTCGAAAGCACATCAAAGTGCAAGTAAATAAATAAGTACAGCTCCAGTGGGAAGGTAAATGGTGTTTTCATGTGCTGCTCTGGTTCGCCAGAAGCAGCTTTGTCATGCTGGCCACATGACCTGGAAACTGTACGCCAGCTCCCTCGGCCAGTAAAGCAAGATGAGTGCCGCAACCCCAGAGTCGTCCGTGACTGGACCTAATGGTCAGGGGTCCCTTTACCTTTTACTACCCACATGACAAAACCAGCCACTGGGGCAGATTGTCCCAATAAGTTTCCATGCCAGACGCATAAGTGTTGTTTTTCATTATCAGATTTTCTGCATTATGGGGAAATCCGGATTAAATGTAGGAAAAGCAAATAAACTCCAGCCTAAAAATAAACTCAACGGAAAGAGAGGATGAGAGGGAGCACTGTTGCGAGCTTGAGACCTTGTAGGTTCAGGAAAGCTCTTTCTGAAGATGTGAGGTGAGGTGTCTGATGTGAACTCTAATATTTGTAAGTAATCCAAATATTAAAAACACAGTTAAGTCTCTATTGTCCTGACTGAGGAAGCCAAAGTCAGGTAGCACTGGCTCTGAAACATCTAATCTCTAGGGGAAATTGGAAGCATGTAACATAACTACAGTACATGGACCCAGGTGGCGCTGTGGTTAAACCACTGAGCCTAGGGCTTGCCAATCAGAAGGTCGGCGGTTCGAATCCCTGTGACGGGGTGAGCTCCCATTGCTTGGTCCCAGCTCCTGCCAACCTAGCAGTTCGAAAGCACGTCAAAATGCAAGTAGATAAATAGGAACCGCTACAGTGGGAAGGTACAGGTAGGTAGCCGTGTTGGTCTGAGTCGAAGCAAAATAAAAAATTCCTTCAGTAGCACCTTAAAGACCAACTAAGTTTATATTTTGGTATGAGCTTTCGTGTGCATGCACACTTCTTCAGATACACTTAGTATCTGAAGAAGAATTCTTTAGTGGGAAGGTAAACGGCGTTTCCATGTGCTGCTCTGGTTTGCCAGAAGCGGCTTTGTCATGCTGGCTATACGCCAGCTCCCTCGACCAATAATGCGAGATATGCACCACAACCCCAGAGTCGGTCACGACTGGACCTAATGCTCAGGGGTACCTTTACCAACTACAGCATTGAGCGTTTCAGGGATTATGACTTCCAAGGAAATTGCAGAAAGGTGACAGCAGCAAAGGCCACTGGCTTTTATTGCTCACACAAGAATATCATGTATTCTAACAGTGTTTCAAGTTGAACTGTGGAAAATTACTGCCAATTAAAGAGAGCCATAGAACTCTTGTTCCAAATGGTCATTTCCCACAGACTGAGGAATTTCTCGTGGTTCTTCTGATCTTGGTGTCTCCTCTGGTTCTGAAAAGGAAGAAAACACTAAGTATAAAGGTTTCTGTTTGGTTGAGGCGGTCCCAGCAGTACACAACAATGGCATAGCGTGGGGGTCAGGGCCACAGGGACAGTTACCCCGGGTGCAAAATTGTTAGGGGGCGCAAAAATTCAACACCTGGTGCTGCCTCCATACAACTGCGTACTTCTGGGGGCTGTTGGAAATGGCTTCTCCATGCAAACCAGGAAGTGACCTCTCCAGACGATGGAATGACTCTTCTTATCTCTGTGGCTGCAACCTCCTGGGTGACGTGGAAGCCATTGGGCAGTTGAATGTGCATGCGTACTTCGTCCATTTCATTTCCACCCACCCCCTCCGTGCAGCCCCGGGCATTGGCAACCCACGCTATGCCACTGCAACACAATAATGATATCTAGTATTCACTAGATACGACAAAACGAAAGGCCGATGGCTGACGCAACATTTTGTCTTGATCAAACACATGGGCTGGATTCTACAAATGATCCCCGTTAGCGGAAGCCAATACAAGGGCTTCTGCTGGCACAACAGGGGCTTTTGCCCTTTCTCTCCCCCCACCCCAAGCAAGCCCTCCCCATTGGCTTGAGGGGGCAGGAATCAGGGGAACCCCCAAACAGTAGCATGGATATTGTACTTTCTGACGAGCTAAAATGCTTGCGCTGCAAGAACACTCTCCTTAGCACTATGTTGCTTTCATCCCTATGGCCCCAATCCAGCTAAATTTTACACTCTCCCTGTAAGTTATTAATGTTTTTTTTCATTATTTTTCATTACCTGTAACAACAACAACAATTCATATTAGCAGGTATGAAGGGGAAGAATGTGGAGAATAATTAGAACAAAAACTATTTGTATTCTCCCTTTGTGTAACAAAAAGCGATTCAGAGGCCAAGCGATTCAGAGGCCAATAGTGCAAGCTATGGCTTTAGGTTGCCTCTGTTAGGGCAACCCAGACAGTTTCTAAAACAAAGCAGTGAATAGTTATATTTATTCAGTGTTCCTGCAGCTTTATGTTCCATGAGGTTGGGGCAAAGCAATTGATTTGTGCTATGTGTTAGGGCCGATTCAGTCCCAGAAGTAAAGCTGGAGCAACGACTGAATCCTTATTTGATCCAATTGACCAGTGAGCCCTGAGATACACTTATTAGGGTAAGCAGAGGTAACAAAATGCTTCGAAGGACTAGGTTCTACCTCCACTGTTGGAGGCAGTACATCTCTGAATACCAATTTCTGGGCATTGCAGGTGGGGAGTGCTTAGGGCTTGTCCAAACTGGAGCAAAATGTGGATTCACATCACTGTGTCTTCCCATTCATGTAGGGGTGTACACACAACATCCTGCCCATCCCAATGTTGTCCCAGATCATTATCCCTTTAAATGCAGGGCGTTTCCAAATCAGAGAAACCCTGCATTTAAAGTGAGGACAGTCTGGGTGGGACAACCCTAAGGATGGAGTCCACATTTGTTCTAGTGTGGACCAGTCCAAAGTCCCTTTAAAAAAATATATCTGAATGAATGTGCATCCAAACAGCCAGTGATGTCTAACAGCTCTACAAACAAATCAGGGAGAATGATCAACAAACAGGTAATCAGGAAGCACACATTCATTCTTACAGATTGCAGGATCCTTACCCATGGAGAAAACAGCACTTCCGGCTGGGATTGCACCAGCTGTTTCTTGCTGAGTGCACAGCTCCTCAGCAGCACTTGCAAGGGGGATTCCTTCCGCTAGTTCCTTCTGAGTATATAGTTCTCCAGCTTCCAGGAAAGGGATAGAAGACTTCACTGGGAGATCTAGACTCTTCTGGGCCTCCTCCTCCAATTTAGTCACCTGTAGCTCAGGCTTTTCTTCCTCCACCACTTCTGGCTGAGGTTCTTCCTGTGGCTCTGGAGCCTGCTGCTGGCCTCTGCCTCTGCCTCGGCCTCGGCCTCGGCGGGCCCCTCTTCCCCTTCCTGTTGGCTTGCTCCTCTTCTGCTCCCTGTAGTACACAAAGACATTTCGGTATAAAGGGACCTGATAGATTGCTTTGAAGGGCCCTGCTTGCAAGGATGTTCACAAGAATCAGTGGTGGGCTCCTTTTGAAATTCTGCCTTTCGTTTTTAACAATGGGTTGGCTTCCATGATGATGAATCAGTGAGAGCACAGGGGGGAAAGGGGAGAGGGATTCAGCCGCCGAGTATCCCAGGACCAAAATACACATTCAGTTGCAGCTGAATAGGAAGCATTAGTCCGCAGGAGGGAGTGGTTGGCGGCTGAACTTTGTTGCTAAGCCCTTCCCCTACAAACTATTCCCCCACTCTCAAAACTTCTCCTTAGCTACTCCCCTCTCCAGACTCCAGCCCATGGGACCCTTTTTCTGAAATATAAACACAAGTCTAGGATAATAGTGCAAATAACTTCAGTGCTGTACAGACAAGACCACTGGACTAACATTGCATATAGCTGAGGTATAGCGTGGTTTTTAAGTCCAGCAAGCCTTTAGCCTTAAATTTCAAATACATGCTTGAAAGCATGCAGGCAATGCCTAGTGAAGGGATTCCCAAACTTGGGTCTCCAGCTGTTATTGGTCTACAATTCCCATCACTCCTGACCCATCACTGGTCCTGTTGTATTCCAAAAAGATCTGCAGACACAAGTTTGAGAAACCCTGGCCTAGTGACATCTCAGAAACTAAATGGGCAGTTCAATAAAATTTATAGTGGCCAGACAATGTCACCACACTGTCATCCTCCTAATTTACCTCAGGACCCACTGGTGAGTGTTTTTTTCTTCCGCCTCGGCTTTCCTTTTTCTGAGCAGCTCTCGGTCTCTCAAATGGCGTGTGACTACAACCTCTGCAAGAGCAAAGAAGCAAGTAGAGGAAGAGATGACTCCAGGAGGAAATAGAATTCAATGAGACGGTTGCAAGATTAGAGGATGGTGCCACCACCAAGAGAGCCCTTTCAGCCTGAGTGTTGGGTTAGGAAGATGAACAGAAAAGTCCTGTTCATATAACGACTGTTTGCAGTCAATGTGCATTGGGGGTGGGTGGGACTTCAGCAGCAGGCCCCACCCCCAACACGTGGGTGGCGCTGTGGTCTAAACCACTGAGCCTCTTGGGCTTGCAGATCAGAAGGTTGGGGGTTCAAATCTGCATGATGGGGTGAGCTCCCATTGCTCTATCCCGGTTTCTGCCAACCTAGCAGTTCGAAAGCATACCAGTGCAAGTAGATAAATAGGTACCACCGTGGCAGGAAGGTAAACGGCGTTTCTGTGCACTCTGGCTTCTGTCACTGTGTGACAGTGGTTTAGCCATGCTGGCCACATGACCCGGAAAGCTGTCTGTGGACAAACGCCAGCTCCCTTGGTCTGAAAGCGAGATGAGTGCTGCACCCCATAGTCACCTTTGACTGGACTTAACCATGCAGGGTACCCACTTGACCACATGAATAGATATTTGTTGTTGTTGTTGTTTAGTCGTTTAGTTGTGTCCGACTCTTCGTGACCCCCTGGACCAGAGCACGCCAGGCACTCCTGTCTTCCACTGCCTCCCGCAGTTAGATATTAGGAGTGCACAAAAGCTTTATTTGAGCATTCAGATCCAAATTCCAATCCCCCATCCATGAACTGGAGGAAAAAGTAGGAAGCCTCTGGAGACTCCTTGCACCATTTGCATATCCTCCAACATTTCTTTGATGAAAATAGGGTCGCCTAATCAATCAATCAATCAATCAATCCGCTGCCTATCTAACTGGTTTGCCTCAGCCACTCTGGACGGCTTCCAACATATATTAAAACTTAATAAAACATTAAATTAAAAAAAAATCCCTATACAGGGCTGCCTTCAGATGTCTTCTAAAGGTTGTATAGTTACTTATCTCCTTGACATCTGATGGGAGGGCTTTCCACAGGGTGGGTGCCACTACCAAGAAGGCCCTCTGCCTCCCTGTGGCTACACTTTTCACAGTGAGGGAGTTGCCAGAAGGCCCTCGGTGCTGGATCTCAGTGTCCTGGCTGAATGGGCAGGGGTGAAGATGCTCCTTCAGGTATACATTTAGGGCTTTGAAGGTCAGCACCAACACTTTGAATTGTGCTCAGAAACATAATGGGAGTCAATGGAGCCCTTGTCCTATCCTGAGCACCCAGCTTCAGAAATATGTACTCAGAACCTGGCAAAGGCTAAATAGGGTATCTGGTTCAAGCGATGGCATTCAGGATAGATCTTCGCACTTCACCTTCCTGTCCCCTGGGTCTAACTTCCTATTGTATGGCGAAACCTGGTGAACACAACTGAAACAAATTCACACACACACCTCATCCAATTAGGTCACCGTGATACATACCACATCAGCATGTTCACCCAGGATCAAATTCTAGATAACGTATGCCGCATCATTAACCATTCTTGCAGTTGGCAGCAAAACTTTAAAACCCCAGGCTGTCATACAAGTTACCAGGAGGCTGTTATTTGGCACATAGCCCATAAGGCAGAGTGACCACGGAGCTATGGCTCTTCTGATGTCCCTGCACCCACAGAGTTTTTCAAACACCCGTTTCCTGGGGTTCTGTGCTGCTGAGATGAATTTGCCCTCCATTCAGATATGCAACTTTGAATGAAGACAAATGTGTCATTAAGAGTGGAACTGACCAGAACAAACAGGTTTTCTGGGTAGAGTATGTGTTCAGTAACCTTACATCACACTTCAGTTGTCTACACACAGTATACCTTTAGAACACTTAAACAATCCCGGTCACTCTAGTTTTCCCCTCATGGAGTTACAATTCCCAGAAACCTTCAACAAACTACAATGCCCAGAATTCTTTGAGGGGGGGGGAAATGTCTTTTGAATGTGTTTTTACCACATCGTGTGAATGCAGTCTTTTAAAAAAATGGTATTTATATTCTCAGGTTTTTAAAGACCCATGGAACTCAGTGGGGACTGTGAAGAAGGGGCTGAAGTCTGAATGATCCTGCTGCACTTGTGCATGTAATCCTATGCATGCCTACTCAAAAGTAAGCCCCCACTGAGTTCCATGGGACTTACACCCAGGTAACTGAATATAGGAGTGCAGCCTAAGAACATTTGGGAAAGACATATCCCCAACATTTCCCCCACAAGGTAAAAAATAGGAAGAGTTTTATCAGAGACACGTGCCAGAAAAATGGGTGCAGCCCCTGTTAAATATGGTCTACTGGAGAGAATGTAATTTTAACAGAATTGCATTAGAGGATTCCCCTTTCCCAGAATAATATTTGTTACCTGGAACTGCATAGTCCTCCGCTGAGACCACCGGCTGCTGTGGATTTTCAGAATAGGAATGGTCCTTTTCTAAGCTCTCCATTTGCAGTTGCTTAATTTATAAATATATATGAAAAAGAGCTTAATTCCAACATAGAATCATCTGACACATGTACCGCTTTAGTGCTAAATGAAGAGTTTCAGAAAAAAAAGAAACAAACTACACACCCAGAGTATCTTATCTGCTCTGGACACTGGTGTGTTAATACTTCTTTTCCTTATCTTGCTGCAAAGGTGTTTAAATACATGCTTATAGCCTGGCATAGCCCTGCCAAAAACATTAACATGCCCCTCCTGACAAATATTGCATTTTCAAAAAGACCGAAGAGTTTTTCAGATATTTTGAGTTTGGGGCTGCTGTTAAACTGCTTCAGCACCATAATTACACCTAATACAAGTTTTTAAGCTGTCTTTTGAAAAAAACAACCTCTCCCCCAATATCTCCCCAAGAAGCTTTTCTCTGCAAAAAAGAAAAATCAAGATGTTTTCCAATAGTTATTTATGAGAGACATTTAAATTGATATTTTAAGGAAAGGGATGAGATCATGGGCATAACCAGGATTTTTGTCATGGGGGGGGGCAGGACTTTTGTTGGGGGGCAGACCTTTTAATGGGCAGGGCTGAACCTCAGTTTGCAATATATTTTTTATTGATTTTTATTGATTTAGGGGGGCAGCTGCCCCTCCCTGCCTCCCCTTTGCTACACCCACAGGTGAGATGTTGTTTGAGAGTGAATCAACCTACCCATCTCCCCCGCCAAAAAAAACAAGAGGACACCAATTTTTATTAAAAAAAATCATGTTTAATGTAAATTGATACATACAGTATATATTTAGTAATGATTGTAACAGAAAGGAGGAAATACTTTCTAGGACAGGGTAAATAGAAAACTTGCTACGTAAGCACTGCAGGGCTGTGCCTCAGGTATTTAGTTGACAATGCATACATTAAAAGCATAAATTCACAAGCATACTTCACTACATAAAAAAGGAAGAATCTCACCATAGGAAAAGTATAATAAAGTAGACCTTTGTGTTACAAAAAGATGTGAAACATGAATGGGCCACATCAGACTAAAAGTATGTGCAAGGGCACCATACTGTCATTCTCCAATTCACAAATGAAAATGTTTGCAGCTACCTTTCAAAGGTCCTTCTACATCAGTATTTGGACTTCTCCCCCCCCCCCAAATTCCTTGGGCACCTCCCTTGTGCTCAAGACAGATTATTCTGCTGTTCTGCAAAGGTGGGGCAGACTTTACAAGTCACAGTGGTAGACGGGGCAGCTGCAAAGGGAGCTCTGTACGTCTCATGCTTTCTCGGATAGGTAGAAGCAAGGCATGGCATTCACAGTGGAAGCCTGCAAAAGTCAATGGTTAAAAAGGAATCCCAGACAGCCCATTATTGCACCAGACACAAACTCTCCCTCTCTGGAGGCTCCCCCAAGCAACCTAACTACGGGGCATTTATATTGATTTGCTTGCACAATGCTTACACAGTAGATTATATCAAGTTTTTAAGTGAGCATTCATTCCCATTTGTTTGCAGGGGTGTTTATATGACAATGAGCATCTAGCCTGCATTTATCCCTATTTGCTTGTGGGGTGTTTATACATCTTCCTGTTGATTTGTTCATCCCACACTTTTCAATACAGTCCCCCATCACTTGCCAAACCTCAAAACTTCTTATTCTTTTTAAAAGTGGATTTGTTATGTGGTGGGTGGGGGACCTTTTTCACCCTGCAATGCCTTCTGCTGGCCCACATGCTAGCCACACTGGGGCCAGAAACAAAAGCGGGGGCAATTTTACCTTCGTACAGTAGGCTAGTTTCTGCACACGCTTGGACATCTCTCTCTAGCCTTCATCCAGGCAGGCAAGACTGGGGAGGGGCATGACCTGGTAGGTGATTGAGGAGAGTGGGTGGCATGAGGAGAGGCCGGAAAGAGAAGCTTGGACACCAGGACAAAAGTGTATTTTCCACATTCAGGGATAGAATGTCTCAAGAGACAATGGAGTGTGTCTGCAGGTGTGAAGTCAGACCACTGTGTTAGCAGCACCAAAGTGACTGAGCAGTGTATATGGAGATCCTGGGCTGTGCAGGCAACAAGACCCTCCTCTTGGCCTCACTGATGTGGTTCAAAGGAAAGCAGAGCAATATGTTTGGCACCAGCTTGGCTGCAGGAGTTGCCGGAAGAAGTACAAGATGCCATCCAACCCTCTTACGGACTCCACTCCGGATTTGTGTAGGAGTTACTCCTTAACCACTTTTCTCCTGAAGATATCGCAGAAGACAGCGGAGGTTTAGGATCAGTTTTTCTTCTCCCAGGCTGACAAGCCCCATCTGCCAATCACTTCCCTCTATGGCATATGCAGAAACCACCTTCTTGAATATTGGACTCACTATTGGTCTCATCCACTCAATCTGCCAGAACCTGTCTTCGCATGCAGGGGAGATCCCTAACTGACGAAGGGTTTGAGACCCATTGGCTACCCTCACCTGGTTTAGCCGGCCAGTCGAAGCCATTCATGGGGTGAGGCTATCACATCCTGACAGCTTCTAGGAGCCACAGGTGAGAGCTGAGTGCAGGGTGGGGACCAAAGGTGGACAAACTACCCCAGAAGCAGCATGGTGTGTCCCCCCCCCAACAGAGGTACTACCCCTCCCCATACACCCCACAGAGCAGTGTAATCTACCTTAATTGTACAAACCTACATTTCCCAGTATGTACTTAAACTAAGGTTACCAGACATCCCCATTTCCCGGGGACAGTCCCCGGATTTACAACTCAGTCCCCTGACAAAACCCATCTGTTTAGTAGGAAATTTAAAAGTGTCCCAGGATTCATTGGGGAAAAAATCTGGTAACCTTAACTTAAACCCCTCTCACTAAATAGTGATAGCCTAGCACTCTCCTGCACAGGAAAGTCAAAAGTTCACTGTTGTTCATCCTAGGAGCCCTCAACTGATCATAACACAATAAAATTCAAAACAGTAACAATTAATTTCATGCTTATTCAAAATCCTATTAAAACTATCCAGTTTGATTTATTCAGCAAAACTGATGAACTTAATTCAGTGATAAAAAAAAATTCCTTCAGTAGCACCTTAAAGGCCAACTAAGTTTTAATTTTGGTATGAGCTTTCTTGTGCATGCACACTTCATAATCCAGTGATATCAGCTTTTCAGTCTTAATTATTTACACCTCCAGCAGCCCACTGCCACCCACTTTCCTTTTAGCACCTCCCTGCCCCCCAGGTAATCCTGATGCCCCCTTGGGGGCACATTGTTTATGCCTTTTTTTTCAAAACTCAGGAGGATGTACAATTCATTTGAAGCACCATTAACACAGTGTCAGTCGCTATTCATATTCACATGAAGGCCTGCCTTTGGAAGCACTCAGAGCAAGAGTGACCAAATTCTCATTACAGTCTGCTGAAGGCTGATAATACATTATGGCCGTGACTTAGCAAAATAGTCAAAGATGACAGGTCAAACTAGATAACTTTTCCCCCTTCCAGCCTATGGAACAAAAAAGGGCACTTTGTCTGCTACAAAGTGACAGAAATTATCACTGAACCCTATTCACAACCTCACTCCAGTCACTTGCAGTTCTCAAACCAGGTGGGAGTTGAGCTTTGTGAGTGGACCCTAAAAGCTGCTTGCAGGGCAGTACTGGCAGGGAGGCGAAGGGCAGGGCCATAGCTCGGGGGGGGGGGAGCTGTTTTTTTGCCCCAGATGCCTCCAGAGGGGTGTCACTGAGGCTCCCAGCCTGTGTGTGTACTGTGTGAACTGGGTCTTTGACCTGGGTGAAATAAAGCAGTTTTGCTCCTGACAAATGATCAGGTTTTTAGTTCTTAAACCCTGCATGTGCTCAAGTATCTCTCATTGCTATAAAATAGAACCCAGTTTGCTTAACTCCGTTAGGTTGTGCCTTTGGTGAACAAAGAAAATGCAACTCTTACTTTTAACAGTGGAAGCTTTTTTTCTACGTAGATCAGGTGTGCAGCGACCCAAGATAGGATATTTGTCTGTTGTTCAGCTCCAATTATGAAATTCTCCCCCAAAAGAAGCACCAAATTCCCCCTTCACCTTGGCTATTGGTGGATAGGTGCTGGGATATTTAAAAAAGCTTTTTAATACTGCTGCCCGTATTGTTTAATGATGTAGTAGACAAATTGTGTCTTTTTTGATATTTTGAGAGCTGAACTATTGGATAGCACAGCTCCCTTTCTCTGCCACCTTCCAGTACCTGCTATTTCTCCCTTGCAACATCAGACCTACGGTACCTAGAGAAATCCTTGTAACAGCATTGGCTATTTCCCCTTCATTTAAATAGAATAATACTGTGCCATCTCATTCTGTAGCATGAGCATCCCCTGCTGGTGAAACAGGTGTACTGTGAAAGAGCAAGGTTTCTCAAACTGTGGGCTAAGGTAGGCAGGACCCATCTGTGGGCCTCAGTGCCATAGCCTGCCCACTGCCTCCTTACTTGCTTGGCTTGCCCCCTTGCCATGCCTTTTGGCTGAGTTAATGCCAGCACCAGCAACTCCTTGCATGCTGAGTAAAGGTGGCAGGGAGACAGAGAGGATCCAGAGAAGGCAGGCAGGCCTCTGAGGGGAAAGGGATAGAGATGCTGAAGGATATTAGTACAGTAAAATAAAAATTTAATATTTGTTAATATTATTTAGTTAAACTGTGAATACAAAGGAAGGGGATAAGAGAAGAAAGCTGCTATTGCAGGAAAAAGTAAATGTAAAAGGACCAGTGAGGAGGGGGTGAAAGAAACAGGCAGGGTGTGCAGATAAAGGACAAGAGCAATAACCCTCTCACTAATGTAAGGGAAGGTCTTGTGAACTGCCGAGTGTGTCATGGGCTAGTTTATATTATTTGCAGAATTATTGCTGGCAACAGCCCTCCTAAGGATTGCCCCTTCCTCCAAAAACGGCAGTCAACACTTGGGAGACCTGGTTGCTGACCTCCAATTTAGCTTTCTATTTTATGTCTAACTTTCTCCTTCGTAGTACGGTAGTCAAGGCTCCTCTGGTAGGGTGAGAAGCAAAATAAGAATGTGGGTTAAGAGCAATGTTTGAGAGCAGGACAGTGAATATCAGTACCAGTGGTTTTGAATTCAGGGCAAGGGAGGACAGACACCTGCACAACCTTTGGTAGGTGTGCAAAACTAGAATTTCAGCTGGTGCTGCGTTTGGTTTGGGTTTCAACTCGTGCATGACGAGCTGCACTTGCCAAAACACACAAACCCTTCTTCGATTTGACTTTTAAATCACAAGAGCCCTGCTCTATTTAAAATAAACACACACACCAGTTCGATATTGAGCTGACCCTGCTTCTGTTCACAGCTAGAATTACCCCTGCTTTAAACTCTGTGAACACAAATGAAAAAATAAAGGATTAGGCTGCCTACCAAATATCTGGGGAGCAACAACAGGAAGACTATTGTCTTCATGTCCTGCTTGTGGATGCATCTAGTTGACTATGTGAGAAACATGTTGGGCTATACAGACCTTTAATCCAGCAGCACTCATCTCATGTTCTTAGGAGGGCAGCAGTTAACACTGTACCCAAAACCCCACTGGGACCAAAGGCCAGAGGGCACATCCTTCAATAAGCATGCATGCATAGAACACCAAAGCAGGAAAGGGGGACCTGTGGCCCTCCAGTGATTAAGAACACATGAAGAACCTGCTGGATCAGGCCACTGGCTCAACTGGTCTAGCATCCTGTTGTCAGAGTTGTCCCCAAGATCTCACTCCTGGTCAGTCACCACCAGTTCAGAACCCATGAGCAGACATATGAAATGAAGATGTATTGTGCTAACATGCATCACTTTACATTTGTTCACAATGGATTTAATTTGCCATTTTGCCACTCATTCACTTAGTTTGGAGAGGCCCTCTTGGACTCCAGTTCCTGTCAGTTCCAGTAAGCATAGCCAATGATCACAGTTGATGGGAGCTGGAGTCCAACAACTTCGGGGGGGGGCTACGGGTTTCCCATTTCTTTATTTTTATTTTAAAAATATTTTTATTGAGAAGATTTCTCCATTCGTGAATGGCTCAGCTGCTCCAGAAAACCCAGCCCCAGAAGCAGCACACAGAGCTAGAGGTGCCAAGGGCAGCATACCCACCCCGAGTTGTTGCCACAAGGAAGACAGAATCATTGTGATGATTCTGGTTCGCCAGAAGCGGCTTTGTCATGCTGGCCACATGACCTGGGAGCTGTACGCTGGCTCCCTCGGCCAATAACGCGAAATGAGCGCCGCAACCCCAGAGTCAGTCACGACTGGACCTAATGGTCAGGGGTCCCTTTACCTTTTACCAAAGCTTCTTCCAAGATGCAAACATGGGGTGATCTGAACTGGGACTATGGCAACAGCAAAACGTTAAAGTATCCTTCACCAACACTATACAGTAGTCCCAATCCCAATCAGGGGTTTTACAGCTGCCATATTGCATCCCAAGGTTCACTGAAATCAGTGGGCAAAGCAGATGATACCAGACTACTCAGGATAGTAAAAACCCAAACAGGCTCCAGAAGGATCCCTAAAAGGTGGGTAAATGGGCAACAAAATGCCAAATGATGTTCAATGTAAGTGAAATGTTATATGCATGCTTGTGGGGGGGGCATAATCGTATACGTATTTATAAAAAATATCAATATGCTGCTTTTAGCCGGCAATGGGAGGGGAAGGAAGCCATGCTTCTGCTTTTGCTAGCTACCTCTCCGGGACCGCAAACATCCAAGTAGGAGCAGCAGCAGCAGCAGTTTTTGCAGGCCTGGATCAAGGCATACTTTACATTGGGCCCGACGATCGGTTGTTCTGGGAATGGGGGGCGGGGTGGAAGGGCGTCTCATGTCGACCTAAAAGAGTGGGAAGCAACTTTGGCCAGCAGGAGCGCGCGAAGGCAGCGAGCGCGCCACTGCAACCGCGCCGGCCTTCAGCGCTCCAGGCGCAGAGGCGGGAGCGCGTCTCCGCCGTCCGTCCGGGTGGGGTGTGGCTATGACGACTGAGTTCCGGGGAGTCTCTTCCCCGGCGCGCCCCCTGGCGGCCAGTCCGTCCGTTGATTCGGCTCCTGCTCAGCCCAGCCCAGCCCAGGGCCCCGCCGCCAGTTTAACTGCAGTCGCGACGACGGCGGCGCCCAGCGCTCCCCGCCTTGCCTTGTTGCTGCCCTACGACTCCTCCAGCTCGGCCGCTGCTGCCCTTCTGCGAGTTAACTCGGAGCTGCGCGCGCGCAGGGCCTGAAACGAGGCCCCGTCCCGCTCATTTCCTCCCACTTACGACGCCGTTGCCGCCGCCGCCGCCATGGACATGAAGAAGCGGATCCACTTGGAGCTGCGGAACAGGACTCCGCCGGATGTAAGCATGGGCGGGAGGAGCGGGAAGCCGGCGACCACCACCGAAACCACCCACTTTCCTGGGGTGGGGGGAAAAGAGAGGGAGAGGGAGCAACCGGTTGGGGGGGGAGGGGAGCTCAGTTCGAGAGTGAGGTGAGGGGAATGGCGGATAAAAGGGAGAGAGCGGAGGTCGCTTGGCCTGAGGGAGGCGGGAAGAGCAGAAGCGGGCGCGTGTGTGTGGAGAGCGGCGGGCGGGCAGGCAGGCGGGCGCCTGGCTGAGGAGAAGGGCTCCGCGCGGCCGCCATGTTGTTCCGCCGCTGCGTCCGTGTGAGGGAAGAGAGCGTGGGCTGCCTGCGGAGAGGCGGTTGGTGCCTCTCTCTATCGCGTGCGCGCGACGGCCCCGCCGCGTCCGTCTTCTTCTTAGCCAGTGGGCGCGCGTTTTGGCGCGCCCTTCTCCCACCCCCACAGCGTCCCTCTTAAACGGGCAACAGCTGCATTAAAAAAACAAAAAAATTGAAGGCCGAGCGGGTGAGTGAGCGCGCTCCTCCGCGTTCGCTTCCTTTGGCGCGCGTGCGCACGCTGAGGCCTTGTCGCTCGCTCGCTCTCCCGCCTTCCCCCACCCCCACCCCACGCCTTCCCCCTTTAAACGGGCGACGGGGGTTAGAGAGGGAGCGCGCGCTCGCGTTTCTTTTTCCGCCTCCCTTCATGGGAGCCGCTCATGTTCCCGCCAAAAACTTGCTTCCCTTCCCTTCGCCGCCCGCCCTCTCCCCCCCCCCCGCGGCAGCAGCACCGCACTTTCCTCTCACAAATAACAATACAGTACTGTAATAATAACCTTAAAGGCGCCACCAATCCAAAGGGAAGCGCTTCGAGGCCCGCTGATTTGAAGCAGGAGAGTTTTTAGTTTAAAAGAGAGTTAAATTGCGCGTTCCCGGTTTTAAAAGCCTTCGAAGCAAGCAAACAAAAAACATTAGTAAAATAAAAAAATTCCTTCAGTAGCACCTTAAAGACCAACTAAGTTTTTATTTTGGTATGAGCTTTCGTGTGCATGCACACTTCTTCAGATACCACATTAAAACATTAGAAAAATGTTCAGATAAAACATTAGAAAATCTTTCAAGGCGAAGTGTAAAACGGAAGAGTGGAATGAATTTTAAATGGGTGATGGGGGATGCCATGACCGCTTGAAAACTGGAGAAGCAGCACTTTTTCTAGCACCTAAAACACACCACACCTGTGCCTGTCTCAGTTGGAAAGCCAGTTAACGGTATTGGGCAACCCAGCCAGATGGGCAGAGTGTAAATAATAAAATTATTTTTATTATTATTATTACTATGGTTAGAGTGGCAGACATTTGTGCGTTACAGTACTGTAATGGCACAACCACACATTCTTTGGTGGTAAATCAAGGTTTTCCACCTTGCAGAGTTATGGCTCTCTTGTCAGATCTGAGCTCCATGTATGCTAATATTCCCACTTGCCACAGGACAAGAAGGATTTAAAAGGGGAAAGTAAGCTTGGTGTAGCAGAGTTCATGCCAAGGAAACCTTGATTTTCTTTATTTCTGTGGTGCTAGGGTTGCACTAAAGGCATAGGAGAAAGACCAGAAAAAGTGAGAGCTGCAATGCTTTTCTTCTTGTCACAGTCTTGATTTACCTTTTATGGGCAGTGGGGAGGTCTACAATTTTTCACTGGCCTTCCTATGACTGCTGGGCTCTTCTTACCTGCCATCTGGAGGGGAGGTAAGCACCTCCAGAAAAATTACTGAAGGAGTCTTCCCCAACCTTCCCAATGGGAAAGGCAGAATGGGAGCATTCCAGCTTCAGCCAGTGCTCTGAAAAGAGATTCCAGTGTCTCTCTACCAAGCAGCAGCTGTAGAGGGACTCTGAGCCTCATTGCCAAGCACAAGCCTCTTTCTATTTGCCTCTGTCTCCTGTGGGAAAGAGAGGCGAAGAGTGTGCTTCCAACTCTTTCCGTGTTTTCCTTCCAGTCTTGGGAGCCGGTGATGGGTCAGATCGCCATCCACCTCTGCAGTTGGAAGGAAGGGTGTTTTTTTTGCTTGTCAGGCTCACCAGAAGAGGATTTGCATATTTGCATATTTAAAGCATTCTACATGTAGGGTGGCGCTGTGGGCTAAACCACAGAGCCTAGGGCTTGCCGATCAGAAGGTCAGTGGTTCGAATCCCGGCAGCGGGGTGAGCTCCCGTTGCTTGGTCCCAGCTCCTGCCAACCTAGCAGTTCGAAAGCACGTCAAAGTGCAAGTAGATAAATACCGGTAGGCACCGCTACAGCAGGAAGGTAAACGGCGTTTTCGTGTGCTGCTCTGGTTCGCCAGAAGCGGCTTTGTCATGCTGGCCACATAACCTGGATGCTGTATGCTGGGCTCCCTCGGCCAGTAACGCGAGATGAGCTCCGCAACCCCAGAGTCGGTCACGACTGGACCTAATGGTCAGGTTACCTTTACATGTATACAGTACCTAAGAAAATATGAAGTAGGACTGTACTGCATCTTCTGTGTAGAGGGTGGGCATGGCCAAATAAGTGGATTTCAAAAAAAGTGATCTTTGAAAGCTACAACTTTGAAAAAAACAAGTAGTTTGAACCAACAGAGCAGTAAAACTGGAGGGTGCTTCTTGGCAGATACTGCACAATTTAACCATTGCTTGTTACTCTATAGCAGGCATCCCCAAACTTCGGCCCTCCAGATGTTTTGGACTACAATTCCCATCTTCCCCAACCACTGGTCCTGTTAGCTAGGGGTCATGGAAGTTGTAGGCCAAAACATCTGGAGGGCCGCAGTTTGGGGATGCCTGCTCTATAGTTAGGCACACATCAAGGCCATTTGAAAGCAGTTGTCTCCTTCCTGGTGAACAGTAATTTAACATGGGTGGACATCTGTCATGTATGATCTAGTTAAGATTCCTGCATTGCAGGGGGTTGGACCAGATGACCCTTGGGATCCCTTCCAACTCTACAATTCTATAATTCTATGATTTTGCTTGTTTGCTTGTCCTTAGATTTGTGAAGCTGCATGAGTCACTTCTTGAGTGTCTGTTATGTATGGACTCTGCATAGCTGAATGTTGATGAGATGCTGCTGTGCCCCCTGTGAAGTTCTTAATGACATGCTCTGTTTTGAATTGTGAAAAGATTTGCCAGTAAAGGACCCCTTGGTTTATTTTGGCCTCCATTCTCCAAAAACAGGAGAGTTTTGCATACACATTAATATTCATGCAAGTACAAGTACACAAGTTCAGCAGGTAGTAATTGGAACACTTAATTTTACAAGGTGGTTGATGATCTGAATCAAAACAAACTAGTACATGGTTTTAGTGCCAGTGGATACTTCCTGCTGCACTTTTTGATGTATAGCATTATTGTTACAGAAACTGACACATGGGAGTGCCTTAATCTTGTAGTGCCAACAATATTTTGCCAATAACTCAGTCCAGTTATTATGTCATGGGTAGGCAAACTAGGGCCTGGGAGCCGAATCTGGCCCACTTGCCTTCTATATCTGGCTCGCGGACAGTCCGGGAATCAGCATGTTTTTATATGAGTAGAAGGTGTGCTTTTATTTAAAATGCATCTCTGGGTTAGTTGTGGGGCATAGGAATTCGTTCATTCCCCCCCCAAAAAAAGTAGTCCGGCTCCACACAAGGTCTGAGGGACAGTGGACTGGCCCTCTGCTGAAAAAGTTTGCTGACCCCTGTATTAGATGTTGTGCAACAGCCAGGAAAGGTTAAAAACAGTTGACTAACTGCACTGATTGAGGAAGGATTTTTTCCAAAATAGTTTGAACTACAAGATCTTCATGCCCCTGATTGTTCAGGTGTCTAATTAGATGGCTAGGAATAGCTAGAAAACAACATAGATATTGGACACTGATACAATGTGTTCCCTCATCAACATACTGGTCAGTTGACCTCTTCTGCACCAGATGTATATTCCAAACACACAAACAGCAGCCCTATTTAGAATCCATTTAATACTCGCTAAAGCAGGAGTGGGGAACCTGTGGCTCTTCTTTGACTTTTAGCCATACCTGGCGTGGGCTAGTGGGAGTTGGAGGCCCTCAGCCCCTGGAGGGCCACAGGTTTCTAGCCCTACTGTAAAGAGAGATAGTATTAGAAGAATATATTTGGTGAACGTTACGACAGTCTGAATGCGGAGGGAGAAGTAGAGAGAAGGCTAACTAGTACTGCCACCTTGGCTACGGTGATGGAATTCTGCCAAAGGGATTTGAGAAGAAATATATTAAAAGTCCTTCAAGCTGCATAAATACAGTAACTTTATTGGAACTTCAAAAACTAAGATATTCATCACAATGGAGAGAGAATGATCTGTATTGCTACAGTGGAACATTGGTTTTTGAGCGCCTCAGAAGCTGAATGATTTGGAAGCCGAATGCTGAAAACCTAGAATTACCGTAATTGCTTCCAAGGCACGTTCTTCTATTTTTTCAATGGATTTTGCTGACCACCCATTGATCCTCTGTTTTCAAACGTTTCAGAAGTTGAACGGTCTTCCGGAAAAGATTACGTTCGAAAACCGAGGTGCCACTGTATTACTATGCATGTGTTGCTCTTTTAATCTTTTATAAACTGGAGAAATAGACCAACATTTAAAATTCTTTACAAGTGACTGCTCATATAAAATTGTCATATATATAGCTGAATATATTTTTGGTAGACGTTGAGTACAAAGTTCAAATTAATACATGTTTATTGAGGGTCATTAGTAAAGGGCAAACCACACTCTTCCTGCTGGCGTAGATCAGGGCTTTTTCCTTTGTGGTAAAATACATGCTATGTTATTCATAAACTTTAAAAACAACACTTTTTAGGAAACTAGTCATGAGTATCTGATGTGAAATCTCGTAACTGACTTTAACAGTTTGTAGTGAGCTGGTATGCATATGATACAGTCATATTAAGGAAAGGAATTAGCACTGGATCTACTGCTTGATCAGGCTTGTGAGACTCAAACAAGAAGAGGAACTTGTTTTAGATTCATTAAAATTCTTCAGCTGGAAAAAGGAATTTAAGATAAACTGGTCTTTGCTAACATGATGATAAAAGTACTGCTAATTTTGAAATTATATTGAAAGGAAGTCATGACTTATTTGCATTATGATAGTGGTAAGAATAGCAAACTAACTTTATATGCATTATTTTTTATGGCTTGAATTCTTAGGAGCTCATTGTAGAATTATCTGTCTTAATACATGTATTCTGCTCTGATACCAGGCAGCCCTTAAAAATATGTCTCTTTCCCTCCACCCCTCGGCCTCTCCTTTTGGGTGGGACCAGGTCTGCCATGAGCAGATAAACTCCCCAGCACACCCTCTTGTTTTGGGCATGTTTGCTCACTTTCTACATGTAGTGAAGACTGTATTTAGTGGTGTCTGTCTTGCTTCTGGTTGAATCCTCTGCTAGGCTAGAATGGGGGCATTCATTTGCCCGAATTACAGTGTATTTTAACTGTATCAATATGAAATCTAAAACAGAGATTCCTAGAGCTTCTTACATTTCACGCCCGCAGTTATCTTAATTTTTGCTTTTCATATATTTTTATCACAATGAAGTTAAGGCAGTTTTCATAATGAGAAGCCTTTTTGGGTTGGTTTCATACAGATATTCTATTTGTACTGAAACACTTGAGGTTTGAAAATACAAACCCTATACTTTGCATAGACTTCATAGAAATGCTCTCACATGGTTGATATATGATAGCTGTTTGTTACCCATCCCACCCTTTGTCTCTTGCTGCGTTAACATTTAGATCAGAGCTTTCCGAATTGTGTGTTGCAGCACGTTAGTGTGTTGGCTGCAGTGTGTGGGTGTGTTGCATGAAACCTCCCTGCGCTCCTCCAGGGGCTGGAAAGGGGTTAACCTCCGGTTTGCTAGTAAAACTAAATTACTATGTCATGAAATGGTACATGTCTAAAAAGTGTGTCACCAACATGAAAAGTTTGGAAAGTTCTGGTTTAGATTGTAAGTTGTTTGGGCAGGGATGCTAGACTCTCAACTTCCATCAGCTCCAGCCAGCATAGTCAGTGGTTAGATGTGATGGGATTATTAGCCCAGCAATACTTGGAGGGCCACAAGGTTCTGTTATAAAAAATGCTGTTCTAAAAAGTGCTATTGATAATATGTAACAATAAATACTATTTAACTTTTCAGAGAGAGACACAAACCTGGTGTGATAGCATACTTAGAAATGAAACCTTCTGCCTATTCTTTTCTGTTATCTTTTTCCCCTTTGCATTGTGATGCTTTATATTTAGCACAGTGGCACTATTATCCCTTTGTAGCTCTTCTCCCTAGTCTGGTAGTGTTCTTTTCTCAGCAGTCTCTGATTACTCCCTTTGTACTGTGACAACACCCCCCACCCCCAAGATACCCCATTGCATTACACTTAATTTGGGGGAAAGTTATGGTATCCACCAACAAGTGAATTTGAGATACAGTGGTACCTCAACTTATGAAAAATTCGACTTACCCTGCCAGCCTCCCCAGCTGCCTATCCGGCCATAGAGCCGGATCGGGCCCTCCCCGCTGCCGCCGCCAGCCTCCTGCCACTCCCCCGCTGCCGATCCGACCATAGGGCTGGATCGGGCCTTCGTAGCCGGCGGCGGCGGCCTCCCGCCGGCCTTTAAAGTGCCTTTTTTTTAGGCCCTGGAACGAATTAATCCATTCCCAATGCATTCCTATGGGAAACATCGTTTTGACTTACAGATGTTTCTACTTACGAATGTGCATTCGGAACGGGTTAAATTCGTAAGTAGAGGTTCCACTGTATTCTTGAAACAAATTTCCTATACTTTTGAGTCAGTCCTGTACAGTAATGCTATTCTTGCAGCATAAGAGAAGCTTCTCTCCAAAACATAGTCAGTGGTGTAGAGAATTCTATGCCGACATCATTTTCAGAGTGGTTCAAAGTACATTGCTTGTGGTGGCCTCATGATCAACTCATGGAGAACCACTTGGCTTGAAGCTGCAGAATTATTGGTGGCTTCCTTTAAACTCTGAAAACCCTCCAATGCTGAGGTGTCATTTGGAAGAAATGAAAGATCTTTTGATTTGGAGTGGGTTTTAGTAGCCAGGGATAGAAAGTGATGTTTAATCACAGTTGCATGGGGTTTTGCGACTGATGAATTGTTAACTTACTTGCAACAAACGGTTAGATTTACGTAGTTCGTAAATCAAAATAATTGCATAGCAGCAGACTTCCCTGTATGTACATGTGGGATAGTTTTATCAGATGCAGTTCTGTGTACTGATATGTTACTTGCTGTAGTTTTTAAATAAATTGTACTTCTTTCTTTGTCGCTTCAGGTCCAAGAGCTTGTTCTTGACAACTGCAGATCAAATGAAGGCAAAATTGAGGGGCTGTCAGGAGAGTTTATCAACTTGGAGTTTCTTAGTTTAATAAACGTTGGACTGACATATGTCTCAAATCTCCCTAAACTCCCAAAGTTGAAAAAGGTAAGGCCTGGGTGGGAGATGATTGGGTTTTCATATCTGCACAGTCTTGCTAATTCCCATTTCCATAAATGACCTTAATATGGCTACAAATCAAACAGCTGTTTTTTTCCTTTGCTTTCTAAAATGTAATCATAGATGAAGATATATGCTGAGATCCTGTGCCACCGACACATACCTCTTTCAGCTACAGTCCTTTGTTTTGGATGTTTTTCTAGACCCAACTCTTGTTTTGGGGCTCAGTCTAGACAAATACATAATTGGGCAGGGAGGCGGAAAGGAGCAGATAGCAAAATGAGTCCTAATGAGAGCAGTACAGTACTGGAAAAATGAATGAAGTGGATCCAACACATTTTAAAAATCTTTTTGGAAGAAGGTAGCAAAGAGGAAGAGATGAAGCAGAAATTGTTACTGTACCTGTTGCTGGTGTTGTGGATCTTGATTAAGATTTGGAGAGTTCAATGGCAAAAGTACCTTGCAATTGCAATATGCCCTTTGGAAGGGTGGCTCTGTGGAGGTGTGGTTGGGCAAGTTGTGGTGGTACTCACAGGTCACAGTGTTGCTGTGGGTATTAAATATTTGTATTTGATGGCACTCCTTCCCTTCCCTTCTCTTCCTCCCCCCCCCCCCACAAAAAGACCCTGAGCTGTGGCAGGATGAGTTGCCTGCAAACTTATTTGTTGCAATGGAACCTGTAAGTCAGAGGAGCAGAACTGCATACTGCATCATGGTTAGGAGCCAGAGGTGTGAAGATAGCATATTGTAGCTCATTGAAATAGCAGAAATGGGGAAAGGCTTTAATTTTGTCTTGTCCTCCCAAGCTTCTTGGCTACTCAACTATTAAGAGATTAATTACTTTGCATTGTAATTTTGTAGAGGAATGTAATGAAAAAAGGTTGTTTGTGAATAGTCATGTGGACTTTCCATAATTTTTTTCAGTCTCCCAAAGCAATTGGGATTTGATCTAGCATGTTTGACTTCTATTAGTTTCTTAACGTAAATACCGGTATGACATATTCATTTTATGTGCTCTATAAATATCTCAAAACATTTTTCCAAAAGTACGTGCACTGAGATATTTTGATTAGGGAGAAAATCAGTAAAATACACAATGTGGTTAAGTGTTATGTTCCAAGTCTTGCCTGAAATTTACTTTTTATGATAATAAGTAAATATTTTATGACATAATTCAACAGCATACACTTATACTGTATGTTTAAACGTTAAGCGGGGAATGAAGGCACTGAAAACTGTTACCACAGAAAAGTGTCACAGAAGGAAGAGTAAGTTTAGAAGGGAGAACAAATGAAATCAGTTTTAGAACTTAGACAGTGTTGTATGTAGCAAAACCTTGATACCCGTTTTTCCATTAGAAGAGTTCAGTTTCAGGAGAGGTATCTGTAGCAGAGAATTTGGTCCTTAATTCTTTCCCTGCCCAATATTTATTCAAATAGCTCACCCTTCAGCAGAGCTGAAAATACCTTTTGGATATGCAAATATGTGTGGAACTCTGCAAAGGGGAGAGTGATTTGGAGCAGGAAAGTGGTAGTTAGGTTTTTTGTATCAAATTCTGCTCCTGAAACTATTTTTCCTCAATGAATGCAGTCATTTGACTTTTAAGAGTATTTGCATGTAAAGCGTAGTCAGTGTGAGAAACAGTTTAAGGGCCTGCTTATAAATGGCTGAGATCCGAAGGCAGGCTTGTTTCACAGGCATTCCCATATTATGCTAGTGGTGCAAGTTGTACATTAGGTTCTTTTATCAGATAATGGATTGATACACAATAAAGATCAAAGTCCACTTAATTCTGCATTGGGTACTTGTACCTGCTTGTTTTATTTGTATCATTTTCACCTACCCTCCTAAATTTTATTCAGTCCTCATCTCTTAGGTAATTTGGGTGATAAGATTTCAGCTAGCTCTGAAATACATAGTCAGCTTCCAGATTATATGTCTAATTGTCAGATTTTCAAAGATTTCTGAAGCCATCCCATAAAATGCTGAAGTTAGCCCTTTGCACCCAAGAACCTTAACTATAATCACAACTTCCTTCATAAGGATTCTATACAAAACTCAGTGGGTTGGATCCAGAGAAAATTGAGTGGAGCTCCAAACGCACAACAGTGTTTTTCTGGCTTGTTCCCTGTGCCCTTGAAAAGCTACTCTTGAGAGTCCAAGGACCATCTGGGATAGCATAGGAGGGGGCATTGGACAGTAGTAGCAGGATGGGAATCAGGAAGAATTTGGTGAGCTTCCCTTGCCAAGTAGAAGTGCTTTTTTGAGCATGCAAGACATCTCTGGATCCCAGCTGACCTGGGATTAAAAAAAATACATAAAATACATTGTATGGGGGGATTTAAAACTTGGGTAAAGTAAGTAGTACCGGTAGTTGGCTTCTTGTTGCCATAATGATTTCACTTCCATGGCTGCTATTCAACATCCCTCTTACACACTTAACTAATTTTTCTACCAACCTACCTCTAAGAAGCAGGGGGAAATAGTGTATATTAAAACTATACGCAAATATATTTCTTGCAAGGAAACACTACATTTTCTTGATATGGTATGTGGTGTGGAACACACACAGACACACACACACACACACCCACACACACCCCTGTTAGTTGCTCCTGTTGATGGAGCATATTTAGAATGAGAGGTATTGAACAATAACATTTTGATAAAGGAATGTAGCTGAATTGGGATCCTCTCTGTTGTTGTTTTTTAAGAAAAATGTCAAGATGGGAGAAGATAATCTCAGTCTAGACCAGGATTCCAGTTCAGGAATGTGCTGCTTGGGAAGCCAACATTTTTTTGTTTGCTTGTTGGAGCTTACATGCAAGCAAAATGAGTATACTAACTAAAATACACGTAGAGTAGAAAGAATGAGAATAGGGCCTTTCACAGCTGCTTCACAAGTAAAATATTTTGTTGTTAATGAAGTTGTCTGTGTGTATATGTGCAAGACTGATAGTGTTAAATGGCTACCACATATAAAGTTAAAATGTGAATTTTAAAAATTAGCATGGTTGGCCATCATCTTAAATCTTGACCCCTAAAACTAAATTGTACGTTTTGATTTTAAACTTAGTGCCCCCCAGATGCTCAACTGTAGGAATGCTGATTTGGCAAAAGCAGGTTCATTGACCTTATGGAATTAAGTACAAGGATTGTTCATTGTGGCAGTTCCCTAATTCAGCTTTACATTAATTCAGCAATCTTGTTGCCCACCTAAGTAGCACCTTGTTCAGATTTTGTCATGACAACTTATCAATACTGTGGGTATGGTCCAGCTAAAAGTTAAGGAGCTGTAAGTCCCATTGTTGACTGAGGATTAAGATAAATTTAAGAGCCATTGGACTTAATCTCAGGAAAGGTATAGGATTGAAGCCTAAATGCCAAATTACATGGCAAGTGGTGCTGCTCATTGTCTCCTGTGTTGCAGAGGCTTTATTTCCCTCCACTAGAAGTCAGGTATTTAGAGTTGCTGGTCCCATGCTGTGAAACATTCTTCAAGCAGAGATTTGGCAGGCATTCTTGCTTTTCATTTTCAAGTGTCTCTTGAAGACATCTATTTATATAGACAGGTACAGGTGAAACTCGGAAAATAAGATATGGTCAAAAAGTGCATTTATTTCAGTAATGCAACTTACTATTTTTTCTTTTTCTTTAAATTTTTACAAATGCTTTCTTTTGGAAATTCCACAGTAATAAAACAAATAGTTACAATAATACAAAAATAAACATCACTATTACATTTCATTAATTACATTCCATTTATAATTGACCCGCCTAACAACAAATAATTACAATTACAACAAATAAAGGCTTGGCATATCTTGCTTTGCATGTCATGCATCTATCTCATATATTGGTTTCACCTTTTAAGTTGCATTATTGAAATAAATGCACTTTTCGATGATAATTCTAATTTTCCGAGTTCCACCTGCATATGCAGCTATTGAATTGTATTTTTTTAATCAGCCAGTCATTTTAATATTCCTATACTTTTAAATTGTTTTTTAATTGTGTATACTGTGTACACCACTAGATTGTACTTTATGAATTGATGGTATATAAGTACTTTTATAAATAAATAATACCATGCTATAGCAACCTAAACATTTAGCTGCCATCCTAAACACATACTGGTAGTAATGAGTAAGACCCATTGAACCATGGGTCTTACATCCCAGTATGATTACATTGTTGGTGCCTTTTATTTATTTGCAGGGGGAACAGAATAATTATATAGAATGCATTTTACTGCACCAACTCCAATAACACTCATTTATTTCAGCATTTCAATCTGTTCAGGCTTTTTCATCTGATGTATGTTTTGGAGCAAAGTGATTTTTAAAAAAGAAGAGGCTGTTATGTAAGCATGTTTGATTGTGAGGCTTCTCTTAAGAAAATGGCTGAGCAACAGAGCTGTATTTGTTAGGGGTAATCTTCAAAAACCTAGGTCAGCAATTTTGTTAGCCTTGGAAAAACATAGGGCCCATTTACTCTACAGACTTAGACTAGAATGCTATGTGCACACTTACCTGGGAGTAATTATGATTGAACTTAATAGGACTTGCATAGGATTGCACAGGTAAAACTGTGTTCATAATCCTTCCCGCTTCACAGTCAACCTTGGGAACTGTACCGGTAGTTCTGTGAAGTCCTTGAAAGGCAAAGGAACTTCTAACAAAGAATTTCTAGCACCTCCTCAAAGTTCAGTTCCTGGAATTCATTGGAAACCATGACAGCTAAACTGGTAGAAAACCAGTTCAAATTGGTAATGTATATTATACCCATAGCTGAATGTATATGTTTCATTCTGTGAAAGACTGGGGCCATTAGGACAGACATGGGGAATTTATACTCCACTAGGCCTCGTAAACTGCCCCCCCCCATTTGCTCTTTCCAAACCATGCCCTTCCCCATCCCACAGTGAACAGGTCATGCAGGAAGAGATCTTGAAGTCAAACTGAACAAGGGAAAATACATACCGTGTATGTGTTTTGGCCTCGCCCTCTTTGGACATGCAACCATTTCCTCCCTGCCCCCCAAGAAAATTTGGCCCTTGGGGCAAGGGGAGTCCCACTGTGTATGCATGATGTAGCAACCCTTTCCTGATGTAAGCTAACATAGTATAATTGGGAGTATTTATTACAGCATTGCACTGCAACTCGGTGAGCACAAATTTCTAGCTTCTATTGCCAGATGTTTTTATGAATGTTTTTTGTTGGGGCGGGCAGGCAAGCATAATAGGTATTGATCATGCTAAATGATCTCTGGATCTCAGCCTTGTGAATGTTTTGCTTTTTTTTAGCAAAGCTTTATTGATTAAAAGAAATTACAAAATTCTGATATAACAAAACTATAAGATTCAGCATTCCGTTATAACAAAAAAATGTATAACCAAACACAAAAATGCATATTCGTAATGTGAATAGTCTCTAACGAAGATACCATTTTTCTCCCTGCTTACGTGAATGTTTTGCTTTCAACTGCACTGTTGCTGATGTGTTCGGTTTTTGTTTTTGTTTTTTGCCTTTTGTGGTCCCTGTTGCAGCTTGAACTCAGTGACAACCGAATTTCTGGAGGGCTTGATGTATTAGCAGAAAAACTTCCTAACCTCACACATCTAAACCTCAGTGGAAACAAGCTGAAGGATATCAGTACCTTGGAGCCATTGGTATGTTCTTAATGGGTTAAAAAATTCTTATGCCTCTCTGGGGTTTAAATGCAGAGACTATCATTCAAAAGAGGGCCTTTTCCAAAAAAAAGGCAGCCTATAGTTTGATACCAACATAGATGCCTTGCTTAGTGCATTTTGTGGGCACTAAGTAAACGTATGACCAAATCAAGACACCTGAAGCAAGCAATATACCTCTTGTGACATTTCATAGCTGATGCTCTAGTTCTCAAACCTATTGACCCCAAACATACTGACCCTAATCCAGCTTTAGTAATGAGCAACAAGTAAGCCCCTGGATGGAGATATGCTTCCCCATCTGCTTCAAAAGATGTATCTAGCAAGGTCAGCAAAGGCCAAATGAGCATTTCAGTGTGTGCATTTTCCAGATTCAAATCTACATCAGCTACATAGGCAGAAACCAAGTTAGCATTTATATCTTAAGCCCTTATCCCATTACTTTTAGTAATGAATATCATGTTTTCATGTTGACATTTTTAGTTTGTTGGTTTCAGTCAAATTAGACTCCCCTTTCTGTGTCTGACAGATTCTGATTTTATACCTGACTTGTCTATGCATGTTGTCAGAACATTTAATTCCATAGTTCAGCCATGATGCTGTGCAGTCAAGAATTCTTAACTCAGTTGCTACAAAGCCACTTGCCATTTATCCTGTTTGGCAGAATGAGTTAAAATAGGAAGCGTGTGTTGCCTGGTGTGCATAACTTCATTGTTGTCAAACATGGAACATATTGACTGGAAATTATGACAAAAACTCATATTCTGTTTGTTGTACCTTGTTTCTTTAATGATTTCCTAAAATCACTAGTCAAGTAAGTTGTATTAATCTATAAATGTATGTTAGTAGTATCAAGTCAAATTAGAAGTTGATTTGCTTTTATTCCAAATAGTAGATTCATTTTGCTGCTTAGTACCTATTTGCTAATGTTATCATAGCTCAAGCAAGCATCTTAATTTCTCCATGCAAAATTGGAATAATTAAAGGCAGTTTATATGGTGCCTAGAATCAAGCAGCAATACTTATCTTAGAGTGTACTATCTTAGCATGCAGGTGGCAGATGATGTTGCTGATACATTGTTTTATATGAAGGAAGTCCAAAAAGTTTTACCAATTTATTTACGGATTTTTTAAAAGGCTGTTTCTTAGGTAGAATCATAGAACTGTAGAGTTTGAAGGGGCCGCGAGGGTCATCTAGTCTAACCCCTTGCAATGCAAGAATCTTTCACCCAACATGGGGCTTCAACCCACAACCCTGATATTAATTTTTGTTTGAATTAAGTTTTCAAAGGAGCACCTTTTATGAGGTGATTAAACTGATGTCTAGATGAATTACAATTGTCTCCAGGTGAATTTCCAGCCATCTGAGTTTCTGGTTCATTGCACAGAGAGGAACTTGTAGAGTATAATAATGATACTTAATAACATTATATAGAGCTTTAGAATGCTCAAGTGCTTTACATATATTCCTCAGTTACTGTGTATCTTTACAAGGTTTTTATAAAGTAGATCAAGATTAAACCCATACTGCAGGTGGAGGCCTGTGGTTTCACCTGCAGTAGAATCAAAATAGTGTACCAAACAAGGAAAGAGTTTATTCCATCCATGTAAGATCCAATGTGATTAGGCCAAAATAGCCCCCCATTTAGAAGATAACTGGGTAACTGCTTCAGCTAGTTGTTCAGTATTTTCCTCACAAAAGTATAAGGATGAAGCACCTGAATATCAACTTCCATGTTACCAAATTTTAGGCAGAGCTGTGACGAACATACTGTTTCCCCGTAATTATCCAGTGGTTGTTTCTTGTCCATACAATAATAACTTGACTTGTTTACAATTTTAGAAAAAATTAGACTCTCTGAAGAGCCTTGACCTGTTCAACTGCGAGGTAACAAACTTAAATGACTACCGAGAGAGTGTCTTCAAGCTTCTTCCTCAGCTCACCTACCTGGATGGATACGATCAGGAAGATAAAGAAGCTTCTGACTCAGATGCTGAAGTAGATGGTGTTGATGATGAAGACGAGGAAGGTGAGGCCAGGCATTGTTACTTTTGGGTAGAGAATGTGCAATTCCTAGCTATGGGCTCCAACCTAAAAATTGCATTTGGCTCATTTTCATCTAGAATTTTAATTGCAGAAGGACTGGTGCTGAGTTAAGATACCACATTATATACTCAAATCCTTCGGAAATTTGCTGGCACCATAACTCAAGACAAAAATGCTATAGCCAACTCTTAAGACTTCCCTTAAGTCACATTGCAAGGAAATAGTGTGTTGTTTTTAGGATGAGTATATCTTCAAAAAGTTCGAAAGCACATCAAAGTGCAAGTAGATAAATAGGTATCGCTACAGCGGGAAGGTAAACAGCATTTCCGTGTGCTGCTCTGGTTCGCCAGAAGCAGCTTAGTCATGCTGGCCACATGACCTGGAAGCTGTACGCTGACTCCCTCGTAGATGAGATGAGCGCCGTAACCCCAGAGTCAGTCACGACTGGACCTAATGGTCAGGGGTCCCTTTACCTTTACCCCTTTAAAAGATAGATAGTTCCACTCCAGAAATTTAATTGGATCTTCTCATGTTACAGATGTAAACTTATTTCTGCAATCATAGGAAGCTTAGAAGTTACTCCTTTGTTATGTCTTCTGGAGTCTGGTGATAGTTCACAAATTGCTGCAATAGCCTTGCACTCACAAAATCTGCAGGCTGTTTTTAGATTAGAGTATCTTGTGTACTTGAAGTGTTGGTGCCTCGTGAGCCACTCTCATGTACCAAGTACCAGTTGCTGTTGGGTTAGCAGTAGAAAGAGCCACAGTTGGAATGAGTGTTGCATTGTGGTGCTGCCACAGATATATATTCTTTTCTTTCGTCACAGCTGCAAAAGAGCTGTTTGTTACTCTTGCAGTCTTGCGACTGAATTACTTCCAGTGACTAATGCGTAATTTGGGGCAGGAAACAGGGAAAGAACCTTTCTGTTTCTCAGTTATTTCTGATCCTTTATCAGTAGTAATTCAGGCAGTTTGACCATACAGTCACTTGAACTGGGGGGCTTGCAACCCAGGAAGGCTGGCATGAAGGCTCTGACTGTCTCAATGTATTTAAATGGACTGCAGTCCACCCAGCTAAAATGAGATATAAAGGGATAAATGGGAAAGCAGCAATGAAAAACAAACAATATACTACAACATATTTAAGATTCTTAACTAACTAAAAGGTTAAAAAAAGAGCAACTGGGAACAGTAGTTTAAGACATGCAAAACATCTAAAACACTTCTTTTTTGGGGAAAGGCATGACCTTTTCGAACAACACTGTCCTGCCCTTTGCAATAGCCTCATGCAGCTTAAAACTTCACAGTAATTAGCACCTTTTTGCAACATCCTCACTGAACAGATGTTTCAGAGGACAATCTCCATGGTACCACCATGGCTTCTAAAGAGGTTTGACAGATTCATAGAGGTTAAGGCCATCAGTGCACTTAGGTCCTGCTTTCAGGCTTCTCATCAGCATCTGGCTGACCACTGTGAGAACAGGGTGCTAGACTAGGTGGGCCATTGCTCTGATCCAGCAGGCTGTTTTTATGAAGTCTCAGTACTTTTGGACTAAAAACCAGGAGGCCAAACCAGTAGGTGCTGGTGTTTAAAGCTGAAGTTGAAGGGAGAGGAGCTGGTATGGCTCAGCCCATTCTGAGAGCAGGTGGGGAGATCTCGTCCTGTTCATGCAGCTAACAATGGTAAAGGGGTTGGTGGTGCAGTGAGGTAATGTTGGTGTTAAGGCACCACAAAGAAGTTCAGTATATCAGGCAGGCAATGAGGAATGGGTGGGGGATAGAACAAACCAAGCTTCAGCTATGGTTTGTTTGGTCATCTGTGGGACAGCTCATTGTTTCTTAAATATACCATGCCTTCGTGTTGCTGTGGTGAATGAGGCCAGTGTGTATTTAGTATACCCACTTACGTAGTTGGGAATAAGCATTCTGTTTGTTCATGTGTTCTTGTTATTTGTTAGTCTCCTAATTATTATTATTAAATTTGTTGATCACTGCAGTGTTTAGCCACCATACAGTACAAAGTTTAAACAATACAATAGGTATGTTAAGACAGTTATAAACTTTTCTAACTTTTAGAAGAATGTAGGTTAACTATAAGGAAAGTTATAGAAACCATTTCTTTCTCAGAAGGTGAGGAAGAAGATGAAGAAGAAGATGAAGATGGTGAGGAGGAGGAGTTTGATGAGGAAGACGAGGATGAAGAAGGAGAAGAAGGAGAAGATGAGGAAGACGAAAACAGCGGAGAGGTTAGTTAAAAGTATTTCCTGCTTTTATGCTTTCTGTGTTGAAACCTTGGAGGCTTATCTGCCAAGTAGCAAAAAGAGTAACTGGATATGCCTGCCTGCTTGCTTGGAGGTGAAATTGCTGAGTGATGTTTGAGCGGCGTCCTTATGTATGACCTGGCAAAGGCAGCTGGAACAGTGAGCGGGCTGCCCACTACCAGAATAACTGAAATAATGAAATTCTGGATTATCCAGTTTATGTTCTGTCGTTGGTCTGCGTGTTGCACACTGACTGGATGTTGCTTGGTTGCAAGCTTCAGCCAATGTGACAGTAAAGAGACTTGGCTACAGCAGCATGCATCACTGCTTCTCTGCTGATGTCATCCAGTGTCTTTCATTACCCAGCAGAGATTGAGAATGCCTCCTTCCAGGAGGTATCATACAAATGGGAGGAAATGTGCTACTCTTTCAGTTGCAAACATGCTTATATTTTCAGGAGGAAGAGCTTGGACGTGATGGGGAAGAGGAGGACGAGGACGAGGAAGAAGAGGAGGATGAAGGTATGCTCAAAGTTTCAAACCAATTCCTTAATTATATGAATCTCCAGGATGACAGGATATGGATGCGAGTGAGATGAAGAGGACAAGGCTAGAAGGCGACAGAAAATATTTTAGATGCTTAGCCCAACCCATCCAAAATATTGTGCTAAGTAAAGCCGTTCCATTTTAGATGGGAAGTGCAAGTAAAGACTGCAAGGATGTGTGGCTCTAAGATTTTTTCCCTATTGCTTTGGTTATTGGGGTGTAAGCCTTGGTGGCTGTGGCCAACCAGTGGCCTCTAAACCCATAAAAGTGGGAAGTACTTTGTCGTTGTTGAACTTCCTTCAACTGGGTGAGTGTGAGCCACTGTGCTAGTAAATTACTGAAATGCTAGAACTGGAGACTTTGCTGGAGTCCAGAATAAGTTTATGGGATAATACAGTTGTATCGTTCCCTTTTATCACATGATGAAATGTTTTTTTCCCCTCTGGTCATTGTACAGATGAGGAAGACAGTGGGAAAGGTGAAAAGAGAAAAAGAGAAGCAGATGACGAAGGGGATGAAGAAGATGACTAAGGCCTTCTGTGTCCCCAAAGGACTGTTCAGTATTGCTTGGGCCACCCCTTGGATGATCTGTGATTTGAGGAGCACTTGAGGCACATTGTAGTTGTCTAACAAGCCCCCTCCCCCCTCGGGTGCAGCACTCAAAGAGCCAAAGAGTCGGCCATTCCTGTGACATTCCACATACCCTGCAGCTGATCTCCTCCAGGTGGTTACAGATCTAGCCCTCTTGGGCTAGCACCTTCACTTATCCCCTTGGGGTTCCCAGGCCTTCATCTCCCACTGTTGCCATAGCGAGAAGAACGAGTGTGATGGGTCAGTCCTGGTTGTCAGGGGCTACACAATACCCACTGACTGTAGTCCCTTTTTTACTTTCTGTGCAAAAAGGCTTTGTAAATAGAGTCCTAATGTTTTGGGGACTGTTCTTCATGCTTTGCTTTCCCTGCCTTCCTTTTCCTTTTCTAAGCTGTTGGATATTTTTTACATTAGGATGTTTTATGCAACAACAGAAAAGTATTTTTAAGAACTTGAAATGAAATAAACGTTATTTGGTAAACTAATCTTGCAAAGTTGTTATGTTCAGACTTAAATCTGAAATTCTGTGGCCTTCTCATTTCTCTAAAACCGCATTATGGGCAGGGTTGTGTATACTCTGCATTAATTTTTTTTTAAAAAATTGTACCAGCAGAAGCTAGATTCCTTGACCCATGTAAATTCCTTGGTTTACATAATTTATTATGCTTCTGCTAGTCAAGGAGATGAACAATGAATTACGTGGGATATTGAAGCCATAACCACTAGAAATCTTCAGACCTTACAAGGTTAAAAAACCCATCTTGTTGCCCATTAAGGATGGACTTTTTAAAAACGAAAACTAAGATTTTCAGGTTGCTGATTTCCATGGTCAATACCAAATTTTGTGGGGGTTTTGTGTGTGCTCGTAGTAAATTGTAGAATATACCCAACGCCGAAGACAGGCATTTGTTATTTAGACACCCTTTATTCTTAAATGCAGTGATTCAACTTGATCTTTTACACCCACTTTGCAAATAATATTGCTCTAAATCTCTGAACCACAATAATACATTTTGAAAAAAGATGGGAATGGTTCCTATATTGGTATTTTTTGTCCACAAAGGTCCATACCCATGTGCAAAATAAAAAGATGTATTTACACTGTGTGCATGTGCACACATATGCTCAGATATGCTCAGATTGTAATGCATATACCAGCAAGCCACCCCATCTTTTACTTCTTGGCATGTTTTACATGGACAAAAAAAGTGGTATGGCCTGGCCACTCTTGTATTACAAAATGCAGTGATTTGTGTATATGATTAATAATGCAGTACTAGTGTACACACTTGCATGGAAATAAATCCCATTAATCTCAGTGGGGCGTATTTCTCTGTATACATGCATATAGGATTGCAGAACATGCAACATGGAAAGGAGCCCTTACAGCTCAATCATATACATTTCTACCCAGAAGTTCCACTGAGTTCAGTGGGGCTTGCTCTCAGGTAAGTAGGTATAGAATTACAGCCTAGTCATACAATATGCATATAATGAAAGTGAACTTGACCTTTAAACAGACTAGGCTGAAAGCTGTTAATTGGAGCTTTGGATATCCCTACTTCTTATGTAGTGAGGCATTCTAACATGACCTTGCCTCCAAGTTCAGATTGAATTAAATGCAGAGAATTGCTGGCATCCAATGTGTCTTCAAGTGGACCCTTCCTCTCTTCCCACCTGTATTTCCCCCCATGCCTCTCCAAATGTGTCCCAGAGAGTTCCCCAACCCCCCCCCCCACAGCAGGTTGGGGGGCTGCAAGGGTGTGAGGAGTAGAAATCTTTGTTCTGTTTGTGCTTAGACATAATTGGACGTGGCTCTTTCACGTCATTCTGTTCTGAAGTTAACTGTATCAAAGAGTTGAAAGGGATCCGGTGGCTAAGGGACAAAAAATAAATCAGGAAAGACATCTCTTTGGAACTAATGTTCATATTTATATGCTGTTGGTAGTGATAGATACAGCAACAGTAAATAAAGGAGACTGTTTTGCCCAGGATATGTATATGCTGAAAATCGGATTCCAAATCAAAAGCTGCATTCTATAACCTGTATAAACTATGCAAATGTATGCAGTTTTGTGTAGACATTTTTGGTTTTGCAAGTAACGGAGGGGCAAGGAGCTTTCTGTAGCGCACTGAAACTTCACCTACTGACCATGGGAGATATTTAGCTACCTCTCTGGTAGATGAGATTCTGTAGGCACCTGTAGTTACAAAACATAACCTGCAGGCACTAGGCCTAGTGGCCTGTCTCTTGCTTTTAATTGAAAGCTGAGGTTCTCAGGAAGCGGGATTCTGTGCCCTTTGTCACATTCTGTGCTCCCCTGGAATTGTAGTAGAGACTCCTTGGTTACAGTATATCACAGGAGCTAGTGATTATACTAGATCACATATATATGTTGGGTACCAGCCAATTTAAGGATAGAGGTGCTTGTGAATAGAAAATTACTACTCCATTTTGAGTTTCTTTTTAAGTTATGTGGATATCTTCCAGCCAAGGATAGTGGCTCCTGGTTTGATAGCCTCTGTAAACCACCTGGGGCTGCATGTATGTGTAGAACAGAACAACTTGAAACTATGTTTTTTAAAAATTGGCTGTTTTGACAGGGTGGGAGGAGACTGAAGCCAGCTTCCCTACTCTTCTTTCTCAAAGAGGTATTTGATGGGATTCCAGCCCAAGTAGGTGGGAAACCTATGTAAAACTGTGATATGATTTCCCATCTTGCTGTGCCTACATGGACAGGCAGCTTGTCAGTCATATAAGAACAAAGTGTGTATTTCTCATATTGTTGATGTGCCACAGATTACTTGCACTGATACGCATGGTCAGTAGCACTAGTAAAAACTGTAGTAGGCTACTAGTTTTTTGTGGACTTGCTTGCATGGCTGGCATGGAATCTAACTGGATCAGAGTGATACATTTAGATATTTGTTTTGTATTAAGGATTGAATCCCATTGAATCCACTTTCTTACTGAAACCAATCAGCTGTTAAGAGTGTTTAACTTTGGCTGGATCACTCCCTGTGCAATTGTGACCAGTCAAATATCTTTCAGGTATGCCCCCCCAATTGTATTCTGAATGTTTTACTTCCTTTTAAATGAAGATAACAAAAAAACTGAAGAATACTGTCAATCATTAAATATAGTTAGGCACTGTTTAATAAAGCGTAACCAGTTTGCTATTACTGTATAGATATTTTCTTTTCATTTCTCTCCAACATACATGAGTAAAGCGTTGCTTTGAAATGTACTATCTCCAAGGTTTACATAGAACAGAGAAGTGATACGTTAAAAAATAACTTTCAAGTGCTGAATTACTCATTTTCTGAAAGGTTATCAGTAAACATAATGCAGTAATTTTTTTTCAAGTAGATTTAGGATTGAGGAATCCCCTTGATAAATGGCTAACATTGCTGTCTGTTGATCAGATAAAATGCATAAAAACAAGCAAAAAATAATTTAAAGGTACACTTTAAAAATGCATTTTGAAACTTAACTTTCCCTTTGCTTTAGCTGACTACTACTTTAAATAATTTATTCTGCATTGTAAACAAGGAAAGAGAGCAATCCCACAAATTGCAGGGGGTGGTAGCCAGCATTAGTCATAATCAGGGTAGACCCACTGGAATTAATTGACTTGTCCATTTATATGAATGAGTTTACCCTAAGTATGACTAACAATCACAAGGTGTCATTTTTCTCCATCCTGATTGAGACTATCTGCACATGTATCCTTACATGGAGGTATAAGCCTGTGCCAACGGATTCTGCATGGATGGTGCCCTAGTCCCATCCTGGTGTGTGTGTGAAAAATAAATGCTGGATCCCTGCTCATCAGTTGCTTGGGATAAGGGAACAGGAACCTGGATTCAGTCCCCCTTGCCAACCAGCAAAAAGGCTACACAGCAGTCTCATGCTGTTGGACTGCAACAATAAACTGTTAGCAACAGCTAGATAAAACTGATCACTCGGCTTTTTTTAGGGGCAGTGGGCAAGAGAGAGAAAATCTCTTGAGATTAGCGGTAGAGGGTGGATATCACCATTGTGCCCTGATTGCGAACATAATAGCTAGTCACATTTGGGAGACAACATGATCTAGACTGTCCAATGGACAGCCACCATGACTATTAAAAGTTCCTAATAGATCACAGCCATCTGGAATAATGCGTGGAGACACTAGTTTTTTAAAAGGATTGGATAAAAGTCCACGAGCAATGGGTATAAAATACTCTTTAATATTCAGAGGTGAGTTTAAAAGTGTAAAAGTATCCAAGTAAGGTTGAGTTTCCTACAGGTTTCATGATTCCTCTTGCGCTGTTCTGACCACCAGAGTAGCAAAGCCACAATTAATACAGCTTTTCTGGGCTTGTACCACTTCAGACTGAAGTGGGGGAATCGCCTGAATGCTCTCCCTACATAAGCATATGCACATAGAAAAGGAGGAGTTCTGTCCAAGAGAAAGCTAGCCTGGATTCTCGATATGATAACTTTGTATGCACAGGAACTATCCAACCCTCTTCCCAATAATCCGAATGGTGCAATCCAGGCAAAACTGTGCTGTTGCTTCTATAGGTAGGGTATGAGAGGCGTTACTCCCAGCAACAAGCACTGGCAGATCTAATGCTAAGGTTTTTTTAAAAAAAGCAAAATGGGGAGAGGCATGCCTGGGCACAGTTTTATCAAGCCATTGGGGATTGCTGCAATTAAAAGCAGGCCTTTGGAGTGATTTTTGAACTGGTAATTATTGGTCTTTCTGAGAAGCTATGAGGAAAGTGAATGAAGGGGGAAATCTAGCTCTAGATAGAAAAATGTGAGCACTGTAGGCCCAGCCTTACTTAACCCCCGACACCAGAGGTGTTACATTGACCAGACTAGGGGGTGCTCCTCAGTGAATTGCCCTTGCTCTCGCTCCTGAACAACTCTTGAGTTTTCCCGAAGTAGCCAGGGCAATGGGTTTTTTAAAATGATTTTATTATGAGCAGGGCTGCTTGCGTTTCTTCAAGCCCCAGCTCCTGACATCGCAGGAGCCCAACCATTTTTTGTTTTTCAGCAACAGGTCTTAACTTTCAGGACTTAAGGAGAAGTGCTTTAAAGGTATCCCGCCAGAAGACTCACCCCCCCCCAGCTCCCAAAGACTCATCCCTTCGCTGTCCCAGGGCTTCACAGTCTTTGGATATTTCAGGTGGTCAGGCCCGAGACCAGGAAGGAGAATTACGTGGGTGGCAGTGTTTTGCATAGACTTGTGTGGGAATCAGCAGGCAATGGAAGATTAGGCAAAGCATTGGTCATAGGTAACGGAGCAGAAGATGGGAAACCGTTTGAAAGAAGAGCCTTGTGATTTTGCAAAAGCAAGTAATCATAGAAACAGGCTCTGAACCAGATGAAATGGGGAAGGACGGAATATTCTATAAGATGAGCTGGAAATTGGATGTCTGAACTCCTTTCTGGACACTGCCCTGCAATGTCCCATGTTAATTCTGGCAACAATATTCAGTGGAACAGTGACCGAGGTTAGAAGCAACTAGTGGAAGCTTTAATTTGAGGCAACTGGAAGGAAGCCAGTTCAGAGAATTGGTCCTCAGACTATTGTTGGTTTAAGGCATGAAGTGCTCCTGGGGAAATATTATGGGTGAAGTTGGAAGATGACTGTGTATGCTGCAGATATGCTCTGGTTGCAACCTGGTCTGCTTCACAAGGCTCAAGAATGAAACATCCCTTTCAAAAGCTTGGCTTTTGAAATAAGTTCCCCTTTATAACCAAAGAAACCTACATTCCTGATTTTGCCTTTACTAACTGATTAAAGACTCCCGTTTCTTTGCTCCTTACCTCTTGAGCGCAACCATATTTGCAAAGGAAAACCCATAAAACTAAGGGAAGTGGACTTAGACATGCCCCCCCCCAACTATCATTGACCACAAGAGAGACAAAAGTAATTCGGTGTAGAATTAGCCTGCTCTGTTCAGCTCCGGGGAGGGAACAGGGAAGAGTCCTGAGCCACTTCACCTTCATGTTGCAACAGTTCGTTGCTGGACAGCCTGGACGAGTCAAAACCACCACATGGCCAAGCTCAGATGGGCACCGGGGACTTGGAAGATGCCCTCACTGGTCCTCAGTGAAGTACCGGGCACACAGGGGAGCTGCTGGAGCCTCTGCCTTCACCACTGAGACTTCCCAGAGTGACTCTAGGGCCACTTTCAAACCAGTTTGCTCTCTGGTTCGAAGAAGGTGGCTAGTAAACAAAGCACCCGTAAGAATCCCAGCGGCCTCTGCCTTCCAGAAAATGGGCACTTGAGGCAGGCAATGAGTTGCCTATAAGGTCTCAAGTCCTTCTAATGCAAAATCTCCCCACAGTAGTACTTGGAGGCAACCATTGTCCTGGAGTTGAACTGCCTTCCAAAGGCTGCCAAGGGACGTCCTGTCAGAACCTGCCTGAATCCATGTGAAGGTTTTTGATCTCCAGCTCCAGCTGTTTGATCTGCACGTCCCGCTGAATCATCACTTCGCGGAGCCTCCGGATTTCTTCCTGCTGCCGGTAAAACATCTGCAGCAGCTGGAAAGCAGAGGTTTCACAAGTCACTATGCTATCTATATCCACCATGATTTTTTTTAAACCGTCTGACATCTATATGAAACTATAGATCAGCGGTGGCCAAACTCGTGACTCTGGTAAGACATTTTAAGAGGCCCTGGCAGCCTCAAAGGTGAGTGCAGCTGCTAAATAGTAGTAGTAGTAGTAGTAGTACAGTGGAACCTCGGTTTATGAACACCTCGGTTTAGGAATTTTCGGTTTACGAACGCTGCGGACCCATCTGGAACGGATTAATCCACTTTCCATTACTTTCAATGGGAAAGTTCGCTTTAGTTTATGAACGTTTCAGTTTATGAACAGACTTCCGGAACCAATTGTGTTCATAAACCGAGGTACCACTGTAGTAGGTAGTAATAATAATAATAATAATAACAATTATTATTATTATCATCATCATCATCATCTCTGACTGGGTTTCTTGCATTGCATTTCTTGCATTGCATTTTGTTGCATTACAGTTAGAATTCCACACTGACTTTTTTCCCCCGCTGCTCCCTCCTGCCAGCTCTTTTGTGTTGTGTTGCTAATCCTCCGCACAATATTCAATGGTCACTTCTGACGTGTCCCGCTCACCTGGATGGACCATCAGTTTCTAAGCAGGCGCTGTGCCTGCCGTCCTTAGCAGACACAACACAGACCGCATGGATGAAGTTCAGCCACAGTTTGGAAGCCCCTGCTCTGGAGTATTGAAATTATCTCAGTTCTGGGAGGTGGAATGGCTCTGTATGGGTGTGATATACGGAGACACCGGGTGAAACTGCCCCAGCTCACTCCTTGTACTGCTTTGCACACCCTGAGAAAGGGGAATTTTCCTTGCTCTGGACTCCCAGCTAGCCAATTTCCAGCTTAAGCACCCACTTTAAGCTGCTCATCTCGACTTGCCAACAAGGCTTCTTCTCTCGTGTCAGACAATCATACCTCGTTTTCTGTTTTGGGCGGAGGACACTCAAAAACATCAAAGCCGTTTGACAGCCCGATTTTCCTGTCTTCTGGCCCTCTCTCCTCGGCCTTCCAGTACCCCCATCTCTCTTGCACCCTGCTTGGCTTTTCAGTGATGTCTGCCACCCTGGCCCGGAGCTGGGCAGGCTCCGTGGCTTCCAGCGTTGCCTCCTTTGCAGGGAGTGGCGGCAAAGAGTTCAAGATGACGGAGCCTGGTCTCAGAGACATCAAGATGGGGCCTGCGGGCAACAGAAAGGAGCATTTGGCACAAAGATCAGGAAGATCAGAGGATTTCAGAACAGACTCTGAAGACTCACAGAGGTTTTTAGAGCCAAGCCAGTGAATGACAGAAATAAGCAGGTTTTACTCATTCCAGTAATGAACCCTATGAGGACTGATATATTTCTGCACTAGAGAAAGTACACACGGCTAGGGCTGGGCGATATCAGAGTTTCAACATCGCGATGTATCACTAGATATAGTTCTATATTGCGATGTTGAAAAGCGGAGGGAGGAACCAGCTGCATTGGGCCTAGCCCCGTAAGGCACCAGGGCGAATCTGCCTCAGCTCTGTTGGCGGAGCAGCGGCTGTTTCACCCCAGCACCTCGCAGGGCCGAAGCCGATCTCGTTCCTCCACACACTGGGCCACTGGCAGTGGAGAAAGTCCCTCTGCCGCCAACGCCCGGCACACTGAGGGAAGAACGAGCTGCATCGGCCCCAGCAGCTCGTTCCTCAGTTTGAGGGCCAAAGTGCAATGAGCCCTCAAAGTGCAATGGGCTCTTGCCCTCAAAGCGGTCCTGGGCGATGTATCTATACATAGGTCCCCCCCCCCCCATTTTGCCCAATTTCTTTGCTAGGCCCAAAGAGAATAATTCTTCCATGTACCAGAGCTCCTCAGTGTCAGGAGTATGGGCAGGAGTCAGGCTCTGGGGCCTGTAGTGCTTTGCAGGACTGGGGCCTGCCTCAGCTTGTGCTGGAGAAGCTAGGAGTGGCCACTCAGGTGAGGCCACTTGATACCTCACTGCACCTGGTGGCAGGAGCTGGGAGGGATAAAAGCTCAGCATTTCCCTTCAGCTCTGCCACAGCAACGCTATCCCTGCCTGGTTGCCTCTGGCCTCTTGCTCCTTGCACCCTTGCCTTGCTGACGCCTTGATCCTCGCCCCTTGGACCTTTGCCTTGCCGACGCCTTGCTCCTTGACTCCCAGACCTTCGCCTCTGCCTTGCTCCTTGACCCTGTGACTGCCTGCTGCTGGACCCTCAGCCCTGCACTTGTTCCTGCTTCTACACCACCATCTTGCCTCTGGTCCCGATGTCCTCAGCCAGGGCTTCAACCGCCCGCCAACCAGACCGTGACACTCAGTGAGCTTAGCAGGAAAGTCAATCCAGGCCTTCTAGGCCTCTGCTACTGCACGCAACTCCCAAGAAGGACTCAAGCCTTGGAGACTTGAAGAGGCTTGAGCCTTAAGAGACTGTCTCAGGTGATCATTAGACATTCGCTGCAGCAGTGCAGGACCTACACTTCTGGAGCTTCATGTCTCAATGTTGCTCATGCTTAAAGCAGGGGCAGGGAATCTCCAGACCATGAGCCAAATTTGGCCTGCTAGCCCTCCTTTGGCCCACGAGGCCGTTTTGCCTAAACCACATCTGCCTGCCCGATACCTGTCATCCACTGATGTCCAGTCTTGGGTAGGTATCAATATGGCTACAAAGGAACAACTCAATGATGAGCTCCTTAGCGGGAGCAAGGTGTGCTCATACTACCATTCAGCTGATGGGCAGGGGAGCATACCTTTCATAGAATTGTAAAGGGTCACGAGGGTCATCTAGTCCAACCCCTTGCAATGAAGGAACGTTTTGCCCGACGTGGGGTTCGAAACCACAACCCTGAGGTTAAGAGTCTCATGCTCGACTGACGGAGCTATCCCAGCAGTCTCCAGATACACCAGGCAGGAGGTGGGGAGGGCAGTGAGAAATATGGGAGGTTGCCGCTTGTACGCAGGGTCCCCGCTCAAACCTAGCAATGCTCCTACAGGTGTGTCCCTCACCTGATCCTCTAGGTCTGCCGTTAACACGATGCAGACCAGAGACAGGAGGACATCATTTTGGTTCAGGCCCTTTGGGTCCCACTGACCTTTATTACTGCCGCTTAGCCATTCTTGTGCCGTCAGGGCTGGCTGGGCTCCAGCTGTCATCGGGTAGATGTCTTCCTGGTACGATTCAGACTGCAGAGAGAAACCAGAGCACACTAGCTTACCTCTGAGCAGGTGCCCCACCCCCCCAAAAGCAGCCCTGCTTAGAAGCCGCCCAGCGAAAGCCAGGAGAGATTCACTCACCCGACGCGGAACTATCATAGACACCGGCTCTATCAGGTACTTGGCCGGGATCAGTTTGTAGAATCGGAATATCTCGCAGGAAGAGACATCAAGACCCCTCTTTGGCATGAAACCTAAGGACCGGGGAAGGGTGGAGAAGTGTTATGGCAGTGTGAAACTAGACATGCACTGGCCAACACTGCTCATAAAACTGGCAATTACCACAATCCCGTTATGCAAATCTGTGGTGTGACTGCATTCAGAATACTGTGAACCACGGGTGTCAAACACAAGACCCGGGGGCCTAATCCGGCCCTCCAGACCTCGTCATGTGGCCCGCGTAGCCGCCGCAGACAATGACCGCTGACAGTAGTTCTGGAGCCTGCGATTGGCCTTGGGTCAAAACCGGGGGCGGGGCTGCAGGCGGAGGCCGGGGCGCTAGAGCCGCGCTGACGGCCTTGGCCAGGGAATTTCAATTTCGAATGAGGCTGAGGGAGGCAGTGACACAGCAGCCAGACGGGGAAGTGAGATGCAGGAGGAGGAGGAGGAAGCCCGCCGAGGAGGTAGGAAAGCCCTACAGGCGCCGCCGGCAAAGTTGGTGCCGGGACAGAGCAACGCTGGATTTTTTTTTGGTGGGCTTTGCTGTTGTCTCCGAGAGCGAGTGAGGCGGCACTGGGGAGCCGCCGCCCGCCGCTTCCCTTCCTCTCCTCGGCTGTATCCGGGAGGTGGGCGAGCAAGCGGGCAAAAGGGACGCGGAGTGAGCCTGAGGGGGAAGTAGGCGAAGCGCAACAGCCGCTCTCTTGATGGAGCCGGGTTTCTCTTCCCTCTTTCCCCATTTTCTCCTCATAGACACTCGGGAGGGTGCCTGGCTTTTGCTCTGCCCCCCACCCCGAGCCGCCCTTTGGCTTCTCAGTTCCGGCGGAGCTGCTCCCCGGGGGGCGGCCGGGAGGGAGGCGGTGGCGACGGCACGGGTTCCTGCTCTTCCCGCTCTGCCGCCGCCTCCTCTCAGCCCCTCGTGATGTAGGGCTCCAGATGGAGTCGCCTCGCGGTTTGAGTAGGTGGGAGGGGGATTTGGGGGGGGGAGGTTTTCAAGCCTCCTCTGCCTGCAGTCCCGGTAGGGAGAGGCAGCGGCGAAGACGACAACAGCGCGGGTGGGGGGAAGAGCAGCTCTGAGGTGAAGATGCACGTCCGCTGGGGCTGCCGCCGCCTTCCTCCTCGGGAAATCCGCTGCACTCCCTCAGCGCAAGGGGAAGGGACTCTGGCGCTGAGGAGGGAGGATGCAAAAGCAAAGCAGGGAGTTGGCGCTGCACTGCATGTTCCTGCCCCTCTCCAAAGCATGGGGTGGGTTGCAGCGTGTGGCATCCTGCCTAGCGGGGTTTGGGTTGCGCAGGGCGGGAGAGGGAAGCCCTCTTTCCATCTGCAGGTTTTTAATCCCAGCAGTGGCTTTCTCCTTCCTGCCGAAGGTTTAGTTGAGCCCCCCCCCCCCCGGGAAGCCGTCAATCCCCACCTTTTGTTCAAATTTCCCTCGTTTACATCCCCTCCCACACACGCGCCACGACGCAGGAATGTGATCCGCGTGGGGGCGGGAATGAGCTTACATTATTACAAAAAACAGTAATAATTGAATGCAGTGACAATAATTTATGATAATAAAGAGTGGACACATAGTCCTACAGACACAACCGGCCCTTTGAGGGTGACCAAACTGCTGATGCGGCCCCCGATGAATTTGAGTTTGACACCCCTGCTGTGAACAGATCTCGCCATCTGACCTCCAAAAGCTGGGAAAGGTTCAGAGAAGTGCAGCCGAAATGATCGAGTTACAGGTAGGTAGCCGTGTTGGTCTGACGTAGTCGAAACAAAGTAAGAATAATAAAAATTCCTTCCAGTAGCACCTTAGAGACCAACTAATTTTGTCATTGGTGTGAGCTTACGAAAGCTCATACCAATGACAAACTTACTTGTTCTCTAAGGTGCTACTGGAAGGAATATTTTTATTTATTATTTTGTTTCAAAATGATTGAGGCATTGATAAAACTATCAACGGTCACTAGCCATGGTGGCCATGTTCTGTCTCTGCTGTTGGAGGCAGTAAGTTTCTGAATACCAGTTTTGAGGAACCACAAGTGCAGAGCTCCATTTCTGCTTGCAAGTTTCCCACAACACCTAGTTGGCCACTGCAAAAGCAGGATGCTGGACTAGACGGGCCACTGATCGAGGGAGGCACTTATGATGTCCTTAACATGGGGCCTAAAACTCCAGCTGCTCCTCTTCCTCTACGAACATGCTGGGAGACTTGTAGAGGGGGGAAACAGAGAGCAGGGAGGGGAGTTGGCCTCTTACGTCTTTACCTCCCATTCAGCACTTACAACCTTGTCTTTCTCCAACCATCACAGAACACACTGCTTCCCTCTCTGTGCAATTTTTTCCTCCCATCCAACTCTTAAACGTTGCTGCCTCTGTCTCCAACCTGATGTGGGATCACCAGGGAACAAGTTGGAAAACTCCTGTCTCTTTAACAGCTGCTCCGTTTTTTTCTCTGCTGGTCTCACTGCCTCACCCTTCGTTTGCTTTGCGGCAAAATCTATGATAGCAAGCGAGAGGTGACTTGCGTTAGGAAAAGCCCAGAGCTACCGTACTGTTGAGAAGTGCTGGGGTGCAACTCAGCTTTCAGTGGAGGCTGATGTGTTCGCTTGGGAAAGCGTGGGTGGAAACTTGGAAGATCCTGTTTTAGACTGTCCTTTCCTACCTAATTGGTGGTGACCTTCTCTCGGGTGTTAGACCTCTTAGGGTTGCTGATCTCATTTCCTAGGGCTTGTTGAATTTTGCAACTCCCAAATTCCAAAATGAGGGGTTCTGAAAAGTTGTAGCATGACTTGGGGATTCAAAAGATATTTTGGTTACATTAATATAATTTAGAATACTAGAATTGTAGAGTTGGAAGGAACCTGAGGATCACCAAGTCCAACTCAATGCAATGGAGGAATATGGAGCTGTCCCATTTGGGAATCGAACCTGCGACCTTGGCATTATCAGCACCATGCTCTAATCTACTGAGCTATTCAGTTTTGCTTGGGAAGTAAAACTGTGTAAAACTGCATAGTTATCATTAAAAACGACTAAGTACTTGTAGCTATTATTATTGTTATTATTATTTGGCATTAGCTGACATTTTCAGAAGGTAAAATTAAAATTCTTTGGTTTTCCAAAAGCAGTTTTTCTGCTTTTCCAGCAAACATAGACGTACCAAGCTAAACGTCTGATCACAAAAAGAATAGCAGGTTTGAATTCCTCACACCCAAAAACATTTTGAAGACCCTCTCACTGAATAAATTTGCAAAAATTAAATTCACCCCCTAAAATGACACACCCTACTCATTTCCTCCTCCTTCACTTTCTCCTTGAGAGAGCAGACATCCTTTGTGTCTGTCCTGCTGAAACACAAGAGCAAGCATGGCTCAGGGCACCTCCACCTTAGACACACAGAACTAGGATCTTTTCTGTCAAACATGCATTTCCTGTAATAAAAGTAACTTTCTTATTTTCCTAAACTCAGAGTCTCCATGTACCTTAACATACATCCAGGGCAAAGTGTGCTCTTCGAACAGAGATTCAGTATTAACTTCCAACTTCTGCTGAGCGTTTTAACTAGAAAATGCCAACGGCTACAACCTCCTCCTCTGCAGTTGGGGGGCTGTTTAAAGAGACTGAGGATTCGGCTGGGCTATAGCCAAGCAATCCCTCCCCTTTGCACCCCCAGAGAAGGAGGTCTGTTAGTTGGAACAGAAAATGGTCGCTCTATGGTGCAGTTGCAAATTCAGATGGAAGCTTCATGAACGCCATGTGTTTAAAGCCCAGTTAAAAGACACTGCTTCCCCCCCCCCCCCGGGAACTCTGCCGGGAACTGTAGCTTTGTGAAGAGCTAAACTACAGTTCCCAGGCTTCTTTTGGGGGGGGCCTTGTATGCTTTGTACACAGCTAAAGAGAGAAAAGAAAGGCCTCTTAGAATGGTATTTTTGAACAGCCTGAAGTAAAGCAATAGTTCTCTGTTGAAATTCCCTCGGTGGCAAAAGGGAAGCGGTGAAAGGAAGAACCTCAGCCACATTGCACAGCTGTGACAAAACTGAAGGGAAGGAGGAACAGACCGAGGCCCGTTATCTTCCCATGACCAGCTGCCTCTTGCCGTATCAGTTGTTCACGGGCACCCCTTTATCGCACATCACCAGCAAAGAAAATGGCTGCAAGCTCACCGATTCCTTTCTGGGGCAAAGGAGAGCGGTATTCCATCAGGTAATTTAGGTATGGCTTCTCCGAACTGATCTCGTAGTACCTGATGTTTCCGTCGCCCTAGAGATAATGTGAGAGACAAGAGGGCAGTGTTGTATCCAAGAGAAGGGTGTGCTTGGCTCCCTGACACACCATTTGGGGGAAGAGATTTCATGGCCCCCAGGGGGTCGACTTGACATTTTAGCTAAAGAATCCTGCCACCGTTCTTAACTTGCTCAAATGCCCGTCCCACGTGGAGAGCGGTTTCAACGGCCAGATATGGGAATCTACTTCTTGCGCAAGTTTTATTTATAGTCTTGCCCACATACTTAAAGACTCTGTAGCAAGGGCAAGAACTCACCTTGCCCAGTACATACAGCATGTGCGTGTCCGAGTCATAGAAAGGAAACAAGAGACCCGAGGAACCGTCCACATCCTCCTCTACTAAAGGCACGGAAAGGTCACCCTGCGTGAGGAAACCAGAAACTAGAGCTATAAAGTGGCAAAACACAACAAGAACAACAAATGCAGTTCAAGGAGGATTTAGAGCAGGGGCCGCCAACTTTTGGGGGCCACTGGGCACATAGGGCGTTTGCACCAGTCACAAAATGGCTGCTGTGGGGGCCCGGCATAAAACAAAATGGCTGCCACATCTAAGAGAGCAGGGGAAGTGACACAAAATGGCGCAGGCACGCCGTGCACCACAGCCACTGCTGTGCTCTCTCACAGAGAGAAGCCCTTTGCACATCTCTGTTCATAATTGCTTTTATTTATTTATTTGCTTGCTTGCTTGCCGTCCACCTGGCTGGGTTGCCCCAGCCATTCTGGGTGGCTCCCAACAAAAAAATAGTAAAAGCACAATACAACATCACAAACTAAAAACTTCCCTTCAGATATCTTTTGAAAAGCACATAGCAGTTTATCTGTCTGACATCTGCTGGGACGCTGCACACACACTATATTTGAATGAGCTTTAAAGATTTAGTGTGTGCACACAGCCTAAACAGCAGAGAGAGACAGAGCTAAAAAGTTGATCTGTGATGGAACCATTAGCATGGCGAGTGCTTGCTGTGGTTTGCTGAGCAACTCACCTGATCCCATAGTGCAATTTGCCTGTTGTTCCACCTGGATGTCCCCGTGGAGAGCAGCTTTTTCATGTTTCCTAGAAACAAAACTTTATTCACTCTGTGAGACTTGTTGTTTGCTTCCTGCAAGAAGACACGGCGTGTTACTCAGAGGAAATCAAGCACACCAAATGCTGCTTTTTTCAGTGAAACTCATCTGCACTTGCCTATTGTCTGAAGTTTTGAAAACCCTCCACCATCAAAATTCACAGCATTTGCTTATCTCCCTGTACAGCTGATGCAGCAATACAGTGGTACCTTGGGTTAAGAACTTAATTCGTTCTGGAGGTCCGTTCTTAACCTGAAACTGTTCTTAGCCTGAGGTACCACTTTAGCTAATGGGGGCTCCTGCTGCCGCCACTCCGCTGCTGTGCAATTCCTGTTCTCATCCTAAAGCAAAATTCTTAACCCGAGGTACTACAGTATTTCTGTGTTAGCAGAGTCTGTAACCTGAAGCGTCTGTAACCTGAAGTGTCTGTAACCTGAGGTACCACTGTACCATAACTTACAAATTTAATCCGTTCCGAACGGACCTTCGTAAGTCGAAAAAAAGTAAGTTGAAGCCAATGGGGGGGATTAAAAAAATCCGTAAGTCGAAAAAATCCTATCTAAACCGCATCCAAAATGGCAGACGGAACTCTGTTCGTAACTCGAAACATTCGCAAGCCGAGTCATTTGTAAGTCGAGGTACCACTTTATATGATTTGGAAGCCATACCAGACTAATTTAAGGTAGGACTGTCAAGGCAGGGCTTGTCAGGCCTCTTTGGGAACACCAGTGTGCTCCTGGGGAACAATCACATTACACACCAACTGATGAATCATCTGAGGTAGAAAACTACATAGAGTACTGTCCTCTTAAAGGCTTCACTTGCATATTCCGCTTAAATCAGCAGCGTGTACCACAGGCCTTGGGACACAGAAACACCTTACAGGCGCAACGATGAGGGTAACTGGGAATCAGGATCCCAGGTAGATAAGTGACAGGAGCAAGCCAGTAGTAAATCACACCGTGCCTGTTGGAGTTAACTCTCTATTAGCAAGAATAGGATCTGCACAGACTTGGCTGAGCGTCAGCAGCTCATCCCCGGTAGCCCTTGCCCCATGGATCAATTGCCCAGACTAAAGGTTCCTGTCTCCCCACAGCCGTCTATGTCTCCTTTCCAGGTTCCCCCGCAAAAAACAATCGGAGACTGCACCTGCATGCCTTGTTTTCCCCACTTCATGCCTCTTCTGGTTCTGGGAGACCAGGGAGGAGGGTAGATTGTTGCAGCGCAAGGGGAAGACATCCTTGCTTCTTCCCCAGCTTGACTCGTCTCTGCCTCTTGACCTCCCACTCACCAGCTTCCACTTCTAATCCTGGACTTCTCTCAGCCACAGACTGTCTTAGCACACTAAGCCGTTACCCCTTTAGCTTCTGACACCAGCTCTTACCAATCTTCTCCCTCTGATCACTCGCCGTCGTCCCACCACTCCCTAACCTCTGAGCCTTCTTCCCCAGTGGGTTCCTCCCACTATTCCTCTTGAGTCCAACCAGTCCAGGACAATGCATCAGGCTGGATGCTGAATAAGGAGGGGGTACTTTAGAAATGAATGGCCCATGGCTGACTTCTGCCTCCCTCGAAATGTGGTGATTATGGTGCAAAATAATGGGCGAAGCCCCAAGGTGACCTTCGGGGAGGGACGTTGGGCCCACCAATCCATCTAAACTTGATTGATACTCCTCCCCACCTGACAGATAAGGTAACTGCAAGCAGTCAAGTGAATGTCATGGACGGCAGCCGAGTCACCTACCCACTCCTAAACTGCCTATTTCAAGCTAGGTTGACGGCCCATCAGATGAGAAAAAGGGTTCTGATTCCAGTTCAGAATCAATTCATCATTATTCAGGAGCAGGAGAAGCTAACTTTGAAAGTGTTGCCCAGCTGCAGAACAGAAGAAGGCTGTAAACGCCAGCAGGTCTGGTTTGTGTCCCCAGATGTAAACCTGGTGTAGGATCTAAGCCAGATCTTCTGCGCTAGACCCTGCTGTTTCAGAGGAAGATGGATCTCACCTTCTGACATGCAGACCTATCCTTCTCCTGTGCACAGGAGAGAACATCCTTTTAGCCATCTAAAACAAAGAGCAAGCGGTCTTCCCGCGTGGCGCTTAATCAATCTCGCCAGCCCTGCGTACCTGTAAGACAGTTCCTGCTCGTGGGTCAATGACCCTTATTCTCCTGTCCCTGCAGGCCGTGGCTAAGAGGCTCCCATCTGTGTTGAACGACATGGAAAGAATGACGTCCGTGTGGAAGTGGATTGTCTTCACCGGGGTCTGAATTACAGACTCTTTGGTGTCAAGGTTCCATATCATGATCTGAAGGCAAAAGAGAGGTGCATTCGTGAATGTTTCCCCAGCTCTCCAACCATAGTGCAGACAACGCACAAAAAGAACAATGAAACGACTACTCCCAACGCTATGCAATTTAGACAAATTGCACACAGCACGTTTCCATGATTTCCCCTGTTCAGCTTGACTGGGCATAATTTATGCAGCTTCTGCTAGTCACGGGGAAGGACAGGCGGCTGCATGGGGTGGAAATGCTCCAACCCATGAACACTGAAAACTATATCCACAATGAATCTGGCTTGCGAAGTTTCAGGAGGCATTGCCACCCACTTTTACTTCATTTCTTTGCAACCACTAAGGACTAGGAAATCCCAATTTGTTGCTGGCTTTGATGAAAATTGAGGTTCTTATTTGGCACGGATAATTCAGTTGGTGCTAATAATGCCAAGGTTACAGGTTTGATCCTTATGCGGGACAGCTGCATGTTCCTGCATTGCAGGGATTGGACTAGATCAGGCATCCCCAAACTTCGGCCCTCCAGATGTTTTGGACTACAATTCCCATCATCCCTGACCACTGGTCCTGTTAGCTAGGGATCATGGGAGTTGTAGGCCAAAACATCTGGAGGGCCACAGTTTGGGGATGCCTGGACTAGATGATCCTCAGGGTCCCTTCCATCTCTATAATTCTGCGCCTGAATTCTGCAACCAATACCATATTCTGTGGTCTTGCAGAACTGTGGCATATTTATTTGCAATTCAGGCTTATATGCCGCTTTGCACAAATAACAACAACATGCCACCTCCCTACACACAAACACACACATACACATATAATTTAAAAGAAACAAGTTGTGGGAACATCCTGCTAGGCAATCCTGGGCCAGCTTATTCATTGCCCCCCCTCCGCATTGTCCCCCTTTCTCTCTGTTCTCTATGCATGCTGGGAATAGACTGTGGCCACCATGTTTTGGAAGGCAGGAAATAACTATGAGGCAAAATCCTCTCACTGTGGCAGAGACTTATAACCTCTCATTCATTTCACACACCTCAGATACTCTGCCCAAGCCCCCCCCCCCCATGGAAGCAGAATAGAACAACAGCAGGTTGATGTTTGAAATGAAGGTTCACAAGACCCCGACTCACTTTGTAATCATAGCCAGTGCTGAAAAGGATGTTGCTTGCGGTTGGGTGCCATTCGATGAGTCCCACCCTCCGCGAATGACCAATGAGCTCCTTCTGTGCATCTGTGATGCTTTTTGTGAGTAAGTGGTGAGGAATGTTCCAGACTTTAACCTAAGAGACACGGGAGTGCAGAGTCTTTAAAGTCAGCAAGTCAGCTCCGTTAATCAACACCTGCCCGTTAGCAGCAGCAATCAGGACTAATAAGTCTTAATCAGCAGTTGAGGGTGAAGGAATGTGAGATGGGGAGATGGTTTGCAGGGGGTGGCAGAGGGGCAGGATCAATGCACACCCAGTGCATATCCAACCCTCAAACTCCAGGACTCCATCCTGTCCCTTGGGTTTCCGCCATGCGGGCCACCAAGAGTCTATGCACAAACAAAGGTAACACCAAGAGAGATGTTCCACCTGCACAGTGAAAGTTGTGCTTTCCATTGACCAAAAACGGGGGGGGCGGGGCGGGGTATCTAATCTGTCTCAATTCCTGCACTACCACTTTAGGGTGGAAGCGCCAAATCAGGCTCTTAAGAAGTGCCCCACTCAACTGAAGTATTTATTTGCGTTTCCCACCCTGCCTCCAAAGAATGGCATTCTGGCCTCACAACAACCTTATGAATCCAGTCAAGTTAAACCTGGCTCTAACATCCCAACATCACCTTATTACTTTATCCGCTGTCCCTTGGAACCTTCCTAGCAAATGACGACGCCTTTAGAACTAGTGTAAACATGTTGCTGCCTGGTCTCCATCATCATCATCAAAAACACCTTGATGTCTTATGCGCTTCTACCTCTCTCTTGAATTCTGAATCACTAACCAGTGTTACGCTCGCACCAGCATTTTCAGTGTGGTTATATCCACTCTACAGCAGGCAACCACAACCGGAAACATATTTGCCGGCTTTGGTTTGAGCTAACCATGGTTAGAACAAGTGCTGACTTAACACTAACTATAGCAATGAAAGGAAAGGGGAAGAAGGTGAGCCTATGGGATAATCCCGATCTTCTAAGCATAGTTAGGAAACTGGGGCAGCATTCTGTCTGCACCTGACAGGGGTTATATCGCTCCAGAGGTTCCCGAAACTTACAGTGGTATCTTCAGAGCACGAGGCTATTACAAAGTCGTCGAAAGGGTTCCACTTGATGTCTAAAACATTCCCTTTGTGCCCACAGATGCGAGGGTAATGCGGGTCAAGTTTTCCTGTCTGGAAACAAACAGAAAGATTTAGTTCCCAAACGGCAACGTCTCTGATAAGGCCTGTCAATCGACACAAAGCACAACAGAACTCCCCAGTGTGTCTTGTCCTTCATGGTTTTATCTTGATCCCTTAATGTATCTGTCTCTTAGAGCCATTTCCTACCCATATTAAACCACCAGTATCAACAGTTGCCATAACTTGATTGTGTTCCTTTTTGCAGGGTTTAGATGCAAACTACATAGACTAGGGGCTCCTCAAGATTATGTGTTTATTGAGCAGCCATCCTGAGTTGCTTGCACAGAGTACTGTGGAAATTAGACTCATCCAGTCTTTATTGAGCATTCATTCTGATTTGCTTGTGTGGGGTGTTTATACGTCTTCTTGTGAATCATGCATTCGTCCCACACTTTTCATTGCCTTTCTCTGTCACTTTCCTAACTGCAAAAAGTCGTCTGCTGCTGCTTTTTTAAAAAGTGGATTCTTCTTCTAGGGTGACAAGAGTGCACTGATCCATGTTACTTCTGCAATCCTAAATTTCTCGTATGCACTTGAATCCCTCCCACAAAATACTGATAACCTGGAAGCAATCCAGTAGGGAAGGACTGAAAACAAAGGACATACAAATTTAGGGTGAAGAAAAACGTATTTTAGAGCAGCCAAGCCAGTCTGAGAATGCCCACACTTTAATGTTTAACACATACACATATATTTTTCTCTCCTAAGGCAAGCTTTCTGCCAGTTTCCAGAACAGTTGATTTGAAATGGAGCTGTGGGTGGTGCCTATTGGCTAGTTTCTGTGACGCCACAAATGCCACCCCTCCCCCCCCAATTCTTGATTTACTTCCACAACTTTTTTTTTAACATTTGAGAGTTTGTTTTGTTTTGTTTTTTGGATGGTGAAGGATGGACATTTAAATGAATAACCATGTATGTGTGGCTTAGGGGGAAAGACAGACCTGATGTTTGAAGGAAGAGGGGAAATGATAACAAATTAAGCATGGAACCAGCTGGGATATATTCTGTAATGGCTGGGTTGCAAAGCTAGATTAAGAACCTGCAGGGCAAAGGATGTTGGTCATAATATTATGATTGAGGAATGGGAAAAAATGTGGCATGAGAATATCAAGTTTACTGCGTGTAGTTTATTAAAGGAAAATTTAATGAAGATGATGTATAGATGGTATCTTACACCAGTAAAATTAGCAAAGATTTATCATAACCATGATAATAAATGTTGGAGATGTAAGAAAGAAGAAGGTTCATTTTACCACATGTGGCGGACGTGTCCACTAGTGAGTGACTTCTGGAATAAGATTTATAATGAACTTAAGAAAGTGTTGAAAAACACATTTGTTAAGAAACCAGAAGCATTGCTAGTGGGCATTGTCGGGAAGAAGATTCCAAAGAAGAATGTTTCTTTTTTTATGTACAGTATGCTACGACAGCGGCTAGACTTTTGATTGCCAAGAACTGGAAATTACAAACACTACCAACGATCGACGATTGGCAGATGAAGATGATGGAGTTTATGGAATTAGCTGAGATGACCGGAAGAATCCGCAACCAGGGAGAGGAAGCGATGGAAGAAGAATGTATTTTATTTTAAAAAAACATGCTAAAGTAGCATATTAGATCAGAAATTAAGTTGTAAATAGACTGTGGAATTTAGGAATGTGTTATATGAAAGGGAGAAAATAAGATTATACAAGGTGATTAAAATGAGTTAGAATTTGCTAAGTATAAATGTGTTAAAGAACCACAGGGAGGGGAACCCGAGGAGGTCCCATTATACTATGTGAAGTGATATAAGAATTTTTGCTTTATTTTTATCTGTTTTTTCTTTTTTCTTGTCTTTTTTCTTGTTCTAATCCTTTATATATTGTTGTTATTTTTGTGAAAATTCTAATAAAAAATATTATAAAAAAAGAACCTGCAATAATTGCACCTTACATGTGTTTTCAAATACTGCCCAGAAACAGCAAAGAAGAGAGGCTCTTGCACATGAATTTCCTTCATCACAAGCAGTATGAATGTGGTTGTGCACCAAGATCACATCTGGGTTGTGATGTGCAACCCTGCTTGCAACACACACTGAGGATGGGAAGCGTATTTCCATTTGCATCACAACATAAATAGGAAATGCAAATTTCCAACCGCTGTCGTGGGCTGGGCATACCTTTTTGCTGTGCCTCTATCTGGACTCGAGTCTTAAAATGGCCTCTTAACCTTACAGAGAGCTGAGCTAAAATATAATTTTCTTATTGTATATATTTTCACCACAAGGGGTCTGTAGCAGACAGGTGTTTTGAGGGGCACTGTAAAGGTTAGAGAGGATTACACTAAATATTTAAGTAAGATTCTGTTGTTGCAGACCATGGTCCTTTGGATTATAACATATATCTATTACATAAAGGAAACACAGGTGACGTGTGGCTGTTTGGAGGACCAAGTTAATACTACACTCACTTTCGGTCACACTGGTATACATACAGCCCCCATAGGTTTCCCCCAGGGTGAAAAATGGTTAGTAACCCCGTCTTAAAGGGGCAATAACCAATTAAGAGTGCATCTGGAGAATATATAAATAACTATATTGTAGTGGCATGAAAACGCGAGCAGGATTTGAAATATGAGCAAGAGAAGAAATACATTTAAGGCTAATAACGTAGGTTGGAGAGTTATAAGTTAAAATATGCAACGTTAAAGGATAAACATAGAACCCCATGGAGAGAGGGATGGGAAGTCAATGGATAAATTAAAGGTATTGTTGATGGTAAAGTATGAAAGCTTTTGAAAACAAATTACATCTTTTTTTTTTAAAGAGTGCTTTTTGGCATAGTTGTTCACTCCAATCACCCTGTAAATGTGTTGTCCAAAGCCATCCCCAGAACTACATACATTCACAAAAGGAAGCATTCATGACTTTATCCTGGAAGGTGACCTTTTGGATCTTCCTGTAGCTTTATCACCACCATCTTTAGTACAAGAATTGGTGGCAAGTGGTTTAAGTCCTCAGTCTGGCCCCCAGTAGGGACCCTCTCCTAAAAATATGACTTTCTCTTATGAAAACCAATACATCTGCAAAGGGCTCACCAGGCAACTCGGGATGCGTGGGAAAGGCAAAGGGGCTCTTTAAGCCCCCTTCAACCTGCATCAACAGCAACAGCAGGCTCTTCCAGAGTCCTGGTGTTTGTATGGGCAGGAGGAGGGGGGGGAAGGTCCCAGACAATTCTTCTGCAACTCAACAGGGTGTGAGCCGCAAGCAAAATGAACAGTGATGCAGTGCAAAAGGAAAGGAAAGGAAAATGATGCAGTGCAAAAGGAGTTTACATGGGGTTTGTATGTGCATGTGTGTAAATGAGCCTTTTGCCCTTTGTTCTCAGTTCACGAGACAGAGTGAGTCAGTAGATGAAGCCAATCCTGTTGGCCTTTCAATCCCTTTGGTTTTCAACCAGGGTGGCACCCTGGGGTGCCTTGAATGAGGGTCAGGGGTGCTGTGGGCTACCCTGGCATCTTTCCCTCTTTCCTTCCCTCCAGTGTGGTGTAGTGGTTAAGAGCGGTAGACTCGTAATCTGGGGGACCGGGTTCGCGTCTCCGCTCCTCCACATGCAGCTGCTGGGTGACCTTGGGCTAGTCACACTTCTTTGAAGTCTCTCAGCCCCACCCACCTCACAGAGTGTTTGTTGTGGAGGAGGAAGGGAAAGGAGAACGTTAGCCGCTTTGAGACTCCTTCGGGTAGTGATAAAGCGGGATATCAAATCCAAACTCCTCTTCTTCTTCTTCCCTCCCTCCTCTGATGCCCTCTCGCATCTCTGCCTCTTAAAGGCTTGCCCAGCTATTTGTTGCAGCAGCTCTGGCTACAAGATCCGCAGGCGAATGGTGCCTCTGGGGACAGCTGGGGGGGGGTGCTTCACAGGCCCCAGTGGGGCAGTGTGAGGAGGCACCTCTCTTTGGGACAAGGGGGCAGCTCACAGACCAGGGGCGGCAGCTGCGGCTGCCCAGAGGACTCCCAAGGAGAGGGGAGAGGAGGCTGAGGGAACACTCCACGAGGGAGGGTGTTCGAAAAAGGGTGAGAGGCTGCCAGCTCTGCAGGCAAGGGGTGACATAACTGGGATCCTGAGCCCCACAGGGGTGCCACAAGAGAGCCGTGGGCTCAAAGAGGTTGAATACCTCTGCCTTACTCCATTCAAAAGATGTCCCTCTGTTAAAATGAATGGGCCATTCGTTTTTAGGAGGTTCCACCGCCCACCGAGACATACAAACACACAAAACCAGCTATACCTGACAACCCTGGGTGGCACTTACCTGATTTACTGGTATTACAATAAAGGCTCCTCCACCGGCACATTCGGTCACAACAGCAACGAAATGCGGGTTCACAGCGCAGAAGTGATTGTCGTGAACACTGCGGGTGATAGGCACACAGTCATAGCACTTCTCCTTGCTGGCTGCCTTGCCGTAAACATGGCGGAATTTTGAACTCCGGTACTGAGGGGACCATGACATCTGCAGTGAACACAGGGAAGGGAACCGTGAAGCCACCAGACTGTCTGAGATTTCAGATTCAAGTGAGGACACTCTTGTATATGTAAGGTAAAAGGTAAAGGGCCCCTGGGCGGTTAAGTCCAGTCAAAGGCGACTATGGGGTTGCGGCACTCATTTCGCTTTCAGGCCGAGGGAGCCGGCGTTTGTCCGCAGACAGCTTTCGGGTCATGTGGCCAGGATGGCTAAACTGCTTCTGGCACAACGGGACACTGTGGCGGAAACCAGAGCGCACGGAAAAGCTGTTTACCTTGCCGCTGCAGTGGTAACTATTTATCTACTTGCACTGGTGCGCTTTTGAACTGCTAGTATGTATATGTATTTATCTACATCCCAGCAAACCCTCGGTGAGTTAGGGGCTTCCCCTGCAAGCAAAGACTGGCTATGGTGGATTGAGCAGACGGGACTAATCGTGGGTCCAATGGTCAAGAACAGGCATCCCCAAACTGCGACCCTCCAGATGTTTTGGCCTACAACTCCCATGATCCGTAGCTAACAGGACCAGTGGTCAGGGATGATGGGAATTGTAGTCCAAAACATCTGGAGGGCTGAAGTTTGGGGATGCCTGTTGAGTCAAGAAGGTGGTTTCCACACAAGTTGTGGAGGGAAGTGTGAGGCAGGTGGGGCTTGTCAACCTTAGAAAGCAGCCCATCTAGGAGAAGGAAAATTCTGATCCTAAACCTCCACCACTTTGTGGGCTATTGGGGGAAGAAAAGGCGATGGAGTAAACCCTACTCCATAAAGTGGTGGGATATACGCCTCCTTCTGGCAACTCCTGCAGCCAAGCTGGTGCCAAACGTATTGTTCTGCTTTCTTTTGGACCACATCAGTGAGGCTGAGAGGTCTTCTTGTCTGGGCAGCCCAGGACCTCCAGACACACTGCCAAGGCTTGCGCCCCAGAGGGGTCACTTCAGTGCCGCTAACACAGTGGTTTGACGTCACTCCATTGTCTCTTGAGACAGATGGATGCCAGCAATATAATATACATAGGAATTCCTTGTAGATGACCGCAGCGCTTGGAAACAGCAAGTCAGGTTGTGTACCCACAGCAGTGACCAGAGGAGGAATGACTGCTGGGAGGAGTGCAGAAAGAAGCAGTGCCATGGTACACCTGCAGCAGCACAACCAGACACCTACAACTGCCCCACCTGCAACAAAACATGTCTCTCCTGTATTGGTCTCTACAGCCACAGCAGGCACTGTAGCTCTCCGGTGACTTGACTTCCAGTGGTTTGCCTCTCCCATTGTCTCCGGAGACAGAGGGATGCCTATTCTTACATCAGTTATCACTGCCTTAGTTTGTCTGTCTCACACACATCCTGACACGCTGTTGAACACTACTGTACAGTATCCATTTATCCCCTCTATCCTGAGCTGGCTTTTGAAGCAGTTGTGTTAAACTGAGGTTGCAATCCAACACACGCATACTTGAGTGTAGGCCAAACTGAGCACAATGGGAATTCTTCCAAGGGACTTTCTTCCAACTTTCATAGGCTTGCGTTGCTAGTTTTCCTATTTATTTTTTAAAAAATTTAAAATGTTTGATAGAACATTTATTCCCACAGTGGATCTGGTTGTTAAATATTACAGCATACCAGCAACATTTGCTTTCTGGATAGGCAGTTACAGGGAGGGGGATGCAGAAGGGAAGTTAGTGAATACCAGGGCACATGTATGCATTGCATGTCAAAAACGCCCCTTAAAAAATCCCTCTAAAAGAAAGCAGGGACAAAATAGGGGCAGTGATTAAGGACAGATACCAGAAAACAGTCTGATTAGCCAACTCTCCCTAGATAATAAAGACAATTAGAGCACATGTTCCAAACTAAATTAGCAGGGCAAATGTTGAGCAGTGATCTGAGGTAGAAATTTTTTCCAATTTCATAAGTTCATTAGTAACAATGAATTCCAATTACAAATGCAGTGTTAGGCCGCCTTGGCAGTTTCAAAGCTTTTAGCTTTGGCTGCTAAAACAAGGAAAACAATCATGCTAAATTAGATCATTCTCCAGGACATCAAACGATTCCCCAATGCAAACTACCCTAAATTTTTCCAATTCAACATTTTCTAGAAAACCCACATCGTCATTGAGGAGACAGGCATACTATTAAACTCTTTCAATAGTGCCCCCCCCCCCACACAAACAGCTTCCTCTTGGCTTCACAATCAGAATAAGATGAAAATGCCAGCAGACAACTTATTCTCCTATCATCTGTCATTGCAGTGATTTTTTAAAAAAAAACACCAAAACTTTAAAAAGCTCAAAACTGCTCTGGGGATTGGAGAAGAAGAGGTTTCTTGATGACATCATGGGTGCCAGCCAATCAGAGCTTCTGCTGTCAGTTTGCAGAATTGTGGTTCCTGCTCATCTCCCTTCAGGACTTGACCTTGAACAGAAAAGTTCCTTTTGCGCTGAATGCAGCAAGGACACTTCCAAACTGACGCCACTACTTGGGGAGGGGGAATGTTATGTGTATCTCCACCTTCAGTCTGTTTAGTTTTGAGTTTCTGATGAGTCAGATTGAAGGTGGGAAACTACATGGTTCAGGTAGCTGGCCTGATCCAGAAGGGCAATTCTTAAATTTTTACGCTAATAATAATAATAATAATTGTTGTTGTTGCTGCTGCTGCTGCTGTTGTTTTATTATTTATACCCGCCCATCTGGCTGGGTTTCCCTAGTCTCATGTTTAGCTCATTTAGGAACAGTTTCATGGTATGCTGCTACAATGGGATGCTGTCGACTGCATTCTTCGTCACTCCCCCCTGCCCCCAAATAATGCAAACATTAAAAGAGAGTAGAAAAAACCAAAACACAGCCATGAACTACCGAGCCATATGCAGCCCACCAGTCACATATTATGGCCTGCCAGGTGCGCGAGACAACTCCTTCCCGCTTTCATTCTAAACAGCAGGTTTTCAAGTTCCTGGTGAGCCATCGTACATTCACAGCAAGCTATGAAGATTTGCCCCAACGTTAAACCTTAAAATAACATTACCGGCGCATAAAATAACCCAGGGAAGAACTGCATTTAATGCTAGCCCAACGGCTCCCAAAGCCTGGCTTTTACTAGACTTCTCAAAGACCCAACAGTCCCGTCCCCATTCCAGGAGGAAATTTTGGAAGAAAGTGCCATGACCAAAAGGTCTCTGCTCCTTGCGGTCTCTCACTTTACCGCTCATAGTGAGTTTTCTGGAGCAGAGGACTCACCTGATGAACTGAGCATATGGAGTTGTTAAGAAGGTTTTATGGCAGTTTTTCTCAACCTCGAGTCCCTAGCTGTTGTTGGACTACAACTCCCATCATCCCTGTCCGCTGGTCCTGCTAGTGGGGAGCAGGAAGAGGATGCTGGCGAAGGGCGTAGCCTGGAGCAGTGTTTCTCAACCTTTTTTGGGCCAAGGCACACTTGTTCCATGAAAAAAAATCACGAGGCACACCACCATTAAAAAATTTAAAAAATTTAACTCTGTGCCGCCCTATATTGACTATATAATTATGACTGTAAGAAACACTTGCCAATTGCTGTGTTGGTTGCAATCTCCTGTAATAAGGCTTCACAAGCCGCTGATTTCTCTGCCAGCACAACCCTTTGCTCAGCAAGTTTCAGGTTGAGCTCATCCAGTCAGCTTCTTTAAGTTTGTCTAAAACCACCCTCCCGTGGTGGTGGCTGTTGAGAGCTGCGCTCGCCCCGCATCGTGACCCGGCCGGCTTCCTTTTCAGCGGGCCAGTGGTTATTATTGGCGGCCGCCAGGCATGTGACAATGCAAATCGCCCTTCTCGTCACCGCACGTCGCAGCACACCAGCCAGCGTCTCGCGGCACACTAGTGTGCCGCGGAACAGCGGTTGAGAAACGCTGGCCTGGAGGGTCGTATTTTGCTCCCAAGCCTAAGGTGACTCTATTTTAGAAGATGTCTGAAGGCAGCCCTGTTTAGGGAAGTTTTTAATGTTTGATGTTTTATCATGTTTTTAATATTCTGTTGGGGGCCGCCCAGAGTGGCTGGGGAAACCCAGCCAGATGGGCGAGAAATAAATAAATGATGATGATGATGATGATGATGGTGCTTTAGTTGAGATTGCTGCGTTGCAGGGGGTTGGACCAGATGACCCTCAGGATCCCGTCCAACAATTCTATGATTCTAGGGTTTTTAAAGGAGGCGGGTGGCGCTGTGGTCTAAACCACAGAGCCTAGGGCTTGCCTATCAGAAGGTCGGCGGTTCAAATCCCCGCAACGGGGCCAGCTCCCGTTGTTCGGTCCCAGCTCCTGCCAACCTAGCAGTTTGAAAGCACGCCAAAGTGCAAGTAGATAAATAGGTACCACTCCAGCGGGAAGGTAAACGGCATTTCCATGTGCTGCTCTGGTGCACCAGAAGCGGCTTTTTCATGCTGGCCACATGACCCGGAAGCTGTCTGCAGACAAACGCCGGCTCCCTCAACCTGTAGAGCGAGATGAGCGCCGCTACCCCTTAGTCGTCCGTGACTGGACCTAACGGTCAGGGGTACCTTTACCTTTAGGGCATCTTGAACGGTGTTTGAAAACTGAGAGGCAACCGGTAAAAAACTTACAGGTATAATATGCTCTATGCAGCTGACTCAGCCAACTGGCAGGAAGCTGCACTTTTGGAACAACTGAGCAGTTCAAGTAAGGCAGTCTTGAAAGGCGCGCGCGCGCACACACACACACACAGTGCATTGCAAAAAAAATTCGAACCAGGAAGCTAGCAGAGAATGTAAGGCAGCTGCCAGGTCCTTACGAGGGCAAAGCAGAAATGCATACCATGATGCTTAAAGAGATCAAAAAAATCAAAAGCATATTGTGACTTGAAGAGGTCAAGTACTTTGCCAAGCAGAGCTGGAGGCTAAGCTCAAACATCTCTCTTAATCCCACTGTACGCAGTGTGACTGTGAATAGGTGATCCTTTACACAGCAAAAAGGAATTTAACAATCAGATTTCCTGGCACTAAACGGAGGAGAGATGGTTATCTCTCCTTCAGAAAGTAGAAGGCTGTTTGCCCCTAAGCACTGTAGACGTGTTTTTGCCAAATTATCTGCATATATGTTTGTTTATATCAGTGTAGTCTGGAAGCTCATTAAACGGGAGGATGTGTTGCCACATCGCTGCACGTCGGGAAAGTTTCCAGGCACCGGCAATATGTCACAAATAACTAGGAGGAGGGATGTGTGGGTAAGCCGGCTGGCTAGTGTTTGTTGGTTGTTGTTGTTGTTTCGCAGACTAGCAACTTTTGTAGACTTATTTGCACAGCTGTATGAGAAAGAGGAGAAGAGAAGAGAAAAAGGGGAGGAATGTATATGAAAACACAGCAGGAAGGAAAACTGCTTATCTCTCTCTCTCTCCAAGGTATTTTTGTTTGTTTGCTGCTGTTTCTAAAAGCACTCACTTTCTCTGTTAATTGCACCAGCCCCTTCCACTATCTCATTGCTGATTTACAGGACAGATATTCCTCCCAGAAGAGTGCCATGATCCTGCAGTTCCCAACTCCAAAATATGGCATTGGTCATGCCCTGAAGGCTTAAGTCTCTCCATCTTTTTCCATCCTAGCCTTGAAGAGCAGCTGGCACTCTAACCACCTCCATTCTTCCTTCCAGCATCATGTGGCACACAGATCCTGGGAAGGTGGCAGGTGGTACCAGGTGTCCGAATGTCCCATCACACCAAGAGATCCCTGCCTATGGAAAACTAGCATGTCAGGGAAGAGGTCTGCTCCCTGAAGAGCTAGTTTTCTGTCGGCAAAAAGGAAGCAAAACCAAATCAAAACACAGCAAGGTTACAGAACTATGGCCCCTTTCTTAAAACCACCAACCAGAAAATGGATATAATGGGTTAAACAGTAGTAAAATTAAGATCCGATTACTCTGTACATTTGGTAGCCTTTTCGCCCATTTTAGTCACTGGTGTTCTAAGCATGTGAAAATGTTTTTGAATGATAACATTTCAGCTCATTTTCTCTCTTTTTTTTCCACCTTGGAAAGCAGATCCAAAGCATGCTATTTATTTTCCACAGGCAAGTGAAATTTGAGACAAGTGCATTGCCGATTAGTCTTCAAAACTGCCAAGAGGTTATGCTAAGGTTGCCTTTCCATTCCTTCCTTCACTGCTCTCCCTTTACTGGCTCCCTCACACTTAAAAAAATAAATAAACTGTAAGCTCCTCAGGGCAGAGACCTGTCTTTCTGGCTTGTGTTGCTCCAGGCCAGTACAACGTGTGATCCATCAAGTCAAACCCAGTCCACAACCAGAGCAATAAACTTCCTGGGTTTGCTTTTGCTGCGTACCTTAGAGGGCAAGTTATTAGGCTATTGGCAAGTCATAATACATAGCTGAGAGGGTTGGCGGTGAGAGCAGGAATTGTCTGGCTTGCCCAAGTGCTTTTTAAACCAAATGATGTGCAGAATTCACCATGGTGGTGGGGGGAATAAACAATATCACCTGCTAATGACTGCAGATCAAGCTGTTCCTCAAGGCACAAGAGCAGGCCAAGCAGGATTTTTTTTCAGCCATATACTGTGAGCGGGCAACTTGCCCTGCTCTTTCAGCCTCAGGCAGGGAGCAAAACTAGGAAGCTTGAACATTGCGCCAGAGGGCTGCCTCTATGACCGGTGGACCACAAATTGTGTAAGCCGGTATTACATTGTACGGCACTAAATGCATAAATAATGAAAACATTTTTTTTTCTAAACCACTTACCTTTCATTCATTTGCAATCTGTTTCCAACAAATTAAGCCTTTCGAGGAGACCCGGCAAGTTATTGTTCTGTCGCTTGCGTGAAAATAAATTTTTAAAAAAGGCTGGCAGATTTTTGTTTGTTTCCGTTAACGGCAAGAAAACGAAGGGAAAGAACCAGGGGAAGAGGTAAGTTCGGCAACCCATGCGGACTCCACACGTCTGCCCTCAGCCTGAGCCATCAGGTGTGTGCATGGAGCAAACAAAACAATGAAATTGGAACCTGAAACCTTGTCCGGTTGGGCGTGGCCATAGTTGCCTCCCTGCCAGTCAGGTGAATCAGCTCTGTGTACAGTCTCTGCATGTTTACCTGTGACCTCGGGGTATCAGTTACCTACCCTCAGTCTGTTTGGTTAACCCGCTTGAGGGCACCCACCAAAGCTCAAGTATAATGCTCAAGGGCTTCCACAAACACAGATTTCTGCTCAGAGGCACACATTGGCCTAACCAGTTTCCTGTATGTTGCAGGTTCCGATTTTCTTTGTTTTCTCTTCCGTTTTTATTTCCCTTTTCCGATACCGCCAAAGGCAGAAGCAGAATTAAAGCTCCCGTAATGCAGGGCGCTGTGGGTTAAACCACTGAGCCTAGGGCTTGCTGATCAGAAGATCAGCGGTTCGAATCCCTGTGACGGAGTGAGCTCCCGTTGCTTGGTCCCAGCTCCTGCCAACCTAGCAGTTCGAAAGCACATCAAAGTGCAAGTAGATAAATAGGGACCACTCCGGCGGGAAGGTAAACGGTGTTTCCATGTGCTGCTCTGGTTTGCCAGAAGTGGCTTTGTCATGCTGGCCACATGACCTGGAAGCTATAGGCCGGCTCCCTCGGCCAATAATGCGAGATGAGCGCGCAACCCCAGAGTCGGTCACGACTGGACCTAATAGTCAGGGGTCCCTTTACCCTTTACCTTTTAATGCAGGGGTGGGGAACTTTATTTCACCCTGGGGGCCATATTCCCTTATGGATCATAGCTGTCAAGTTTTCCCTTTTCTCGCGAGGAAGCCTATTCAGCATAAGGGAATTTCTCTTTTTCAAAAAGGGAGAACTTGACAGCTATGTTATGGATAGCCAAGCCAGGGGCTGGCAGGTCATGAGGCCAAAGTGGCAAAATAAATAAATAAATAAAATATCATACCACTCAGGGTCACAAGTTGGGCCATTGCAGGGGGTTGGACTAGATGATCCTCGTGGTCCCTTCCATACAATTCCATGATACCACTTCACTACTTCCACAAAGACTCATGGGAGCTGTAGTTTGTTAAGGGTGCTTGGAGTTATTAGGCCGCCCCTTAAACAGCAATTTCCGCAGTGGTTTAACAGATGACCTTTATTTTCCAAAAGCTCTTCAGCTCTGTGAAGGGGTTAGGGGTCTCATAACAACTCTCGGCACCCTTAACAAACCACAACTCCCAGGATTCTTTGCCATGACTCAAGTGGTAAGATCCTGCAGCATGGGCTCAAGTGGTAAGATCCTGCAGCTGCCCCCCCTAGAAGCAAAAAAATTAATGTATTTTACAGACCATAACCAGCACTTTTCCCCTCCAAAAACTGAAGTGGAAAGGGCTTTGCTTTAGCAAGAGCAGCTAAGTCTCCACTTGCTGGGGGGGGGAACGGGACACAGCAGTAACAAAAACACATCAAATAAATAAAGCAAAGTGGCTACCAGTAGTTAAGCAGTTAAGACAATGGAGCATATATCCCCAGGCAAGATTCGATAGCTGACCATTTCACCCTATTGTTCTTAAGTGGGAGTTGTTAATGAGCATTCAGGAGCATTAAGAGTTCTATTGGCGATTTAATGAGGGTGCAGACTTACGGTAGAGGATTCAATTTGACTAAGGTGGCTCTGCAAGGCTAAAAAGAAGTGAATAAGAAAGGGGGGAGGCTGTAGCTTTGACAGACACAGTGATGTTTATAAAAAGCATTGGTGTTCCAGTCTGCCCCTCCTCCTGCATCTGTATACTGTAAATCAGGGGTGGCCACCTCCCAAGAGACTCTGATCTACTCAGAGTTTAAAACTGGGGGTGATCTACCCCCTTTTGGGGGGTTCAGGTCAAAGCTGCTGAGTTTTTTTTAAAGGAAGGGAAGCCCTGTATTTTGGGGTTTAGGTCAAACTTGTTGAGCTTCTTTCAGGAGGGAGGGAGGCCCATTTTTGTTTAGGGCTTCAGGTCATAGTTCAACTTTTTTGAGGGAGGAGGAAAATTTTGGGTGAGCTTTTTTTAGGGGTGCCAGTGACCTACCAGTGATGTACCACAGACATCCAGTGATCTACTGGTAGATCACAATCTACCTGCTGGACGTGCCTGCTGTAAATCAAGCAGAGAGAAAGCTGCTTACAAGTTCCAGCATCACAGCGTCATCCAGAGACACCCACAAATATGAGTTATCCCTCTCTCTATTTCTTCCTTCCTTCCTTCCCTCCCTCTTCCATCCTTAATAAAATACGGGGGGGGGGCAGATAAGCCCCACATAGAAAGCCCATCAACATGGGGGGATGACTCTTTCAAATACGGTATTTACCAGTAATTTGGGGGGGGGGGAAGAGAGGCACCTAGGCCTCTAGGAGTTGGCTGCTATGCCTAGGAGTAGGACAATTCAAGAAAGCAGAACGATGCATATGGTATGGTAATATATCAATAGAATCATAGAATTGTAGTCGGAAGGGACCACAAGGGTCATCTAGTCCAACCCGCTGCAATGCAGGATTTTTTTCCTAAGGTGGGGCTTGAACCATGGTTGAAATATTATGCTGATATGCAGCAACGCCTCGGAGCCGTCGTGGCTGCGGCCGTGTCTTGCCTCGCCCTCGCCCACCCAGCCACCCCCTCTCGCCTGCCCGACCCTCCCATCCTCTCCAGCCAAGCAGGGTAGCCGCCAACGCTGCCAGCCCCAGAAGCACAAGGTGGCCGCTGCTGCCGCCGCCACGATGTCATCAGGCCCGCTGGCCCTTTAGCCCCGCCCACTTCATGACCCCTCCCCTTCCGTGCCTTGGCCCCGCCCCTGAACGACCATGGCTTGCCCCCCCCCCTAGTTTTGATCCTGGCTACGCCCCTGTCCTGCAGTGCAGACAAGGCCTTACTTTCAAGGGGGGTGGGAAGCATGTGAACATTATTGTGACCTGCATGCCCCTTTCTAACCTGCTGCCACAGCCATGGCTCATTTTTTTCCTCATGAATATTAAAGATTTCCAGAAGGATCAGGTGTCGCTGCCTTACACCGAGTCAAACTATTGATCCTTGTAGCTCAGTGTTGCATACACCAGCCCTCCCCAATCTGGCACCCTCCAAATGTTTTCAACTCCCATCAGCACTAACCAGCATGGCCAACAGTTAGGGATGATGGGAGTTGGAGAGGGCAGCAGGTTGGGGAATGTTGCTATAGAGTAGACTGAGTGGCAGCCAACTCTCCAAGGTTTCAGAAAGCCTTACCTGGAGAGGTTAGGGCTTGAACCTGGCGCCTTTTGTGTGCAAATAAGGCACTGAACCGCTGAGCTACTATGAGGCCTTCCCTCATAGATCACTGCTGGAAAGTTTGGTCTAACATATTATTATTATTATTTATTAAATTTATATACTGCCCTATACACCGGGGGTCTCAGCGCGGTTCACATAATAAAATCAAGATATAAAACCACAAAATACCTAATAAAAATAAAATCAACCCAGTAGCCTACAAAAAACACATTTTAAAAGGGCATCGGATGCTTTTGAATTATGGTGCTGGAGGAGACTCCTGAGAGTCCCATGGACTGCTAGAAGATCAAACCTATCCATTCTTAAGGAAATCAGCCCTGAGTGCTCCCTGGAAGGACAGATCGTGAAGCTGAGGCTCCAATACTTTGGCCACCTCATGAGAAGAGAAGAATCCTTGGAAAAGACCCTGATGTTGGGAAAGATTGAGGGCACTAGGAGAAGGGGACGACAGAGGACAAGATGGTTGGACAGTGTTCTCGAAGCTACGAACATGAGTTTGACAAAACTGCGGGAGGCAGTGGAAAACAGGAGTGCCTGGCGTGCTATGGTCCATGTGGTCACGAAGAGTCGGACACGACTAAACGACTAAACAACAACAACAACAACAACAACAACAACAGGATGTAAAGACCTGGTTAAAAGACCTGGTTAAAAAGGAACGTTTTTGCCTGGCACCTAAAGGTGTATAATGTGAAGATGGGGAGCCACTGCAGAGAAGGCCTATTCTCATGTTGCCACCCTCCAGAACTCTAGAGGAGGAGGCACACAAAGGAGGGCTTCAGAAGATGATCTCAGGGTCCGGGTAGGTTCATATGGAAAGAGGAGGTCCTTGAGCCATTTAAGGCTTTATAGGTCAAAACCAGCAGTTTGAATTGGGCCCGGAAACTAATTGGTAGCTACTGCAGTCGCACCAGGATTGGTGCAATATGTTCAAGCCGTCTTGCTCAGGTGAGCAACCTGGCCGCTCAGCCCTACATATAACGTATTGCGGTAATCTAACCTTGAGGTTACATTGCCATTAGACTCTTCTCACAGACAGACACAGATCTTCCTTACACAGTTACTAACCTAGGATGATGCAAGCCTCTGCTGGCAAGCATTTCCAGAAAGATGCTGACTTTGTAGTCAGTGCGCATTTGCTGAACAGGGCGTTTTACGCACGGTCAGCAAGCCGGCTCTCTCCTTTCTGGAGAGGGCTGGCGGCTGTCCTGTCCTAACACACAGGGAGTCTCGCAGAACCGCCATCCAGTCCAGACACTGTACTTATTCTCAGTTACTTCCCAACAGCTTGCTATTACTTTCTCTTCCCAGTGTCTTGCCTTCCTTTGAAAGGGCATATGAACTGTCAGCGTTCATCACTGCATTTTGTATGAGAAACATATAAGCTGTCAGAAAGTTCACCTGAGACCCAAATACAGCAGATTTTGTGGTTTAATCGTAGAATTGTAGAGTTGGAAGGGACCCTGAGGATCATCTAGTCCAACCCCCTTGCAATGCAGGAATATGCAGCTACTTCATCTGGGGATTGAACCTGCAACCTTGGCGTTATCAGCACGACGTGATCTTATCCCACTGAGCTATCCAGGCTATCGATATTAATCCTCATCTCGTCCTTTCAACTGCTTCCTACCATGCAGGGACAACAGCAAACACCAATAACTGAATCATCTTTGTTTCCTGTTAGGTACAAATTTGCAGCGGGGAAACAGCTCCCCTATGACAATGCTGGCTGTTGCAACCACTGCTCTAGAGGAAATCCATTGAAAGAATGGCATGATTCACCATTACTTAACAGAGACTGATTCCACTAGCTGACAAATGCCCCCTGCTGGTCAATATCACTGTGCACAAAAATAATCCCCTTCAAAAAGTACCGTAATATTTTACAAGTTTCTGCGTCCCGAGGAGAGCTTTTCAAAGGTCAATATTTGCTTATTTGTTTGAATAAGTGAACCATGGTGCCTTAAAGTGGCTCCTATAACCAAGCCATTATGTGCAAAGGCAGAACAGGCAATAAGCACAGATGTACCGACAAACAAGGGACGCGGGTGGCGCTGTAGTCTAAACCACAGAGCCTAGGGCTTGCCGATCAGAAGGTCGGCGGTTCGAATCCCCGCAACGGGGGTGAGCTCCTATTGCTCGGTCCCAGCTCCTGCCCACCTAGCAGTTCAAAAAACATGTCAAAGTGCAAGTAGATAAATAGGTACCACTCCAGCGGGAAGGTAAACAGTGTTTCCATGCGCTGCTCTGGTTTGCCAGAAGCAGCTTAGTCATGCTGGCCACATGACCCGGAAGCTGTCTGCGGACAAATGCCGGCTCCCTCGGCCTATAGAGCGAGATGAGAGTGCAACCTCAGAGTTGTCCACGACTCGACCTAACGGTCAAGGGTACCCTTACCTTTACCGACACAGTGCCTGTAGTGCAAAGCGGCATTGGATGCAACACAAAGACTGGACCCCTAGAGCTCCAAAATGTCTAACACTACCCTTAATTTATCTTCCTAATGTCAAGCTGTCTCTTGCAATGCTTATTGCCAAAGGTGTTTAGCCCCGGTGTCTTGCAAGAGATAATGACACACTGAGTCCAGGACAGTGTTTTCGGACTACAATTCCCATCATCCCTGACTACTGGTCCTGCTAGCTAGGGATGATGGGAGTCGTAGTCCAAAAACAACTGGCGACCCATGCTATAAAGTGCCTAGAGAATGGAGACTGTTCTGCATAACAGAATAGCATGGTCATTATCACAATTTGTGTTTTTGCATCTGTGCGAGAAGCAACTGAAAATAAGTACAAATTTCCTAAACCTGTTAATGGGCTGAAAAAACAGTTGCGTCCAGGAGCAGTCAGCCAAACTATCTTTGGATAGCACAGCATGGAAGCAAAAGCCTCTCCTGTTGTTTGAACCCAACTACTGCTATTCAGTAGCGAATGTCTGAACATTGAGGTTCAGCTGAACTATTGGGGGCAGTAGTCAAAGATAAAGTTATCCTCCTCTATGAATGTGTCTAATCACTCTAATGCACTTTTAAACTATCTAAGCCAGTGACCATCACTGCAAGTTGTGAGAGCAGATTCCATAAATTAATTCTGTGTTGTATGAAGAAGCCATTTCTGGTCCGGCTGGAATCTGCTGCCAATCAACTTCATGAAGTTCTCGTATTATATGGCAGAGGGAATAAATTTCATCTCTATCCACGGTCTCCCTTGGGAGGTTGTGAACTCTCCTTCCTTGGAGGTTTTGAAGCAGAGGTTGGATGGCCATCTGTCATGGATGCTTTACCTGAGTTTCGTGCATTGCAGGGGGTTGGACTAGATGACCCTTGGGTCCCTACCAACTCTACAGTTCCATGATTCACCACAGCGTTTGCAACCTTATCAACCTCTACAAGGCCTTCAACTAATATCAGCTAAAACATACTTGGCATGCACCATGAGAACAAACTTTTAGGAAGCAGCATTTTCTCACAAACTGAGATGAACGAACCCCAGTTAAAGAACAAAAAGTAACACATTATAACACTATGAAGCAGTTTTGCTAAAAGAACAGCAGGCAGTTAAAACAAAACAAAAAAACTTCACACCACAAAAAAAATCTAATTTTGAAAAGCAGGGAGCAGTGCCCACTGACTACAACAAATCTGAGATCAGCTATTTTATTTATTCTTTTGTTGTGTATAATTGTTTGTATCATACCCACTGTGTTAATATTGTTCTCACAAGTTTTGCTTTAGTAAAAAGATAAGTAAGAGAGCTAGAGACAAACTCCTTGTGATCAGAGAATTTGTAACCACAGAGGTACAAGAAGCCATTTGCTAGAACCATCATTTCAAGGGTGAACTTTTAAGCTTCTGGAGACAGTGGCTAAGAGAAATTGGGACCCGTGCAGAGCAGCTCCTGGCAAGAGGGGCTGAGAACCCGGCTTCCCTCATCCCAGCATTCTAGATCTTCTACAGAAAATAAATAATAATAAAATTTAAGAGAAGTAAGGTCAAGGAAAGTAATAGAACCACTCTATTATGCCTTGGTCAGATCACACCTGTCCAGTTCTGAGTGCCACCAGTTAAGAAGAATATTGGCAAGCTGGAATGTGTGCAGAGGAAGACGACCAACATGATCAAGAGTCTGGAAACCAAGCCTTATTTATGTGGAACGGTTGAAGGAGCTTGGTATGAAGGCAGCCCTGTTTAGGGAAGCTTTTAATGTTTAATGGATTATTTTATTTTAATGTTCTGTTGGAAGCCGCCCAGAGTGGCTGGGAAAACCCAGCCAGATGGGGGGGGGGTATAAATATATTATTATTATTATTATTATTATTATTATTATTATTATTATTATGTTTAGCCTGGGAAAGAGGAGACTGACAGGAGATATAAAATAAAAAAATTCCTTCAGTAGCACCTTAAAGACCAACTAAATTTTTATTTTGATATGAGCTTTCATGTGCATGCACACTTCATCAGATACACTGAAACAGAAGCCACCAGACCCTTATGTATATTCAGAGGGTGGTGGTGGTGGGAATTGGTGATGGGCTGATAGGAGTGGTAAACCTGTTGATGACTGTTAACGACTGTTAATGACTGCAATTGGTCTTGCAAGGGAAAAGCAAGGGCTGAGGTGCTAAGGAAAGCTTGATCATGAGATAAGAATCCTATGTCTCTGTTCATTCCAGGTGGCTCCATGGTTTTAAGCTTGCTAATGAGTTGCAATTCAGCAACTTCTCTTTCCAGTCTGTTTCTGAATTTTTTCTGTAATAAAACAGCTGCTTTGAGATCTTGTATAGAATGTCCTGGGAGATTGAATTGTTCTCCTACTGGTTTCTCTGTCTTGTGGTTCCTGATGTCAGATTTGTGTCCATTTATCCTTTGGCATAGGGTTTGGCCTGTTTGTCCAATATAGAGGTATTCAGTGTATCTGATGAAGTGTGCATGCACACGAAAGCTCATACCAAAATAAAAACTTAGTTGGTCTTTAAGGTGCTACTGAAGGAATTTTTTTATTTTGTTTCGACTCAGACCAACACGGCTACCTACCTGTGACAGGAGATATGATAGCCACCTTCAAATATCTATACGGGTGTCACTTGGAAGATGGAACAAGCTTGTTTTCTCCTGCTCTGGAAAGTAGGACTTGAACCAAAGGCTTCAAGTTACAAGAAAGGAGATGCCGACTAAACATCAGGAAGAACTTTCTGACAGTGTGAGCTGTTTGTCAGTGGAACGGACTCCTTCGGAAGGTGGTGGACTCTCCTTCCTTGGAGGTTTTTCAAGCAGAGGTTGGATGGCCCCCTGTCATGGATGCTTCAGCTGAGATTCCTGCATTTTGGGGGGTTGGGACAAGATGGCCCTTGGGGTCCCTTCCAACTCTACAATTCTCTGATTCTAAAAAACCACAACAATGACGTCGCTCCCCTCCCTTAGACTGGTTACTTGAGGACCAGTGGGACATAAGATACCTTCATGTACGCTAAGATGGTATCAGAGTAGAATTGAATACAACTCTTTGCCATTATATGCATGTGCCGCACCTGAAGCGTTGGCTTAGCATCCCGCATTTCGGCATAAACATGACACTAGCAGCTTGGTACCGCAGGCTCCTGCGGCTTTACTCCTTTAGGGGCTGCATTACCTAACAAATTGCCAGACACTTGCCATCTGCTCCTTCCATTCACATCATGACACACTACACTGGAGGAGGCTGTGCCTAAAGGAAGGCTCCTATTGTGTGAAAAGAGAAGCAGCAGCTATAGGACATCTCATTCTGCCACAATTAAAAAAAACAACCCACCTCTGAGGTACCGCTTTTAAACTTCAAAACACAAACAATAAAACAAAAGCCCAACTGACCAATGTATGGTGTGTGACTATTATTTCTAAGCAGTTAAGTGAAATCTTATACTAAGCATGGGGTGTATTAGGGGAGAGGTAGTACCTCTGGTGGGGGACACATTGTGCTCCTTCTGGGGTAGTTTGTCCACCTTTGGTCCCCACTCGGCACTCAGTTCTCAGCTGTGGCTCCTAGAAGCTGTCACGATGAGACAGCAGACACACCGCAGGAAATGACTTTGACCGGCTAGCTAAAGCAGGTGAGGGAAGCGGATAGGTCTCAAACCCTCGGTGAGTTAGGGGCTTCCCCTGGATGCAAAGACAGGCTCGGGCAGATTGAGCAGATGAGACTAAAAGTGGGTCCAACAGTCAAGAAGGCGGTTTCTGCACGTGCCACAGAGGGAAGTGAGAGGCAGGTGGGGCATGTCAACCTGGGAAGGTAGCCCACCTCGGAGAAGGAAAACTCTGTTCCTAAACCTCCATTGCCTTGCAGAAAAGGCTCAGGAGCAAATCCTGTACAAATCTGGAGCGGAGTCCCTAAGACGGTTGGATGGCTCCTTGTATGCCTCCTTCCAGCAACTCCTGCAGCGAAGCTGGTGCCAAACATTTTGCTCTGCTTTCCTTTGGGCCATATCAGTGAGGCCAAGAGCCAAGAGGAGAGTCTTGTTGCCTGGGCAGCCCAGGACCTCCATACATGCTGCCCAGGCTTTCGCCCCAGGAAGGTCACTTTGGTGCTGCTATCGGAGTGGTTTGACTTCACCCCCGGAGGCTCACTCCATTGTCTCTCAAGACAGATGGATGCCAACATACTAAGCGTGCATGCCAAAGGCACAAGTCTCTTTGCTTTTAAAAAAAATATTTAAAATACAGCTATGTTGACTACATTGCTATCATTGTTATATGATACCACCCACCCCAGTCATTTAGTCAAATGGTGACCATGGACAGGGGAGAGTGGCCTTGACTTGCCCCAGCAAGTGGTAATCTGAATGAAGGTCTTCTCAATTTAAAACACTACTGTACTAGGTTGGGTACGAAAGGTAAGATCGGTCAAGAAATGGTCTGCTTTGATAGCCCCCCTTCAAAATTTAGGAGATGAGCTTTCCCCTCGTAGGCTCTTTTTGTTACATTCCTAACTCTGAAGGAAACTAACTCTCCAAGGAAAAGGGAACACAGCTCTGTGCTCCAAAAAGATAACTTGCAGAGCTTTCCTTGGGAACTTTTGGGTAGACAAAAATCTAGTGTTCGAAAACCAGAGAGATTGTAAAACAATGTTAAAAGAAGATGGAGATTAGGGAAAATCAGGCTAACTTCATATCCCCACTGACCACATTCCAACTGCAAGACTGTTTCAATGTGTCTGTGATCCAAATCTACTGTATCATAGCTATCAGAAAGGACATAAGGTTTTAGAGTGCTGTTGCAATTAATTTCTAACTATCCCGACTCAGTGGCCGGGATCTGTCTTCTCAACAGGGTTGGGAGGGGAACGGCTAGAAAACTGAAGGAAAGCGGTTCTGGGCAATCAATCCCTTAACAGCTAAGGATCAATCTAAGACCGGAGCTCATCTGACTCCTTGTGTGCAGTTGTCAAATACGTAAGTTGGCAGAGCCAGAAACTGAAGCGGTTGGAGCTATAGATGTGATTCTAGGTTACATTTGCCCTATACATTAAAACCAATGGGTCTCCAGCTATTTTGGGGGTCTTCAGTTCCCATCACCTTTGACCACTGGTCTGGTTACTAGTGATGATGGGAGTTGTAGTCCAAAAACAACAACAACAACAACAACAACAACAACAACAACAACAACAACAACAACAACAACAACAACAACAACAACAACAACAGGGAAGCCAAGTTTGGGAAATTTATCACAGTATCACACCACTTTAAACTGCCATGACTTCCTCCAAGGAATCCTGGGGACTGTGGTTCGTGAAGGGTGCTGTGAGCTGTAATTTCCCCTCACAAGAGCTACAATTCCAAAAGTTCCCTGGGAAGAGATTGTTAAACTGCTCTGGGAACTGTAGCTCCCTGGGGGGAATAGAGGCTCCCTGACAACTCTCAGCAGCAAACTGCAGTTCCCAGAATTCTTTGAGGAAAGCTATGACAGGTATGGTACTGCTTTAAATGTTTGGTGTAGAATGGAGCAAAAGGTTTATCAGCAAATGGCCCCCAGGTGTACTATTTACTCTGCATTACGGCAGCATCTCTCATAAAAAGGAGAGGAGAAATGTACTTCAGCATCTAACAGAGCTTTTCCTCAGAGGGAAAGAATAAATCACTTGTAGATCTTCAGTGCATGGCTGTTAGGAACAGACAAGCTGGTCCCTCTGGCAAAAATCCATAGCACTCCTAGCCCCACAGATGGCAAAGAGTGCTTTCATTTGGATTCCTGCCCTGAAAGGATTACAGAAGAGGAAGAAGTCTCATTTGGCAGGGAGTCAGCCCAGTAGGCAAGACTGGAAATCAAATTCTGCCACTTTCGGTTGGATCACTTGACTGGGCGTTTCAACCCCCCTCCCAATTCCCCCCCCCTTTCTATACCGCTTTATATTTTAAAGAAAACAGCCTCGAAGCAGTTGACAACGAATTAAAACATCGAATAAAACAATCCAGAATAAAGCATTACTGAAGAAAGTCAAAATTGTTGTTTTTATTTTGATTATATATTTTGTGATTTTATATTTTGATTTTGTTCTGTGAACTGCCCTGAGACCTCCAGGTATAGGGCGGTATATAAATTCAATAAATAATAATAATAAAATACATTCAAAGCAACATAATCAACAGGAAACTAAAATAGTTATAGGTAGGTAGCCGTGTTGGTCTGACGTAGTCGAAACAAAATAAAAAAATTCCTTCCAGCAGCAAGCACCTTAAAGACCAACTAAGTTTTTATTTTGGAATTTTGCTTTGGTATTTATATTTGGTATTTTATTTTGATACCAAAATAAAAACTTAGTTGGTTTTTAAGGTGCTGCTGGGAGGAAACTAAAATATTATCTTAAAGGTTTCTAAATAAAACATTACAAAGGAGCTCAACTACAGAATGCACATTTAACACATAAAAGTTGACAAAAAAATTTTTTTTATCTTAAACACTTCAAAAGAAACCATTCCCAAAAGAAGTCCAATAGAAAATGCACATTTAAAACAACATAAATAACCAGAGATTAAAATGTTATCTCAAGCATAGACCGTATCTGTGGCTGTTGTTGCCAATCCTGCCAATGGTGGTTTATGGTTAGTGGCGGCTATGGAACCTCAGGCACAATTACCTGGGTCTGCACTAAGAGGCAGCCAAGATGCCAATCTTATGTACAATGTGAATACGGCTTACGTTTTCTAGTCGGTTTGGAGCTTTGATGGGTTCTTGCACAAAGACCTCTTTAATAATAATAATAATAATAATAATAATAATAATAATAATAATAATTTCACAGTGTGTGGTTAATACCACCAGGAAGTGATCCTGCCAACAGAGACAGATGCCAGGTCATCTCTCATTGCTGTTACGAAGGTCTGCCTGCCTCCATCCTTAGGCAAAACGCACAGGCTCTTGGGTAAGTGGGAAACAGGAATGGAGGGAACACGGACTGAGTCAGTAGCAAGGCTAGTGCACAATTGATGGCTCAATGAGGGGCACAGGTAGGAAGGGAAGGTGACAGATGCAGCTGATTGCTTTTTTATTATTATTTGCAAGTGGAATGATGAGTCTGGAGGTCGAGGATGCTCCCAGACGCTCAAAAATCCACACAATGAGAGCTGCTCTCATGACCTTAGAAGGGACCCCCGACTCCCACTTCTGCCACTCCTGCCTTGCCGATATTTGCAACGTCATCATTTTCACTTCCCAGCCAGAGGCTTCCTCTTCAATTAAACCTCTCTCTCTCTCTCTTTTTCTTTCTTACTTACTTAAAGCATGCCTGTGCTGGCTGCTCTCTACCAGCCTTTTGCTTGAATTTAGTATTAGTATCCAGGCCAGGCCGTCATCCAAAGTGAGCTCAGAACAGTTTATTTGCATGGGAACTGAGCCATCGCCCAGAGCAGCCGGCTCCCCTCAAGGTGCTTTCGGACAACAAGTTCCATCATCCCTGGGGAAAACGGCTGTGCTGGGAGGAGCCGATGGGAGCTGTAGCCCAACAACATCAAGGTTGCAGATCTGCAATGGTAGCCCAACAGAGGCGTCCCAGTTCAGGTCCCAATTTTGGGGTGGGAGAGATTTCATCTGAAGAAGATGCAGAATTCAGCAACTGCAAAAAGCTCCTCCTTGAGCATCTTTAAGGCTTGTAAATTAGCAACGAATGCTAAGAGCATCAGCCTTGCAAGGAAGAACACACAGACACTTTATGACAAAGGGGTTTATTCACGCTGGCAGCCATGAGAGCAACATAAATAGCCATTGTCTCAGCTCTGGCCTGCGTTAAAACTGCAACTACTATGGGGCAACACTTGGTGTGTTTTTTTCCAGCCCTGCCTCTCCAGCTCCCTATAATCTGTCCCCTTTCCCTCTATCCCTTCACATTTCTGGTCCAGCAGTTCTCAAACTGAAATCCCATAATTTTCCACACAAATGTCCTGGTGGGTTTTGGGGTGTGGGGGGTTCTTTTTAAACCCACTTTTGGTGTGCTATAGCCCCCTCCAGACAGCAGTAATGTGGTAGTGCTGGGGAAGCAAAACAATTAATAAGGTAGCAGAACATTCAAGGATTTCTGTACTTGGCCTTGAACATATTGATTTTTTCCTGATAGAGATAAAAGCTGTTTTGACCAGTGTCAGATTTTCAAATAAGCTAACCACAACCCTGACTGTGGGCCTGTGATTAACATAACACAGTGCTGGTACCGTCAAACTTGTAAGTTCTCAGGGAGAATTTAGTAAAAAGGCTCTTCTCGGTGGCCTGGCCTAGGGTCCAGGATATGGTGCCAGAATTTTGTTATGATACTTGTGCTGAAGAAAAAACATTTTGATGGTTTGGTTTTCTTCACATAATCCAGAATATAATCCTTTAATCCAGAAGCACACCCATCATATTAGAAAGGCAAGGCTAAGGTTATTAATATATGAGTTATGTATGTGTTTTGAATTGTAGAACAAAACAAAAATATTATTAAGTGGCCTGGAGAGAATCTCACACACCCCTTAAGTTTTCCAGTGGTCCGGTCAGAATGTGCAGTAATAGTGGGAAATGAAAATGAACCATGGGAGGAATGGAAGGGAAGTCAATGATTGATATATATCAGGCATCACCAGCCTCGGCCCTCCAGATGTTTTGGACTACAATTCCCATCTTCCCTGACCACTGGTCCTGTTAGCTAGGGATCATGGGAGTTGTAGGCCAAAACATCTGGAGGGCCGCAGTTTGGGGATGCCTGGTATAATTTTCAAGTCGTCCACGGGAACAGAAGTTTCAGAATCACTGCTCAAACCTAACAAAGGGAACCTAGGACAAGGCTCTCTAGAAGAAGAGGGCAGGCAATACACATTAGCCACATTGTTTTCCAGTGGCTTGGGTGATCAACAGCAAGGAGCCAGTTTAGCCCCCCGCCCCAATGGTGTGAGAGAGTGCACTCTTCAATTGACCCATTGTCATGACCCTCCGACAGCTATGGTGGCTCATTTAGTGGAAGTAACATATTTAGTGTTAACCCTAGATGTGTATGCTTGACACTGACTGACCAAACTAAGCCTCTAAATGAGCCCCCACAGCCGTTAAGAGGGCTGTGAAAACTTGTGCCCTGGGCTTTTCAAACTCGTCTACCCATGTACTATCTGAAACCCAAGAGGCGCATTGGTTGCCAGATGTAAAATATTATTTTCAGCTCTCCTACCCCACCACCAGTATGTTGTGCTGAGGGCAAGAAGAGTTGTGGAAAAGATTGGAAACCTCCAGTCCTCTCCCCTTCATACCTGCCAAGTTCCTGCCTGAAAAATAAGGGACTGGACCGGAAGTAGCAGACCGGAAGTAGCGCTGCCGCCATTTTGGAACTGGGCGGAGCATGCTCAGAAGTGACTTTTGATGCTGCTCTGCCCTGTTCCAAAATGGCCACCGCACCAGAAGTTGCGCTGCAGCCATTTTGGAACTGGGCAGAGCAGCATCAAAAGTCGCTTCTGAGTATGCTCCGCCCAGTTCCAAAATGGCCGTCGCACCAGAATAAACCGGGAAAACCCAAAAAAATCCGTTTTTTCGGCTGGGAACAGCTGGAAAAACGGGGGTTTCCCGGGGAATACGGGAGACTTGGCAGCTATGCTCCCCTTACATCTGTGGGACTTTAGCTGCTATGTACTTAAGGATACTTTACAGTCATACCTCGGTTTAAGTACGCCTCGGTTTGAGTATTTTCAGTTTAAGTACTCCGCGGACCTGTCTGGAACGGATTAATCCACTTTCCATTATTTTCAATGGGAAAGTTCACTTCAGGTTAAGTTCGCTTCAGGTTAAGTACAGACTTCCGGAACCAATTGTGTTTGTAAACCGAGGTACCACTGTACTAGGCTAATGATGGCTTGCTAAATGGAAACTCATGGTTAGAGGATGGTCCCCCTCCACTCAACAGGTAATCTATTTGCAGAGGTTTGGGTCCTTTGAAGTGTTTTTGGGGAGGGTGTAATTAATTTGAATGGGGAAAGAACCAGACACAGAATTAAGAGATTCATATTCACTGGAACATCTTTATGCTGCAGTTGCTCTCCTTGGTGGACCTGAAACAGAATTATTAGCAGCTGCATTATAGAAGTGCATTTGCCTCTGCTGTAATCTGATTATTTTGTTGCAAATTAGACGACGACTGTATTACAAAGCTCCTCCGTTAGCCTCTGGTGCTCGCTCACACAAAAGGAAACGGAAGCGTACAATGCTGCCCCTGGAACTTGTCGCTGTTTTCCGAAGTGAGGAGCGTGTTAGCAATGGTATCAAAAGGCTAGCTGGATTTCCTCCCAATTGCAACAGGCCTTGTTCATCTGCAGCTGAGAATATCTTTTTGCAAAAGTCACCTCCTTGGAGAGAAAACCTGCAGTGGTTCCAATTTATGAGTCATGTCGCTAACATTTTGAAATTTGGAGACGTTTCTGAGCGTGACTGCTTGACATCAGCCATCTTGCAGATGATAACGGCCAGCCTTCTTATTTTGCAACAAGCTATGGAGGCCTAGCAAACTCCCACTTGATCAAGTTGTGTCAGGAAAAGGCTCCCTGTGACCAGTTTCATGCTGTGTATTTGGAAAATGCACTGTAAGTCAATGATGATAGGGAGGTCCAATATCTGATCTCCTTTTTGAACCATGAAGACTGAACACTCATTGCAAAGGGAGAGAGAAGGTGGGGTGAAATCAGCACCAACACAACAAGAAAACAGCGAACTTGAAGCTGGCACTAAGGAGAGGTGGTTATTCCATTAAAGAAATCATTCATTAAAAACAGCAGGTTTCAGATAAAAATCTTCCTTGAGGGCAGGTGAGATTCAGCTGACATTCTCCTTCCAAGATCCTTTCTCTAGGTCTAAGAGGATGTTAAGAGAAAGGCTTGTACCCATATGCACCATACATTTAAAGCAGTATTATACCACCTGGGGACCCAGGTGGCGCTGTGGGTTAAACCACTGAGCCTAGGGCTTGCTGATCAGAAGGTCGGTGGTTCGAATCCCTGTGACGGGTTGAGCTCCCGTTGCTTGGTCCCAGCTCCTGCCAACCTAGCAGTTCGAAAGCACGTCAAAATGCAAGTAGATAAATAGGTACCGCTACAGCGGGAAGGTAAACGGCGTTTCCATGTGCTGCTCTGGTTTGCCAGAAGCGGCTTTGTCATGCTGGCCACATGACCTGGAAGCTATACGCCGGCTCCCTCGGCCAATAATGCGAGATGAGCGCGCAACTCCAGAGTCGGTCACGACTGGACCTAATGGTCAGGGGTCCCTTTACCTTTATACCACTTTCAACTGTCATGGCTTCCTGCAAAGAATCCCAAGAAGTCTAGTTTGTTAAAGTTGTTGCGGGTTAGGAAAACCCTGTTCCTTCCCCCGGAGCTACAATTCTCAAAGTTCCCTGACCACTCTGTGAGAATTGTAGCTCTGTGGGGAGAATAAGGGTTTTCCTAACAACTCTCACTCAGTTTACCCATCAGCACACGACTGACTGAATGAATGAGTGACTGACTCCCATGGGAAGCCCTGAGCTTGACCCGAAGCAAGCCAGGCGAAATTTTCACCTCTAGCAATTAATCTGTGATGATTCATTCACGCACACAAATCACCAAGTGATAAACATGTACGTACAAGCGAGTCTAATGAAGAAGAAGAGGAGGAGGAGGAGGAAGAGGAATTTAGTAATCCTCATTCGGAAGACTCTTGAGCACAACTATTATGGCAAACCAATTTGCATCCCGGAACAGAAAGAAATATGCACCAAATGTTTGGCCTTCCTTCTCCCTCCTGCTTAATTGCCCCCGATGCAGAACTCCTTAATGGACATGATCACATCATTCAATTAAAATGAAGCATCATCCTGACTTGCTCCAGTCTGGGCATGCTGCCCACTGAAAAGCCATTTGAAGATAAGCAATCATTCACTGTGCTTGACAGGGGCCTTAAGAAGTCAAGGAGAACACCAGACATTGTATGCCGGTTGCATGTTACTTTTCCTACTGTTGTTTTGTCCACCTCAGCCTTCGGAGGCTGCAAGCCTTGGCAAAACAAATATAGGGACAAGGAGCTGTTTTAACACCTTCCTCTCCTTCTTTGGGCATTGCCCCGCTCAAAAAACCCCACTCCACTCCCATTGATTTTCTGTTTCTTCATTTAACAAATTTGTATACCACTTTGCAAGACACACACACACACACACACAGAGAGAGAGAGAGAGAGAGAGAGAGAGAGAGAGAGAGAGAGAGAGAGAGAGAGAGAGAGAGATTCATGAAGTGGGTTAGAATCCCAGTGCCAAACATATAATAAAATACAATTTAAAGCCTCATAAAAACACCACAAAACAGTATCTCAAACACAAGAGTGCAAACATAAAACCAGCAGCATGGGACTAAACTATGAAAATAGGTTCAGATAACAATTCTGCAATTCAGATGAAATAGGTTGCTAAAAGTTGCAGGGAAGAGGTAAGTCTTCAGAGCATCTGAAACCCACAAAGGATGGGGCTTGTCTGATATCCTGTGGAACCCAGTGCTTTTTTTCTGGGTGTATTCAATATCAGAACCATTTCACCCCAAAGGTTAAAAGTGTGGCACCTAACTGTAACAACTTCATGGTGAGTACCGGCACCTTGCTTCTATATATAAAAAAAACAGTGCTCGAATCACATTCCACATCTGTGGGACAACTGCTTTAAAATGTACATAATTAATAACCAAAGGAAAAAAGAATATAAAAAAGTCTAGTCTGGTCAGGCCAGGAAACAGGAAGCCATACAAATTCAGGTATTCACCCCAGGGAGTGATCAGGTATTGCACAGGTAGACACAAAGCCTCTGGAATTTACAAAAGCACCATATATTTAAAGCAGTCTTATACCACTTCAGTGGTTATGGCTTCCTCAAAAGGATCCTGGGAACTGTAGTTTGTTAAGGGCACTGCTGAGAACTGTAGCTCTGTGAGGGGGTTACAACACTAAGCAACGAGCTACAGTTCCCAGGATTCGCATGACTGTTTAAAAGGCACAAGAATTCTGTGCATGCAGGTATCTGATGAAATGTGCATGCACACAAAAGCTCATACCAAAATAAAACTTAGTTGGTCTTTAAGGTGCTACTGAAGGAATTTTTTATTTAAATATATGGTTTGGGTGTGACCAATGATTGCCGTTAACTTTAAAGATCCTTGACAGGGCCTTGCCCCTCCCCCTCTGAAAAAGAGAAATAGTAGTATTAACGGGTTTCTGCTCCATCTTTAATAAAGGCTTTATCATTTAGTCATAGGCTGCTCTATCTCAAAAAGCAAAGTCAGAGGAGGAAAGGCAAATAGAGACTCTCGAAATTGACCACAAGTTGTGTGAAATCATCTCTGTTTATTAGAGTTGCTAAGGAGTCAGCCACAGGCTGGGCTCGGCACCCATCCCTGAGGAGAGCAGAGCTCTCAACCCTGCTTGTTGTTCACGGTGACGTATTCAAGGTGGACAGATTCCACAAGTTCTCACCAGTGAATTTATATTGTTTACCTTTGCAGTTCAATTCTCCCAGCAAAAACCTTTCAAAAACAAGAGCTATCCACTCCCACAGTCATTACACCATAAACCAAGCGATATTTACCACTGTGAAAATGACCGTTATTATCTGTATCAACTAGAGTCAGAGAGTACGCTTAATAAAAAGCCTCCCACATCATCAACACCCAACTTTTCTAGTGTAAAGGTGGAGTGGTTTCAACAGAGTCAGCTTAGCTGTGCCAGGTTTCCAACACCCTAGCAGAAGCCAAAGTTACATTTTCATGCCTGTAGAGCACCAAATCCTTCAACATTAGGGAGAGTCGGTTCAGACATTTTCGTCAAAACATGATTTGGCACTCCACAGATGAAACTCGAAGGACTCTTTGACTAACACGCTCCCTTCTCCCATGGCACACTGCAATTCCCTTAATCCCTTTCTGACTTTTGAGACAAACCACAGTTTACCATTTTGTCTAAACTGGCAAACTGTGGCTTGTGCTGACCATTGTATATTAGGACTGGGAGCCACAGTTTGATGCTGATTTCCAAGTTTCCTGGCTCAAACTGTAAGGCAGAAAGGAAGAATTTGCAGCAGGTAAGCCCAAGGATCATTCACCTACCTTTGGATTGTAATTAAAAGCTAATAAAAAAACATTATCCAAAAAAGGATCATTCACCTACCAGGTTGGTATTACATCTGAATACACTTGAAATGTACTCACATTACCACCTTTGAGCACTGTGAAGTCCCCCCTCCACCTTCATTTCACGGCTCTTTCCTCCCCAAGCTGCTCACACCAGCCTGGCTTCAGTTCATTTCTGTTTATGTCACAGGAGGAGGCACCAATAGGCAGAGGTGTCTATCCTTTTGCAAAGGTGTTCAACACCTTGTCTAGAGATAAATGCCTTAAGGACTCCAGCTGGTGTGAAGCTGGTTTGAGAAACAACCCATAACAAAGTACAGGATACGAGCTCAACTCATTTTACCCCTTTTATCAAAATTTACACCCTTGCAAGTTTCACATGAAGATCACTATACAAACACACACACAACTGGGCAGCTTGGGTGTGTAGACTCCGGCCCCCGGTTTTGAAGCAGGGGTGAATATGGCGCCTCATAACATGAGCCCAAATTTTGGTGTCCCCAAACGGATCTTCTCAATTTTGCACCCCCTCGGTTCAGCACCCTGTGTGGCAGAACCACCCTCACTGTCCTAAATCTGGTGCTGTTTAAAACCGCTGGAAGCTCCCCTCTTTTAGAACCGGAAGGGAAACCTGAAAGTTTATCTGCCTTTGACCAGCAAGCACTTCAATGTTTTCCTTCCCCTCTCCCAGTGCTGAAGGAGAGAGAGGTTCTAGAGGTCCAAAAATGGTGTGTTGTGTGGCTCTGTTGATCCAAGCAGCTGTGTCAGGCTAGCTACAGTCTGCAAGGTGTCTCCTAGCCAATAGCTCCGAGGGAGCAGTTAGCAACACCCAATGAATCTCAAAAGTTCCCAAAAAGAACTGTAAGCATTTCTTGGTGTCATTTTAAGCCAACCTTGTGAATTCTGTGCCAGACCCCAACTTGCCATTCATAAAAAAGCACAGTCTGCTAATTGAGCTTTTCAAACAACTGGAAGTGAGGACTTCTACCTCTTACAGGTTAACTGCAGTAGACTCTTCCCTGGCTTCCCAGATCCTGGATCTAAGAGCAAAGCAAGTTTTACCCCACAAAGCTAACAAAGAATTGATGCTGATTAAGGCCAAAGACAGCCTTTAATCCAATTTCTTTTTTCGGGGCAGAGTGTGGGGGGATAGAGAGGAAGAATTGCTATCAGCCTACCCCAAGAAGTAAAGAACTCAAAGGTTTTCCACTGCAAATTGAATAATTACCATATTTTTCTGCGTATAAGACTAGGTTTAAAAAAAAATTAAATTAATGCTAAAAAGTGGGGGGTTGTCTTATACACGGGGGCAATCTCCCCCCCCATTTTCTCTATTTGGAGTCCCCCAAAAAGAGGGGGCGTGCTATACATGGGAAAATACGGTAGATGAGGAGGGTTCATGGGAACAAGGGCAATAAAAGCTAAGCAGCTGACACAACTATTGCTACACCTTTGCCCAGGCCAGATAGCACTTATCAGTCAGGAAGCCCTTTGATACAAGGCTTCTGTGAGGGCTGAGTGAAGCAATTGCTTTAGGCAGCAAAACTGGAACACGATTAAAGGGCAGTTGATGGTCAGTTATTGAATTTATCGTATCTAAATAACTCAGCTGGTGGGTTTGTTACTGAATTGCTCGGCCTTGCTGTCACCCTGAGCACGCTCCTTTCAAACTCCTTGACTCACAGAATCATAGAATTGGAGCGTTGGAAGGGAACCTAAGGACCAGTCCACCCCTGCAATGCAGGAATATGCACCTGTCCCAAACGGGGATCAAACCTGCAACCCTGACGTTACCAGCACCACGCTGAGTCTAACCAACTGAGCTATCCAGGCTCACTGAGGTTCCAGACACAGACTTGCCACTAAGCCAAAGCGGAAGACAACACAGCGCAGCATTGTATCCAAGAGGATGAAAATGATCCCCACACTTTTGTAAAAAGAAAAAGAAAAAAACGGGGAACATCGTCAAGCTACCTAAAATTCCGAGTTTCATGTTTTTGCTTTGTTAGGTGGGCATACCAATAAAGCCAAATCTCGGATCAAGCGCGTCTGAATGTCTCCACCAAATTATTTTCTGAATAAGTCCATCGTTCTCGCTTAGCAAGGTTTCCTGCCTTCCAAACCAATATATAAAGGATCACAAGACCAAAAAAAAAAGAGAGTAAAAAGTAAAATCCAAGTTCTCCCTGGTCTACTTTCTCTAGAAACAATGCCCTGTTTCACTTCATTCTTTGTAACTTGGACACCAAGAAAATATTACTCCTTATCAGTTTTCTCCACAAGTAATCGTGTACTTTTGGTTTCAGCGATAGGGCAAATTCCAGCTTATAAAGCTTTTACTCCTTGGCAGTTGTTTCCTTGATTATTAGAGGAAGACGATATACCCGCCATGATATATAGCAGGAGAACGGCAAACTGATACTCTAAAGATAGAGGTGAACTGGGTCCAACAGGAGAGATCTATGTATTCGAGTCCACTAGTCAACAAAACTTGAAAGTAACTATTTTTGGAAATACATCAGAGAGTGAAAAATGAGATAGTGATATGATACATTTCTCAACTGAACACATTTCCCCCAGTTCACGCTGGGTAGAGTGGTCCAATCCAACAAAAGAATTGTGAGTGCAGATCTACGTACACTTTCTACACATGCTAGATCAGGCATCCCCAAACTTCGGCCCTCCAGATGTTTGGGACTACAATTCCCATCTTCCCCGACCACTGGCCCTGTTAGCTAGGGATCATGGGAGTTGTAGGCCAAAACATCTGGAGGGCCGCAGTTTGGGGATGCCTGCGCTAGGTGAAGATATCAACACCACGTTGCCGCAGAATCAGAACCGAATGTTGATGCGTAATGCAGTGTGTCACAATGTGGACAGGTTGGGACCTGCATCAAAATATTACAGTGTGTCCCCTGCATCTAAGAAGTGATCCTGTTCAGTGATGTAGCAGGTAATTTCGTAGTGCTCTTCGGGGCTCACAGAGGGAAGTGAGGTTTCAGGACAAGAGAAAGGGGGAAAGGATGCCTGCTTGTCTTCCTATCCTCAAGCTTTCGTTCGCTGGGCTGTACAGAGCCAAATGGGTTCAGGCTGACTGCGAGACCTAAACTTGAGCACGTTATTGCTATGTGGCAGGGATGGAGAAACTTGTGGCCTTACAGATGCTGTTGGACTACAGCTCCCATCAGCATGGCCAATGGTCAGGGATGATGGGCCTTGTAGTCCAGTTATATCTAAGAGTCACTGTAATATGCTGGGTGAACTTTCTGGACAATGAGAAAATAGGTTTTCTTTTTCCTTTCCCGTCTCCTGAAGCCTCCCTAAATAACATGAAGATTAAAAACAACAACAACAAAACTTCAGGACACACATCCTTCCAGGATTTTTACATATCAGAATAGGAAGGTTTCTGGAGAGTGGGAAGGGGAAAAGTTGTCATTTCCCCTTTCCCCCCTCCTGAAATTCCCTCTGTTCTTCAGAGGAGATGTGGAGTTTAAAAAAAAACAACCACAACAACTTTAGGGCAAGCATTTCATTTACTCCTCCCCACTATGAGGCACTTGCTAAGTTCTGACACATTTGGTTTCTGCGTTGTATGAGAGATTTTTAAAAATCCATACAACTGCAGAAAAGCAATACGACTGCAGATTGCTATTTTAAGAACTTGCTTTCGCCTTGTTTTCTTAATAAAACATGCCATTTTGCTTCAGCAGCACTTGTTCTTTAAGGGAAATGAAAGAGGCTTGTCACTGTGTTTCTTAGGAACAGAGGAAGCTGCCTTGTCCTGAGCCAGACCATTGGTCCATCCATACGTGCCAAGTTGCTGTCAGAGAAATAAGGGAAATAGCAGACCGGAAGTAGCGCTGCCGCCATTTTGGAACTGGGTGGAGCATGCTCAGAAGTGACTTTTGATGCTGCTTTGCCCAGTTCCAAAATGGCCGTCGCGCCAGAATAAACCGGGGAAAAACAAAAAAATCCGTTTTTTCAGCTAGGAACAGCTGGAAAAACGGGGATTTCCCGGGGAAAACAGGAGACTTGGCAGCTATGGGTCCATCTATCTCCATAATTCTATACTGACTAACAGCACCTCTCCCAGTCATACCTGGAGATCGAAGAGACTGAAGCTGGGAGTTTATCTATGTAAATAGATACTTTCTCTCTTCTTCCTAGTACCAATCAATCCCTCTAGGATACTTGCTGCAGCCTGTTAGGGGCTTGAGAATACCAATTGCCTCTCCTCCCAAACCCACCCATCCAATTTCCACCCCCGCCCCATCAACCTCTTGGAAGTTCAGAGTTGTTTTGGGGTCTTTGGTGTTTTCATTTGCAAATCTACACTCCTATGTATGACCTGGAAGTCCACAAGTATGGAGAAAACCCTGCCCCTTGTTTTGGGTGATCCTGTAAAATTCCTCACTTCCATACTGATAGGAATTCCACCACCCATCAGCAGGGATGGTGGGAGGAATCCCAAAGGCAAGTTCACTGTCTGGATGGAGATGTGCATTTCATTCTGCAGCATCTCATCTGGCAGAAATCCCAAAGTTCTAATGCAATATTTCCTCACATTCTAATAGTGCAAAAAAAATAAAAAATGAAAGGCACAAATACAGGATGGGTGACACATGCCTTGAGAGCAGTACATGTGAAAAGGATCTAGGAGTCTTGGTAGACCACAAACTTGACATGAGTCAGCAGTGTGATGTAGCAGCTAAAAAAGCCAATGCAATTCTGGGCTGCATCAATAGGAGTATAGCATCTAGATCAAGGGAAGTAATAGTACCACTGTATTCTGCTCTGGTCAGACCTCACCTGGAGTACTGTGTCCAGTTCTGGGCACCACAGTTCAAGAAGGATACTGACAAGCTGGAACGTGTCCAGAGGAGGGCAACCATAATGGTCAAAGGCCTGGAAACGATGCCTTATGAGGAACGGCTTAGGGAGCTAGGCATGTTTAGCCTGGAGAAGAGAAGGTTAAGGGGTGATATGATAGCCATGTTTAAAGATATAAAAGGATGTCATATAGAGGAGGGAGAAAGGTTGTTTTCTGCTGCTCCAGAGAAGCGGACGCGGAGCAATGGATTCAAACTACAAGAAAGAAGATTCCACCTAAACATTAGGAAGAACTTCCTGATAGTAAGAGCTGTTGGGCAGTGGAATTTGCTGCCAAGGAGTGTGGTGGAGTCTCCTTCTTTGGAGGTCTTCAAGCGGAGGCTTGACACCTATCTGTCAGGAATGCTTTGATGGTGTTTCCTGCTTGGCAGGGGGTTGGACTGGATGGCCCTTGTGGTCTCTTCCAACTCTATGAGTCTATGATTCCTCCCCCCGAACTCGACAGGAACCACACTTCACTCTTAAACACCATTTTCAGAGGATGCAAAAGTAAGGATTATCGTCCCTCGGAGCCTACCACCAGCGTTTCTGTATGAGTCACTGTTCTGAGCATACAGAAAAGCAGCAGGAAGCTCCCCCTGGTGCATCTCTTGACTGGGTGTGATGCAAGTGCTCGGCACAGAGGCAAGGCCAGAGCAATCAAGCACCAACCTCCACAGATGGATTTCTCAAGGTGGAGAACTTATAATTGCTGGACATGGGCAAGTATAACTTGTGTGGGTGACAGTTGCTGGAATCAAATTTGCACCAAAGCAGCACTACTGTAAGGATGTCAGCTTCTTTATAACCAGCCAAAACCAGCTTCTTTATAACCAGCCAAAATAACCAATATGAAACAAGAGCATTTGGAAGGAAACCACAATCAACAGACTAAAGGGCTGATATCCATGCGGAGTGCAGAACCTCTCTAGTCCTTTGCTGATGTTGGCTGCTTTATTTATTACGATGATTTCTATTAATTTGATTTATCAGTTGGCTAATACAAAGTCTCTCTCTTCCGTCACCTGTTAGATGGCTTTATTTGTTGATGTTTGTTTTTACTGTGGATTTTAATCTCTCTCTCTTTTTTAATATATCTAAACCACAACAGTTATATTACCTTCCCTCGGCAATCAAGAAAGCTATTGTCAAGGCATGATTTTTAATCTGCTTGCTGCCGTTTATCCCATATAAGCTGTCTGGAGACTTTGATCCTAATCCATTAGGAGTGCCAGCATTGAGCAGCCCATCTCTGGTTTATTCTAGCTCTGTGAACCTCTCATATTCTGATTCTGGATGAAGTAACTGCACCTCTTATCCCATACAGCAGGGGCGGGGAACTTCTGGCAGCCAGAAGGTCTGGGCAACCTTCAGGAAGCTATATGTGAACACAACAAAAGTAGCTCCACCTCCATATAGACGTCACGAAAAGTCCAACCACAACTGATGGGAGGCGCTTCTGGCAGTAAATCAGGATATGCCAACAGCTTTATTACCCACCCTTCATTGCATCTGCTACCCTATAAACCCCAACAATGAACATCAGCTTGATCATGCCCTGCCTCACTTCCTTCTTCTCCAGATGGGAGTTGTCATCTACCGCAGCTCCATTGGAAAGGGCCACCATTAGACTGTAGGGGAGGGAATCTTTTCTCGAGGGCGAGGCATGTCCTTGGAAAGGTCCCCAGTTTCGCTTGCAGTGAGATAATGAATCACCAGCAGTACAGTACATTCTTTAAAATCACAAATGGATTGATTTATTAACAGGAAGCACAAGGCATTAAAGAGATCAGAAGGTTCTTCAAGGAAGAATCTGCTCAAGAGCCTTGGCTTTTCTTCATGGTTTGTTCCTTCTTCTGGCCTTATCGCCTTGACCTACCTCCGACCTCCCAATGCATCCACGGCATGTCACTGCTGACCAAAAGCCTGAACTTCTGCTCTTCCATGGCTCTAGAATCCACAGCTGCAAAGGGGAGCCATTCCCCATTGCTGAGTTGTATCTAACAGTAGGTTTGCTCTGGTGAAATAACTATTGCTTGCATGAGGCAAGGTCCCTCGATGTTCATTCCTCACCCCTGCCTGCTGCGGACATTCCCATGCCACATCCCATACTGTTCCAGAGAGCCCCACAACCCACAGGAACTTTTCGGGGGGAGGGGAGTTGCACACAGACGGTTGCAGTGGGCAGGGAGATTGTCAAAAATGCCTTGTGCTTGTGGAAGTGCTTTGCAATAGCAGAAAGCCACCAATGGATACAACCGCATGACTTTCATATATTAGTTGTACAGCAAGCACCCTGTGCAACAATAAGTAACATCAGCTCAGTTCTTGGCTCCTTAGGTAACTTGGTTTAGGAAAGAATGCCACCTGAGATTTTGGAGACCATGGACCATCTGTCTCATAGAATTGTAGAGTTGGACAGGACCACAAGGGTCATTTAGTTCAAACCCCCCCCTGCAATACAGAAGTCTTTTTGCCCAATGTGGGGCTCGAACCCCCAACCTTGAGATGAAGAGCCTCGTGCTCTACCAACTGAGCTATATGGGTCCTAGCATAAGGCAGACCCGCCTCTCCTCTTCTTACACAAGCTGGATTAGATAGCTTAGTGCCAACCAAGGGGCATTCTGTTGCACTAAAAGGCTGAAGGTTGCCTGCCGCTGGAAGAGGCATGTATCTATCCCAAGACAACAGAGCATCAGTGATCATCACACTTAGAAACAATTCTTTAGCTGGAAGGGACTCTGAGGGTCATCTCGTCCAACCCCCTGCAATGCAGGAATATGCAGCTTGTCCCGTATGGGGATCGAACCTGCAACTTTGGCGTTATCAGCACCACGCTCTAAGCAACCGAGCTGCTTATTTAACATGACAGCAACAGAAATAAAATCAGTATTGCATGTCATTTATGCGGAAGCTGGAGAAAGAACCAGCTCTCTGCATAGCCAGCGATACTAAACCAGTTAGATGTCACACCAGCCAGCATTAAGTAAATCAATATAGGATTACAGTGTCTCTTTCACTCTCTTGCCTTAATCACAGCCACAAGACGAAAAGCTCCTGGTCAGCTCTAACAACATCAACTGTGTGCCGTGTTGTGCAAAGCCTCTCTTTGGCCACTGGCACAACGATCATTTTACACCCTGAGGAATGAAAATGAACTCATTTGAGTATCCTTTTACCTTTCATTAACTTCACATTACAGCTGTTCATCAAGGGCTTGATCCTACACACAACAGGAGTTCTGTACCACGTGTGGAGTGCTTTGTGGGTGAAGATGCAGGGTGGGGGAATCGAATGACATGAGGTGGGTTCAGAAGGCGCACACATAGGCACACATTGAAAGCGTGTGGGAGAAAGATCTGGGGTTGTGTGGGCCGGCGGCGGCCATGCCTCACTGCTGACAGGCAGCATTCAAAATTCGCCAGGCACATTTTGCAACCACATATTGGCCACTTGCAACCAAGTGAAGGTGCCTGGTCACCAGGATGGTATCTGATGTCTCCATCACCTGGAGGTACATGCCTGGGCATCCTTGGATCTTGACGATTTTCACACACCAGCAGCACATCCTGTAGAATTCTAGCCGTTACATTTCATCTGCGCAGTCAGAATGAATTTCAGGAACCAAGAAATTTTATTGGAAAATATGACTTTCGAGCCCTCTGCCCCCCGCCCCAATGGCAACGAGACACTATGCTTTGGCGACAGTGACCCTGGCTTGAAGGAGCCATTTGGCGCCTAGCTTATACCGGTATATCTAACACTGCTGACATGTGCAAGAGCCACGTACCATGCGATCTGTGCATTTGACTAGCATGTATACTTCTTCCACGTAAAGAGGAGCTCCTGTCCAACCAGGAACTCCCATCATGAGATCTATGCACATGAATCAGTATGTGTGGGGAGCTCCACACCAACTGATGTGGACCCAGTGAATGTCAGTGGTGGAGGCAGGGCTTGCCAACGTGGCTTCAATTATCCCCCCTCTCAATGAACCACATGCATCCTACGCTTAATGCTAGGAAACAATCATATACTTCACAAAGCAAAGGCTTGCACAGGTCTCTGCTTGGCTTCAAGGCTTGAAGCAGGAACCTCCTGGTCCCAGAGAACGACCCAGGACTGTGTGCCCTATATCCATCTATATAACACAGACACACCTCTCCAACTAACAGAGCGCATGAAGCCTGTGGACTGGCCAGGCCTGATGTGACAACAAGAAGCCAGGCCTTCTGCCACTGACTTGGCAACAACAGAGCACAAACTTTTCTGCTAGTTGCCCTGCTGGCGACAGCTACTGATCTCAGGGCCCCCGGCTAGAGAATCTGCACACACACTTCTGCCTGCCCTTAACATTGTCACACCCATTTCTATGCCCTGTGTCACATTTATTATGGACCCCCATGCCCCAGTGTGCTTCTCCCTGGTGAGCATACTTCAACTCCCCAAAGAAAGGTTCGGTGTTAATTAGGTAAAGATAAAGGGGCCCCTGACCATCAGGTCCAGTCGTGTCCGACTCTGGGGTTGCGGCGCTCATCTCGCTCTATAGGCCGAGGGAGCCGGCATTTGTCTGCAGACAGCTTCCAGGTCATGTGGCCAGCATGACTAAGCCACTTCTGGCGAACCAGAGCAGCACATGGAAACGCCGTTTACCTTCCCGCCGGAGCGATCCCTATTTATCTACTTGCACTTTGATGTGCTTTCGAACTGCTAGGTGGGCAGGAGCTGGGACCGAGCAACGGGAGCTCACCCCATTGCAGGGATTCGAACCGCCGACCTTCTGATCAGCAAGCCCTAGACTCTGTGGTTTAACCCACAGCGCCACCTGGGTCTCGGTGTTAATTAACCACCTGGTGATTTGAGCTAAGGGGAAAGCCCACTTTAAACCATTCTGCCTAATGAGTGGAACAGGAAAGTTCCAGCATTATACCCCAGAGGCCCAAAGCTAGCAAAACAGAATCCATTGCCGATCTTTGCATGTGCCGTGGCCGCAATCAGTCTGTTGCTCTTTGCTCTCCACTCCCCAGCCTGCTCTCACAAAATCCAAGCACTTCATCAAATAGGTGCAAGCTCTGGCTGTGAACAAACTTTTAAATGGGCTATCTCTGGATATTATCCCAAGCCTTCTACACTGTTGGAGAAGTTGATCGGTTACAACTATGCACCCATTCATGCAACTATTACGATGGTCATTAATAGTTGTATTTTTCTGGGGGGACGCAGGAGGATGCATACCCTTAAACATTTTGTGAATCTAAGTTTGGCCTCATTGAGGGGCAGTATTTTAATATGAGTAGGAAAATGAGGGTACCCCTAAACATTTTCTTTAGAAAAGAAAAAAAGCACTGGTCGTTACTGCAATCAATATTATTACCATAATAGCATCCATATAGAACTTTAGAGTGTTCAAAATACTCCTCCTACTTTATCTCTGCAATCCTTCCAACAGTTATTTATAGATGTTTACAGTCCGCCTTCACGAGTAAAACTTACTGAAGGCAGCTTACACAATAACAGATCAAAATACAGTTTTGACCTTGGAAGTAGGCAGGGCCATGGCCTTCTAGAGGTTGTAGAGTTATTTATCCCTTTGAAATCTGATGGGAGGGCGTTCCACAAGGAGGGTGCCACCACTGAGAAGGCCCTCTACCTGGTTCCCTGTAACGTCAATTCTCGTAGTGAGGGAACCACCCAAAGGCCCTCGGTGCTGGATCTCAGTGTCCAGACTCGATGATGGGGGTGGAGATGCTCCTCCATGTGTACAAGGCCAAGGCCATTTAGGGTTTTAAAGGTCAGCACCAACCCTTTGAATTGTGCTCAGAAATGGACTGGGAGCCAATGCAGGTCTTTCAGGACCGGTGTTATATGGTCCCAGCGGCCAGTCATCAGTCTAGCTGCCGCATTCTGGATTAGTTGCAGTTTCTGAGTCACCTTCAAAGGTAGCCCCACGTAGAGCGCATTGCAGTAGCCCAAGCAGGAGATTTATTATATCCCACCTTTCCTCCAAGGAGCGTGAGGTGCTCTCTGTGGTCCTCTCCTCCCCCATTTTACCATCCATCCACTCAACAACCCTGTGGGGTAGGTTAGGCTGACAGTCAGGAATTGGCCCAAGGTCGCTCAGTGAGTTTCCTGGCTGATTGGGGATTTGAACCCTGGTCTCCCAGGTCCTAGTTCAGCATTTCAACCACTACACCCCACTTACTCTTTGGTCCTGACTTGTAGCTTGTTCTGTGGTCCCTGGCTCATCTCAGATTGCTGCTCACTGCCTAGCCCTGACATACCGTGGCTTAGAGAACTCAGCTCTAGGTGAGCTGCTATGGTAGGCAAGACAGGCTGAAGAACTGCATTGTTCTAACCCAGGGGTGGCCAACTCCCAAGAGACTGTGATCTACTCACAGAGTTAAAAACTGGCAGTGATCTACTCCCCTTTTGGGGGTTCAGGTCAAAGTTGTTGAGCTTCTTTTAGGGAGGAGGAAAGCCACATTTTGGAGGGTGCAGGGCAAAAGTGTTGAGATTTTGGGGGGTGCCAGTGATCTACCAGTGATCTACCGGTAGATCACGATCTACTTGTTGGACTTGCCTGTTCTAACCCTAAGTCTCTCAAGAACAGCTGCTCAGATCCTATAGACGGGCAGGGCAACAGGACTAGTGAAAAAGGAACAGAAGGCCCTCCTAGCAAATGAAAACTTGGGGTGGTGAAGGAAGCAGGCCAAAGCAATGGAGTCCAGGCTGGAAGCTTGGAAGTAGGGAATGCTGCCAATGGATGGAGCAGAAGGAAAATTAGGGGGAAGAAATGGCGGGGAGGGGAGAGAGGAATGGTGCCCATGACCAAGAGCTCAAGACACAAAGAAGGCTGAAGTTCACATTTTGCTTTTAAATAACCAACCAAGTATTTGGCTGCTGGCTTCCTAACTTTTATTCACTATTGGAGAAAATGTTTATTGGTTTTACTAGATGACTCTTTCATGGCAGACATTGGGAATCGGATGTGGCTGGGGGGAAGCAACGTTAGACATTTAAATAAGCAAACCATTGCTAGGTATGGTTCTCAAACTCCAAATGGTGGTCATAGACACTGGAGGAAAACACCATGGAGGGATAGCTTCTGCCTTCATGCACTGCTTATGAGCTTCCCAGAGGCACTTAGAAGGCCACAGTGAGCACAATGTATTGATCTCATCCAACAAGGCAATCCTTATGATCTCCAGAACTGCGTAATTAGCACCCAGCATAGTTAATAGCTGGATCAACTGACACTAAGCCACATCTCCCAGCAATTACCTAGCACCCATTAGGATGGCTACACCTGTTGGAATGCGCTCTGCTTCGCCAACTATTAAAAGTGCAGGAGTCTTCTCTTTTGAGTCTAGCCGCCCGTTCTCATAGCAAAAGAACTTCTATGGAACTAGAGTACGATTGTTATCCTTCATGTGTTCCTCAGTTGCAGACAAAACCTCCTTTGAAAATAATAACATCATAATCCTTTTGCACACTCATCAGTTTCCCCTGAACTCAAGGGCAAAGTTACAGCAATATTCTTGTTGCAAATCCTTCTTAAGTCTCCCTGGCCCCCAGGGCAAAGTCAGGGCAATAAATCTATCCTGCTGTGTTAGTCAACCACCTTATCTACGTCTGAAACAAGCCCATGGTACAGAAGGGCATACCGAGGCCACACAGACAATATCAAACCTGGACTCTGAATTATCTTATCCAGAGTAACTACCATCCTTTGGCACCAAACAAGCACTAGAGCAGATTGGAAGCCTGTTTTCACCAATAAGGATGCACTGAAAGAATTGAAACAACCCACCCTTTGGGGCATTGTTTAACCACCTAGTTGCAAGCACAATGGAGCAGTTAGTTGGCATTAGGTGGGTAGGAAAGCAATGATTAAATTAAATAAAATAGTTAGCATTTGGAAATGCATACTGTATAGGAAGAAGAATTCTTTTTTTTTGGGGGGGGGGGGAGAACTTGACACTGACAGCTTGGATGAAAAGCAGAACCAATTTTCTTCCAATTGGCAAATAAATTTGATGGCTCGTCACTTGGAGAAGATTTTCTACTCGCCGCAGGTGACCTGAAATGCAAGCAAACTCCAAGGCCAGCTTAGGCGTGCCCAGGAGATCCACCGCAGGGAAACAGATTCCTCCAGCCAGGCTCTGGCTTCATTTGGCCTTCTGGTCCTGGAATCAAAGTTGGCACCCTAAACCAATATGAATTTATTTTCTCTCAAGAGCTAATGTTTTTCCCTCCCCGCATATCTAGAATACGATAGGGTTGAGATCCGTTCCTCTAATATGCTCAGATCTTAACAAGAAATGTGCCAACTCATTTGCAGGCTGAAAAAACATTTCCATGCCCAGGAGAAGTTGCTGGTGGATTATGCTTTTTTTATTTTTACACACAACTGGACTGGGGTAGGAATCAGCTAGGGCTCCCCTCTGCCCTGAGCAAACTTGAACGTTGCAACTGACCCAACCCGACAGATGTATTCTTTTAAAAAGGGGTGGAGGGCGGCGGCGATTTGATAGCTAAGTATATGTAGCTGTCAAATTCATGCAAGCATTTTTGCTGATGTTGTGATTTCGCCCCGCCCCTCAGATCCCAAACGACGCAGGGTCAGGATCCACCCTTCTAATAATGATCCACCAAGCCACTCAGGGACATTTGCAAGACCCCCCCCCCCGTGTTTTGTTTTGTTTTTGCGAACAGACGGCTTTCAGTCTGTTATAATGCCGGAAGCACGACGCAGCAGGGAAACTGCCGGATCTGGGCTGGTGCTTGCAAAATGCCTGGCACCTGCGACGCGGTTCAAGAGCAGGTGCGTCGCTTTCGTCCCTCTTTTGCAACGCTCCCTCTTCCTACCTTTGTGATGGTCATGCAGCCTAGATTTTTGGTGCAGCGTCAAAGGGCCGGCGAGCCCGCCCAGCTCTCAGTCGTCTCTCTCCGCAGCAGAGATTTCAGATCCTGCCTGATCTTGCACCGAACACTTTTCTTCCTCCTCCTCCTCCGTTTTTCCTCCTGTATCAGAGCACGCCTAGCTTATCCCTTTTACAGGTGCTGCTGCGCGATCATGGAATCACGTTCATTCATTGATCGTGAATTTATATATATATTGGATGGGTGGGGGTGGAAACCCTTTGCTTGCTGTCACCCTTAAAAAATTTTTTAAAAAATTAAAAGCCCATCAAAAGCTGCCTGCTTCCAGCAAGCACGCTCCCTAGGCAGAGCGCACGCTTGCAAAGTCACTGCAGGGTCCACACGCGCGCTTGGAGAGAAAGGCTGGTGGGTGGAGCCACGAGAGGAGAGGAGGGCAGGCCAAGATCCCCCCCCCGCCTCCCGCTTCCTTTGTGTGCCGCCCTCGGAGTCCGGCAAAGCAAGATCAGAAACCTCGGCAGAGGCGGCGGTTGTTGCATTGTTGATGATGACGGGTGGGCGGAGACGGGAGGCAGCCAGAAAAATCCCGTCCCTGCGGGGAGCAGAGGCGGCGGCTCCCTTGGGAAACCCGGGCGCCAAAGGGTTAAGAAGAGCCGAGCTGGACGCGCGCTCTGTGCGGATCGCAATTCTGCAATCGGAATGAATTACGCAAATGAAACAAGTGCGGTGGTTGGCATCGTTTTTTTGTCTTGCGTTTTTGAAAACAGTTTTGCATCGATTATTCTGTTTTCTTTTTTATATCATAGAATCATACGGTAGAATCATAGAGTTGGAAGAGACCACAAGGGCCATCCAGTCCAACCCCCTGCCAAGCAGGAAACACCATCAAAGCATTCCTGACAGATGGCTGCCAAGCCTCTGCTTAAAGACCTCCAAAGAAGGAGACTCCACCACACTCCTTGGCAGCAAATTCCACTGTCGAACAGCTCTTACTGTCAGGAAGTTCTTCCTAATGTTTAGGTGGCATCTTCTTTCTTGCATGTAGTATGAATCCATTGCTCCGTGTCCACTTCTCTGGAGCAGCAGAAAACAACCTTTCTTCCTCCTCTATATGACATCCTTTATATATTTGAACATGGCTATCATGTGTTGTTGTTTAGTCGTGTCCGACTCTTCGTGACCCCATGGACCATAGCACGCCATATCACCCCTTAAACCTCTCTTCTCCAGGCTAAACATACCCAGCTCCCTAAGCCGTTCCTCATAAGACATCATTCCCAGGCCTTTTACACACACACACACATACACACAGAGTACTGTATTAAAAAAAACCTATTTTGCATAATTTATTTCGGTTTTCTGGTTTTGCTTTTAGAAGACATCTGAAGGCAACCCTGTTTAGGGACGTTTTTCATGTTTGATGTTTTGTCGTGTTTTTTTTTTTTTTTTTTAATATTCTGTTGGGAGCCGCCCAGAGTGGCTGGGGAAACCCAGCCAGATGGGCAGGGTATAAATAATAAATTTATTGTTGTTGTTGTTACAGACCCTCCAAGTGTCCTTATTCTCCAAGGACAGCCCCAGATTTATAGAAGCCGCCCAGGTTTCTGACTTGATCCCAGAATGACCTGCTTTTCCTTATCCTTGGAGGGTATGTTGTTATTTATTACATTCATTCCCAGCCCTTCAGCAGCAGGTCACAGAGCAGGTTACAAGAGTTAAAAAAACTGACAACAGTTAAAACAGATTACAATCACAGGAATAGGGTGGGCCCTGAACACACACATAGAGCAGGAGACTCTTAATCTCAGGCTCATAGGTTCGAGCCCCACATTGGGTGAAAGATTCCTGCATTACAGGGAGTTGGACTAGACCAGGGGTGCCCAAACTTTTTTCAGAGAGGGTCAGATCTGATGACGTGAATGTGCATGAGAGCCGACCACAGTTGTTGAGCTTTTTTATTAAATTGACTGGTGGGCCGGATTAGGCCCCCGACACGGACTTTGGACATGCCTGAGCTAGTCCCTCCCAACTCTATGATTCTATCTCAGGTGTCCAAGGCCAGAGCAAAGAGGTATGTCTTCAGCATTCATGGAAAGCAGCAAAGTGAGAAAGCCAGGGATTCCCTTTCTGCAGGAGGGAATTCCACAACTTAGGGGCTGCAGCAGAGAAGGCCCTATTCTGGGCCACCCCATCCCCACCCCCACCCCCCAAAAAAATTCTGTGGGAGCTGCAGCTGGCAAGAAGAGGTTCCTTTAAGCTGATCTGCACACTTGGAAGGGAATAAGGTAGTCTTTCAGATATTTGGAGCCTAAACTATTCAGGGATTTAAGCACTAATGTGAGCAACTAGAATTGCACCCAGAAACTGACAATCAGTGGAGAAATACTAAATAAATAAATTTATTATTTATACCCCGCCCATCTGGCTGGGTTTCCTCAGCCACTCCCAACAAATAACTAAAAACAGACTAAAACTTCAAACATTAAAAACTTCCCTAAACAGGGCTGCCTTCAGATGTCTTATAAAAGTCAGATAGTTGTTTATTTCTTTGACATCTATTGGGAGGGCGTTCCACAGGGCAGGCGCCACTACCGAGAGGCCACAATGATGAAGTTAGTGATGGTGTACAGCTCGGTTGCCATATTCCCAAAAGTGAAAATCCAGACAAAGTTGTTGATTTTTGGGGGGGGGGGTGTCTCAAAGTTGTTGAGCTTCTCGCCACCCCCGGACATTTTGCCGATTCACCAAAAATCCGTGTGCACGCCATTTTGCAGCCCGATTCCCAGATGTTTAAACCCAGACATATGGCAGCTAGTTGAGCCACGCTGAATGAATAAGCCTTGCTACCAGCTTTTATTCAAGTATCTTTTTGGACTCTGGGCATTGTTGACATACTGAAAACCTTTCACAATCCCAACAACTAGAAAGTTGTGTGTGCGTGTTTGTTTTAAAATGAAGATTTTAAAACACAAAAACCACATTTCACGACTGTACCTGCACTAGACCTGGCTAAGATTGGATTCTACAGTTGCTTAATATTTAGGGCGATTTGAGAGGAGGGCTTTTTAAGCTTCATCTAAGATAGTACCATTGATCTGAATATCAGAATCAGCCATCTGATGAAAAGCATTTTCTCAGGTGAACGTGTGTTTTGAATCCCTCGGGAAGGGGAACATCTGGGTGGTGGTAGGCGAAACAGTTTGAAATAGAGAAACTGTTTCTTCTCCCAGTTCTTACCTCTTGAAGCTGCTTTCTCTCAAAGTAGAAGATGCTTTTGGGTCACCTCTCACACACCTGCATGTCACATGAGCGGACACTCACATCTAAATGCAACCTCTGTGAGTGCAGAGGATCACCAGATTACTTTCTAGATTCACAGTGGTTTGCATTAGATTAAAAATATCCCGTGCAATAAATCATACTGCAGTCTTTAAACACATCTTTACTTCCACTCTCTAAACTTATTGGTAACGAAGTTCGAACCATAGCACATGCCTTTCAGAGGTGGGCCTTATCCAGGATAAATCCAGGTTATCTATAAGATCCTATAAGATCCTGTTGTAAGTCTACAACAGGCATGTCCAACTCACAAGAGACTGCGATCTACTCCCACTATAAAAAAACTCTTGAGTTTTTTTGAGGGGAAGAATACCCAAAGTTTTTGAGGGTTTTTTTGGGGGGGGGCAATTGATCGGGATCACACAATCGACCAGGGACGCAGCACGATCGACTGGTAGGTAGCGATCGACCTGTTGGACATGCCTGGTCTACAACTTGATCCTTGATCATTGGCTATGCTGGCTTGGTTCCAATGGAAGCTTGCCTATCCCTGGAATAAATAGTCAAGGCTAGAGTAACCCATGCCGTGTTTCCCTAGTCCAAAACATTGTTTTCATATTGTGTGTCACAACATGTGTTTGTAAAAGTCTTGAGTTCTCAAATGAGAGGATCAGAATACCTTGTCTAACTCCCCCCCCCTGCCCCCAGTTTCTTCCTTTGTCCCTTTGAGCTTAAATACTTGTTGGTATCTAGTAGAGCTGTGATGGTGTGGTGCAGGGATGGGGAACCTATGTCCTTCCAGATGTTGCTAGACTTCAACTCTTGCCATCCCTGACCATTGGCTCAGCTGGTTGGGGTTGATGGGATTTCAACAACCAATCGGGGGCCACAGATTCATCATTCCTGCTACGACTGGATAAGAGTATGAGTTGGGAAGTCCCTTGTTCAAATCTCATATTATCAACAAACTCAATAGGTGGGCTTAGGCAAGTTACTGTTTTTCAGGCTCCGTTCTCTCCCCCCCTTTTGTAAGATGGGAATAATGATGTGGGTCCTGCCTTACTGGACCTCAGTGGCCACCTTTCTCCAAATCAACCTACCCAGACCCTGAGATCATCTTCTGAGGCCCTTCTATATGTGCCTCCTCTCTGAGAGGTCCAGAAGGTGCCAACAAGAGAACAGGTCTTTTCTGGCTCCTGTTTGTGGAATGCTCTCCCCATGGAGGTTCGCCTGGTGCCATCATTATACTACTTCAGTTACCAGGAGAAAACATTCCTCTTTAACCAAGCCTTTGGCTGACTGACACCCAATGCCCTTTTAAAATGTGTTAAGGAATAATAATAATAATAATAATAATAATAATAATAATAATTTATTTATACCCCGCCCATCTGGCTGGGTTTCCCCAGCCACTCTGGGCGGCTTCCAACAGACATTAAAATACAATAATCTATTAAACATTAAAAGCTTCCCTAAACAGGGCTGCCTTCAGAGTCTGGTAGTTGTTTATCTCTTTGACATCTGGTGGGAAGGCGTTCCACAGGGTGGGTGCCACTACCGAGAAGGCCCTCTGCCTGGTTCCCTGTAGCTTCGCTTCTCGTAGTGAGGGAACTGCCAGAAGGCCCTCGGTGCTGGACCTCAGTCTCCGGGCACAACGATGGGGGTGGAGACGCTCCTTCAGGTACACTGAACTGAGGCCGTTTAGGGCTTTAAAGGAAGGGGAGTTTATTGGGTTGTTCTTGTTTTTATTTTTATTACGGTGTGTGTGTGTTGTGTTTTTATATTGTGATTTTATCTTGGGAATCTCCCTGAGACCTGTGGGTATAGGGTGGCATGCATATTATTATTATTATTATTATTATTATTATTATTATTATTATTACCGGGATGTTGTAAGAATTACTGAGATATTTTATGCGATCTGCTCTGACCGCTCAGCATAAGCACTACATAAACAGACCATCAAAATAAACAATTCCTAGGGCTGCAAACTTTTAAAAAAATATGTGGATTTTTTTTATTATTCTTCTGGGGGAACCCAACCTCTGCATTCTGGGGAGTTGTAATATCATCTCATAGCCCGCATGAAAAACACTGTTAGCACTGCCATTGCTGCCGGGTTTAATACGGACCAGTGGGTACAACTACTACCAAGAAACAAAGTACAACATAAAGAATGTCTGACTCTGCACATTCTAACAATGAGAGATGTTTTAAAGACTAGCGTCTGAATTAATTCCAGCAGCTATCAGCTTGCTGTCGGTGACTAGGAGGAAGAGTTTATTCCATCCTGCAAAATATAACACGGTACTGAAAGCTCAGGGTAGTCTGTACTTCTGGTTGCAAGGGCCATTTGGTCCTATTCCCTGACACAAATGTGTGTTTGCAGTTTGGTTGTGTGTTTGTTTGTTTTCAGGGGCGCTACAGGTGAGTGAAGCAGGTGTGCCTGTCGCAGAGCCCCAACCTCAGTTATATAACCTGAGTTTAGCTTGTAAGTAATAAGAGCAAGATCTGTGTTGCGAAGGACCCTTCAATTCTCACCCAGGACAGCTGCTTGAGGGCAACAGAATGTCTTGGCCTGCCTTTGAAGCCACGGAGATCACAGCTGTACGACTCTGCCCCAGTGCCCCATTTCCTTCCAAATACAAAGGACCAGAATTAAAACCTGCCTAAATCCTCAGATCTCATTATGTGGCAGGATCCTTTATCGGACAGTCGAAAGCTTGAGACAAGCCCCGGCAGCCAGATAATATAAACAAAGTGTGGAGGAAAGATTATCTTTGATTAAAAACCAAGTTGCAAAATTCTTGGCGTGATTTCCAGAAGCCTGTTGGTGTGGGTGGGTGTGCACAGAATTCTTGCTTTATCACCAACAGACATTGCATAGAGATAAAAGTCCAGGGCAGGCTGCCTAACGCCATACCGATACCCCCCCCCCCAAAAAAATAAGCAGAATGTGTGAACCTTCACAGATCAGACCAGCTATGTTAAAACTTTCCATCTCCCACCCACCCACGGGGCCCCCAAAATGGCATGCATAGGCACCAGGGCCAGGGAGCCCTCAAACACTCCTCCCATGCCTACCAAGACCCCCCCTGCCCCTCCCAGTTTTCAGCTGAGTACCCTCTGGTATGATGCAAAGGATTTTGGGTAACCCCCACTGCAGGTGAGTGCTCCCGACTCATTCTTCCTGTCTCTATGGACTTTTCACTCCCACCTACTGTAGTTACGTGTGAAGGAGGATCAAAGTGTAGGTAGCCACTCGCAATTTCTAGTCTGCCTTGACTCCAGGCCAGAGCAAAACGATATTGTGCAATCTCCATGCATGTTTACTCAGATGCAAGTGACACAGTATTACCCAGGAAGCTGCCTTATCAGAACATTGGTTCATTTAGCTCTACATTGTCTGCATCGATTGGCATCAACATCTCCCCGCTGGTTTTCTTTTCTTTCTTTTTTTTAGAGTTTTATTTATTTATTAGTTTTCTATTACAGTATATTACAATACATTACCACACATTACATTTACCAGGTACAAATCTGTCAATTCCACCACCATTTTTCCTCTCCCCCTTCTCTTTCTATATCATCCATCACTCTTATTTGTTTTTTTCTCTGTCCTCTAACTTCCTTCCACCCCCACTCAATTTCCTTCCAATAAATATATTACATCATTCTTTGCAGTCTTTCTATAGTCTTCTCCAGTTTTTATTTTTATTTTTTTAAAAAAACAAAACCCTAACCCGCGCGGTCACAATTTAAGGTTGGCGGTGGAAACAGAAGGGTTTTTTTATCATAGGCCAAGAAATCAGCCCTTGAGGCTTTAACCTGCGGATTTTTTTTTTTTTTTTTGAAAAAAATCCCTAACCCGCGCGGTCACAATTTCACTAAAAATCTGACGTTATCCAATTAACTCAAAAAAGGTGCCAAACTGCTTCAAATTCTCCCCTGAAAGGTTTGGCGGTGGAAACAGAAGGGTTTTTATTATAGGCCAAGAAATCAGCCCACGACGCTTTAAACTGCGGAAAAACAATTTTTTTAAAAAAATCCCTCACCCGCGCTGTCACAATTTCACTAAAAATCTGACGTCATCCAATTCGCTCAAAAATGGTGCAAAACTGTTGCAAATTCTCCCCTGAAAGGTTTGGTGGTGGAAACAGAAGGGTTTTTTTTTTTTATCATAGGCCAAGAAATCAGCCCTCAACACCTAACCTGCTATAAACATTTTTTTGAAAAAATCCCTAACCTGCGCGGTCACAGTTTCACTAAAAATCTGACGATATCCAATTCACTAAAAAATGGTGCCAAACTGTTGCAAATTCTCCCCTGAACGGTTTGGCAGTAGAAACAGAAGGGTTTTTATTATAGGCCAAGAAATCAGCCCTCGACGCTTTAACCTGCGGAAAAACATTTTTTTGAAGAAAAAAAACCCTAACCCGCGCAGTCACAATTTCACTAAAACTCTGACGTTACCCCATTCACTCAAAAATGGTGCCAAACAATTGCAAATTCTCCCCTGAAATGTTTGGCGGTGGAAACAGAAGGGTTTTTATTATAGGCCAAGAAATCAACCCTCGACGCTTTAACCTGCGGAAAAACTTTTTAAAAAAAATCCCTAACCCGCGTGGTCACAATTTCACTAAAACTCTGACGTTACCTCATTCACTCAAACATGGTGCCAAACTGTTGCAAATTCTCCCCTGAAAGCTTTGGTGGTGGAAACAGAAGGGTTATTATCATAGGGCACAAAATCAGCCCTCGATGCCTTAAGCTGCGGGTTTTTTTTCCCCCTTACCAAATTCTCTTCCATCGTATATTTCACATTTTAGTCTAGGGATATTAGCATATCTTTTTCCGAGCAGGGCTTCACCATATATTCCTCATAACATTTCCATTTTTTAAAAGTTTTTGATTTGACTGATTTCTTATTATTAAAGCCATTAATTTTACCAAGATTACGTGTTCATTTAGTTTACAAATCCATTCTTCCTTTGTAGGTTTATTCTGTGATTTCCATTTTGTGGCTATCACTACTCTAGCAGCTGTGGTTGCATATAGGAAGACCCCCCCCCCCGCCCCGGCAGTATTTCTGCATCTAATATTCCAAGGAGATATGCCTCTGGCTTCTTTGTTAAAAATATTTCCAACATCTTCTTCTTTTCTTCATGTACTATTGCCCAAAATTTCTCAATCTCCTCACACTTCCACCACATGTGTATTGTAGTTCCTATTTCTCCACCACATCTCCAGCAAAGATTGGGTTTCAGTTTGTAAATCTTTGCCAGCTTTCCTGATGTTAGATACCACCTATGGAACATTTTTACAAAATTTTCTTTAATTGTATATGAGGCGGTGAATCTTATTATCTTCCTTCCAGAATTTTTCCCACTGCTCTAAGTATATAGTTTCCCCAAGATCTTGTGACCATTTAATCATCGTTTCCCTTACTTCTTCCTATCCCCCCCACTGGTTTTAACGTATCTGTGTGAGGGTTTTGTTGTGATGCTTGTTTGGTTGTGAGCTGCTTTAGGTTGCCTTGGGGCAAGATAAAGCAACTATCAAATTTGACAAATAATAATAATCCGCTGTGCCCTTCTCCAAAATCTGGGAGTGCGCATAGGACTGCTGCTTTAACATGATTAGAGCCAAGGGTCAACAGTTCCTATATGGCCAAGGGTGAGCTGCTGCTCTGTGATAATCTACTCCAGCGTTAAGGATATCTGGGTCTGAGGACCAAAGATGAGCTGAGACATTAACAAAATTAATAAATGTGGTGGCATCCTTTATATCAATAGTCCCTGGGATATATCATCCATTTCTTGCAAGGTTACTATTGTTTCTTAGCCAAAGGTGCATATGGCAAATATTTGTGACAGGCTGGAGAGTTTGAGACGTAGCATCTTAAATCTGCGGCCTGCCCTAGCCTGGGTCAGTTAATGAACTTGCTTTCAATAAAAAGAGCTATAGCAAGTGTTTCACTAGGTTTGACTGTCCCATTTGATCACTGTAACTGCTAATCTCTTATGTAAGCTATCTACGTACTACGGCAAGGCAGAAGTTCATCACAGATGTTGCGGCTTGGAAAGAAATGCACGGCTCTTGATTTTAGAAGCTGCATAGTATGAAGCAGTGCTCCTCGCTCAGACATCTGGAAGCTTATCTGTTACATTTTGCTGTGCACCTGTCCATCAGCTGCTCCTCCCATCCTTTCTGGCAGTTTATGCGAAAGAGGGTAAATGCTTCCATTAATTTATATAAACAGTATGGAAGGCTAGTGCCTTTGTACCTGATTGTGAGGTTCTAACTGGCATTGTTTCTATTATGGTTGCTTTGGGGGTAGCAAGGTACTGCTCATTTTCTCAGGCACTGTTTCAACGTGTGTGTGTGTGTGTGTGTGTGTGTGTGTGTGTGTGTGTGTTTAAGAAAGACCGCAGTTGCAGGTGGGAACACTAGAGGTTTCTGCAATATTGACCAAGCAGGCAGTCAAGCCCTTCTGCATTGTTTTCTTCAGGGGCAGCAGGATCTGCTGGTACCGGTAGATCTCTGGCTGATTGTAATAGATCAGCAAGGTTGGTTGTTGGTTTTTTTTTAACTGTCAGTTGTTTTAGCAGTGGGAACAACAACAAAAATGCCTCTCCTCACTTAAATTAGGCTGCTGAAACTAATAAAGATTAGGGTGACCCAGAGTGGACTCTTGTGTAAAAGGACTGATACTGAGAACACAACCCAGCACTCAGAAGCACCTTGCTCTTTAACTCTGGCAATTATGCATAGCTGTCAGCCTTCCTTTTTTTTGCTGGAAATTCCCTTATTCCAGCGCCGTTTCCCGCTGCTATGCTGGATTGTTAGATATACAGTACCATAGACTGCCCCCGGGACAGGTGAGGCTGCTGCTGATCCCTTATTTTCATATCCGAAAGTTGACAGCTATGCCATTATGACTTTTGAAACCTGGCTCTTGGGAGTTCTAATTGGTGTGTGTTGGGGCGATGGCCCCGGGTGCATTTTTCTGGGCAGCGCTGGCAGGGCAATGTGAGGACGACTCAACAGACATGCGCCCTTCAACTCTGCCACCCTCTGCACGCGCGTACATACCCCGATGGATGTGAAAGCACACTCTGCTGTTGGGTTCTAGTAAAAAACAGAAGAAAGAAGATTTGGCAAGCCAGAAATCTGTTCACACCTAGTTTATTACACCTTGAAGGGGAAAGAAGCCAGAGATGGGTGCAGAGAAAGTCAATGGGGAATAATTAAGGATGTGGAGTCCTGGGGGAAATGGAAAAATGAGGGGCCCCAAGGGCCCCAAAATTGTGATAATGTGTGTGACTGTTAAAAGAAACTTATAGTAGCCTATCGCTTTAAGAAAATGCTAAGAAAATGCTGGGAAAGCATTTCTTTCTCCCCCCTCCTTTTAAAGAACTTTATTTAAGCTTCCATATTTGCAAAAAACATAATATTAACAATAACAATGACGATAACAATAATACCCATAATGGTAACAAAAGAAAAAAAGTTATAAATTCAATTAGAATATTTCCCGGAAATACAATATTACCCTATATATAGATTAATATTGATATAGAAATGCTTTCTAGATACAATTTAATTTATATTTCACCTATTCCCATTTATCTTTCCCCCCAGAATTCTGCAATTTATTATCAAGACCTGAAAGAAGAAATAAAGAATACAAAAGAAAAAGAAATAAAGTAAAAAAGAAAAGAAACAGACCACAAACAAACAAACAAACAAACAAACAGACAAAACAAAAGACATGGCTTTAAATAAACATAATTGACTATATATTCTTTGCGTCCTTATTTTATCCTTATATAGCACACGGATCAACTTTATATGTTATATTCATTATTTCCCTCCATTTTAGAAGATGTTGTTTTCCTTATTTTTCAATATTCACTCTATTTCTACCAGGAGATGTTTAGTATTATAATATTGATCTAGATGTTCCTTAAAGATTTCCCATTCTCTTTGAACCCTTTGATTGGAGTAGCCTCTAAGTCTCCCTGTCATTACTGCCATTTGCATTTCACTTTAAAACGCTTATGGCAAGCAGGGTCACAGCACATACAATACAAAGCACAAAAGCTTTTTGCTACAAAATGTATCCATGTGGAGGCTATGCTTATGCACAGTAGATGTTGAACTATGGCACCAAATCAACCGATCTGAATAATATGCTTATGCTAGAAGTGAAGGCACACAAAATGAAATGTAACTAAATAAGTTCTGGCTAACAACGGTGGTCCCATCTGGTCCCATCACCTCCTAGCAAATAGAAGGGGAAGAAATGGAGGCAGTGAGAGATTATAGTTTCTTGGGTTCCATGATCACTGCAGAAATATCAGCAACCTCAGATATGCTGATGACACAACCTTGATGGCAGAAAGTGAGGAGGAATTAAAGAACCTTTTAATGAGGGTGAAAGAGGAGAGCGCAAAATATGGTCTGAAGCTCAACATCAAAAAATCTAAGATCATGGCCACTGGTCCCATCACCTCCTGGCAAATACCGTAGAAGGGGAAGAAATGGAGGCAGTGAGAGATTTTACTTTCTTGGGTTCCATGATCACTGCAGATGGTGACAGCAGTCACGGAATTAAAAGATGCCTGCTTCTTGGGAGAAAAGCAATGACAAACCTAGACAGCATCTTAAAAAGCAGAGACATTGCCTTGCCGACAAAGGTCTGTATAGTTAAAGCTATGGTTTTCCCAGTAGTGATGTATGGAAGTGAGAGCTGGACCATAAAGAAGGCTGATCACCGAAGAATTGATGCTTTTGAATTATGGTGCTGGAGGAGACTCTTGAGAGTCCCATGGACTGCTAGAAGATCAAACCTATCCATTCTGAAGGAAATCAGCCCTGAGTGCTCACTGGAAGGACAGATCCTGAAGCTGAGGCTCCAATATTTTAGCCACCTCATGAGAAGAGAAGACTCCCTGGAAAAGACCCTGATGTTGGGAAAGATTGAGGGCACAAGGAGAAGGGAACGACAGAGGACGAGATGGTTGGACAGTGTTCTCAAAGCTACGAACATGAGTTTGACCAAACTGCGGGAGGCAGTGGAAGACAGGAGTGCCTGGCGTGCTCTGGTCCATAGGGTCATGAAGAGTTGGACATGATTAAACAACTAAACAACAACAACAAACAACACTGAATGAGGTTTTGAGAATGCATATGATTGGAGGAAATGTTGTGATGCTTTGTGTAAGAAAGCCATAAATAACACACCCAAGGGCATTTTGGGGTGTGTTTCAGCCTTTGTGGAGATATCCCACTGTAACTTTTCTGCAGAAAATAAACTTTTTGGATTCTTTCTTCAAACCGACTCATGAGTAATTAATTGTAAAAGTGAGATAGAAGATTTGCCTTGCAACCCCCCCCCCCCATTCTCTCTTCCAAGGGTCTTCACATCTTTAGGAATAATACCTGCAAAGATCCAAAACGTTGAGAAGCGTGTGCGAGTCAACTCCGATAGGCCTCCTGACCAGCTTAGTACTGAAACACGTTGTAGCATAATGTCTACACTCGAGTTAAAAACTTTTTTAAAAAAGAAAGGAATCTGGGTGTGCTCAGGAGTCTGCGAGTCTGTGGGACATTCCAAATCTCTTAAACATGGTCAACAGATAAAAGATAAACGAGAAGCACTATACCAGACCAGAGAATGAATGCAATCTGGAAAGAGCCAGGCATTGAGAAAAAGAGCAGAAATAAAATTTCATGGACTGCAACTTCCATCCAGTCAGTGCATATGGAGGTTACCAGGATGTTGTATATATTACAGGTGTGTATTACAGTAGTGATGTATGGAAGTGAGAGCTGGACCATAAAGAAGGCTGATCGCCGAAGAATTGATGCTTTTGAATTATGGTGCTGGAGGAGACTCTTGAGTGTCCCATGGACTGCAAGAAGATCAAACCTATCCATTCTGAAGGAAATCAGCCCTGAGTGCTCACTGGAAGGACAGATCCTGAAGCTGAGGCTCCAATATTTTAGCCACCTCATGAGAAGAGAAGAATCCTTGGAAAAGACCCTGATGTTGGGAAAGATTGAGGGCACTAGGAGAAGGGGACGACAGAGAATGAGATGGTTGGACAGTGTTCTCGAAGCTACGAACATGAGTTTGACCAAACTGTGGGAGGCAGTGGAAGACAGGAGTGCCTGGCGTGCTCTGGTCCATGGGGTCATGAAGAGTCGGACACGACTAAACGACTAAACAACAACAACAACATTAAAGCTGCAAAACTGTAGAAGACAGAGCCCTGTGCTTGAGTCAAAGGTCATCAGCTGCATAAATATGGTTTTGAGTACCCCCTTGAGATTTACTGAGAGCTGAAGGGTGGCTAAACACTTCAACACTGGAAGGCAAAGTCTCTTCCCACCTCCTTCCCCAATTGTACAGTGGGCAGAGGACTTGACTCAACTGGCAGCACACGAGGAGTTGACCTTCTATACAGGGGTCCACCCAGAGGTTGGCCAGGTTGACCCCCACCAAGGGTGCAGGCTCAGTGGGGCAGAAAAATTGTGCTTCTCCACTTGGGCTTGGAGTGGCTAGGAGCCTGTATGCTCCCAAGGCTGCTCCAGGCGACTGGGTGGTGCATGCAGGTTCCTGGAGAGGGAAGTAAGACAGAGGGAGCAGGTGAGAGTTGCAGGAGGAGGAAAAAGGAAGGGAAGGAGGCAGAAGGGAAAGCAGCGAGCTGAGGAAGGCAGGCAGGCAGACGGACGGACCAATGGAGGAGGAGAGCAGACCCCAATGACCGGGAAGGAAGTCACTGGCGGAGCACGAAAGGCGACAAAAGCAAACTTTTAGAGTTTCTGATCCATGGTTTCTCCCAGCTCTGGAGGCACTGATACAGCACCTTGCCAAGGGTGCAAGGGAGCCTACCGTAGGTACATCTCTGCTTCCATAAACACAAAAAAGATGGGCAACTGTCTGAAATCTGGTCTCTTTATACAGATCTATTTGCTTGAATGTCTCAAATACAAATACTTTTCGATAGTCAGCTCGCACATTCAGCTACCAGCCATCGAGTGGCGCACAATCACATACACACCAGCTCTTTTTGCAAACAATATCCTAATATCAGTGATGGCAGAGTGGAAAGCAGGAAAAAGAAACAGAGACTGCGCAGATCCCCTCTTGCTCAATGATCTCCCTTTATTTTATCCCCTGTGGAGTTTACATGAAGCAGTACTATGTACGTGACAGTGCAGATAAGAACGACCAATATATTTTCTTCATCAGCAACATAAAAGGTAGAGGCCACAGAAGCTGTTGTTCGAGGAGCAGTACAAGTTAGCAGCCAACTCAGTGCAAAGGATAAGTGCTTCCGGGAATATTACAGTACGTACTAAGGCAAGGATTACTCACTTTAAGACAGATGTAAAGCTATTCTTCAGCTAGCACCTTTGGCAACAACCCTGGATGTTTTCGTACAGGTAGCAAAAGCTTTCCTGCACTTCCTTTTTAAAAACATGTTAGATAATGTCAAAACACACTGGAAATCCAGTCGATATAAATGTTAACCTGAGAGGATGAGAGAAACATGAGACTGTAGCTTTCTGGTAAAGTTCAGTCCTCAGTTGACAAGTTAAAAAGATGTTAAAAGTAGGGAAAGGCCTCTGTTGAAGACCTTGCATGCCTGCTGTCGGCCTGAGCATGCAGCCTTAGGTTATGGTCTGCTGTGGTGTAAAGCAGGGTTGGCGGACCTGGGATTCAGAGGCTGAAATCCGCTCTCTGGGTCTCTATCTGACCCTCAGGAATCTCCGCAGGCCTCAGCATCCCTGTTTTGTACCCTCTAGTGTTTTCGCCTGGCTAAAATGTGTCCCTGAACTCCAATAATGCTTCTTGCTTGCCTGGATAGAGAAGGATGAGCAAGCGTGTGCTGAAGCAATCTCTTCTTTGCAAAGTTTAAATTAACACTAGTTGCTCCACCTATTTTTTTCACTGGCATGCGGCCCCTAGAGAGTTGCCTCGCAAGACAATGTGGCCCTCTAGCAGGAAGAGTTTTCCCAACCCCTTGTATAAAGAATTCCTTGAGGCTAGGAGCTCTAGCACTGGCCTAAAATGGCCTCAATCAAAAGCAACCTTGCTCTAATTCAGCTTTTATATAATATATTATTATTATTATCATCATCATCATTATTATAATAATAAATTTGTATACAGTGGAACCTCAGTTTACGCCTACCTCAATTTATGAACGCCGCGGACCCAGAAGTGTTTACATCCAGGTTCCGCGGCATCGCGCAACGTCAGATGCACAGACACGATATGTGCAGAAGCGCTCTATCGGCGCTTAGCGCACGTGCAGAAGCGTGCCTCCATTTACAAACGCCTCCGTGGAATGGATCGTGTTCGTAAACAGAGGTTCCACTGTACTGCCCTTTATCTGTAGATCTTAGCGGAGTTCACAACATAAAATTACAATATAAAACACAAATAAGACAAAAACAGGAATAAAAGCAAACCAATAATCACCCCTCCCACATTTAAAAAGTCAGCCCAAAGCCTGGTTGAAGAGGATTTTTTTTTGCCTGGACCCTAAAGAGGTATAATGAAGGTGGCAGGCGAACTTCCCTGGGGAGAGCATTCCACAGGTGGGGAGCCACTGCAGAAAAGGCCCGTTCTCATGTTGCCACCCTCCAGACCTCTTGCGGAGGAGGCACATGAAGAAGGGCCTCAGATGATGATATCAGGGTCCAAGTAGGTTCATGTGGAGAGATGTGGTCCTTGAAACTTGGTTTCAACTAGCAACCTGCCAATTTGGAACTGCATATGACCAGCTTCCCAGGCAGGATTGCCTGGGAAATGCACCAGATAAAAGCTATTTGTGAACCCTGGATCTTTCAAAAGGCCTAGGTCCCCATGAAACACTGGCAATTGGCATGGAATCCCATTTGGCGTCAAAAGGAAACACATAAACAATAAATACATAAAGTCAGTGCATTCAAAATGGGGCAGGGGAAGAGCAAATGCATGCACCATGTATTTGAAAGGAATAAGTAAATGAGGGACATAACCAGGGCTTTTTTCCCCAACCAAAAGTCACCGAAACTCAGTTTCGGCACCTCTCAGGTGGGCACCATTGCCATTCTAAGAGAATGTGAGAGGTGTTCAAACATTTAAAACACATTCTCCCCAAAGAATCCTAGGAATTGTAGTTTGTCAAGGGCCCCATAAAATTTAGCTCTGTGAGAGGTAAACTACAATTTCCAGGATTCTTTTTTTGGGGTGTGTGTGTTTTCCTTTAAATGTATGCTTTGGACTGGACAGCCCTCATAATGACGACACTTTCAAGCAGACGACTGCCCTCTGACTACCCTTCAAAAATCGCTGTAAAGCTGGACGCACAAACAGTCCCAGTAGGGGAATGAATAGCAGATTGACCTGCCCCATCTATCAAAACAGTTAGAATCCTGAGACCAGCAAGATAATTTTTTGCAAAATGTCAAGAGAATGCCCTTTCCTGGAATGCTTAATCTACCTTTTAAAGGTAAAGGTAAAGGGGACCCCTGACCATTAGGTCCAGTCGTGACCGACTCTGGGGTTGCGCGCTCATCTCGCATTATTGGCCGAGGGAGCCGGCGTACAGCTTCCAGGTCATGTGGCCAGCATGACAAAGCCGCTTCTGGCAAACCAGAGCAGCACATGGAAACGCCGTTTACCTTCCCGCTGTAGCAGTTCCTATTTACCTACTTGCATTTTGACGTGCTTTCGAACTGCTAGGTTGGCAGGAGCTGGGACCAAGCAACGGGAGCTCACCCCGTCACAGGGATTCGAACCGCCGACCTTCTGATCAGCAAGCCCTAGGCTCAGTGGTTTAACCCACAGCGCCACCTGGGTCCCATACCTTTTACTAGCCTGCAAAGAAATAGTCTGTACACATTCAAGTTTCACTGTTTGCTTCAACACAAGGAATTCCACTTCTTGGCATATTTCCCCCCCGGTGTGGCACTCCTACAAAGATTTATTGTAAATTGACTTTTATTGGTGAGCACCTAATGTAGAGCCACACTAAGTACATGCATTTGGGGGCCGGGGTGAAGATGTGAAATATCAAAAAACTCATGGACAGGGTGCTAAGCAAACATGAGAATATCCCCTCTAAGTGGGCTGATCAGGAATCCTGTCCAGCAAGTAATTATTGGTAGTTCCTGTGTGCGTGCATGTATGTACCACATCGGCGATTCCTTCCAAACCAGAAAAGCAGAAGGAAAAGAATTTCACATAGAGTTTAGTGTGTGAAATGTACGGTATATGGAAATCAACTCCAGATCCACTGATTAGCACATCCAGCCAGGGACATTTTTCTGAGTGTGTGTATGTATGCACAGGTACATTAGTGGTCCTCATGGGGAGACCAGAAGATAGTTAAGTGCTGGTGCTTCACTAGCCTGTTGTCTCAGGTATTTAATTTGTATCCGTGAGTACAGAAACCACATAGGCCCAGAATGATGGATTGTGGGTTGGGGAGTGGGGAAAGACCTCTAAATTGAGATCTACAATACCTGATGTTATCCAAAAAGGGAAGCAGACAGTAGAGATTTTATGGTGCGGTGACTTCTTGGAAATATTGTACACTACACACTACGTCAAGAAAAGTCCTTAGTGAGAAACAAGGCTTCTTTTTTCCCCAGTTCACTTGAAGACAATTCAGTGCATCTTTGCTCATTGCTCATGGATAGCTAGTGTTAACACTTTTTTGTTTCTAAAGTAGTGAAAATTTATGTTTGAAGGCCAGCTGTGAGGAGGAAACTGGAGTTACATATCTTCTTCATCCTCACTCACAGCTCCATTTGAGTTGCTGGCAGCATGTTCTGCCTGTTCCTTCATGTACTCGACTTTTATCTGCTCCAGTTCTCTCATCTCAGACTCCAGTTTTAACCTGTACACTCGGCGCCGATTTTGTAAAACTTTCATGGGAAACGGGTTCATGTCACTGAAGGCGATGTTCATCAGCTTCCTGGAAGAGAGCAAGCATATGAGCCAGAATTTTTAAAGGGTAGCTTGGACTAAGTAGACATTGGAGAGAGACTTGTGGGAATTCTGCATGCTCTTTTGGCTTCCCTCGCAAAAATGTGGCAGGATTTCTGAAAGAGGTTTGTCTTCCAGAGACAGAAAGTGTCACCCAGGGACCAAAGCTCTGGGTCTTTTCTAAGAACACCCTTAGATGCAGCTCTGTGTCAGACCAGTTTACTGGTTCCCTGCACTAATGTTCTAAAACAGTATTTCAAAATTTACTACTGGCATTTCCCACAATTCTTTTTCTGCTAAGGAAGGAACCTCTCTTCATTACAGAGGATTCTGGGGGATGTTTTAGGGTGAGCACAAGGCCAAGTCTACTGGACTATCACCAGGGCTGCCCCAAGTAATTTTGCCGCCTGAAGTCATGGACAAAATGTTGCTCCTTTTATGTACTGGATTTGCAGTGGATTCTTAAACACTGGCAATGGGACAGCAACCTCCACTGCACCTAAGGCTCATTTAGGGGAACAAGGCAGGCCATGGGGTTCACACAGCTCTGTTTTCTAGTACTTCACAGCTGCATTGACCCCCCCAGAAACCTCAGCTTGAGGTATCAGCCTTACTATGCCTAATGGTAAGGCCGGCCTAGTCTGCCACCCTCTGTGAAATGAGAATGCAATCTAGAACACACCCAATACTAAACAGAGGCTAAGCATTACAGAGGGAAAGTGAATTGTAGCAGGACATCTGTCCTTCAGGAAAACTGGTCAACCATTAATGATCTGCTTCCGAATAACCCCGGGATTTTCTGGAATAAGGGATTATTATATACAATAACATGGACCTATGTTTTAGATGTGCATGATATATTTGCCGGTGATCAATGAAACTATCAAATACATAGGCGCACATGTTCAAGGAGAGGCAGGATTCACCTCAAAGCCCAAGGGTATATATAAGGGGGTATGCTTTTAAAGGAGTTTTTGTTCCGTTTCAGTGTTGCCTCAGGCATTATTTACACACACCGCATCATGTGGAAGCCACTTCCCTGTAGTGCTGCCCCACACAACGGGAGTGTGAACATTTCCCCATCTGATCAGCACCTCATACCCAGTGTTGCACATCAGTATGAGGGAAATGGCACCAGCATGTTCTCTGTGTGTGAGAGAAAAAGGTTTCACTTTAGCCCTAATCTATCTGTACTTGGCTTGGTTCCTAGCTTCTGATTTGCCTCAGATGAACATGGCGTCAATGCTATTGCTTATTCCTGATCTGTGCCTGCCTCAATCCCAGTTTTTGACTTTTCCCAGTTCTCTGAATGACAAACTGTCACCTGACAACCACAATCCCCACACGAAACACTTCCTGACACCATCCTTACCTGCCATCACAGATGGTTTTGGTAAAAAAACGCATGTACTGGTAAATTTCCAGGCTGTCCTGGATCCTCAGTATCGCTTCTTCGTTGTATTTAAATATTGCCAGAGCGTAACGGAATATCACCTGGGACAAAGAAAAACGTGGCTGACGGGGGGATGCCATAGGAGGGAGGCAGTTAGAGCCACACAGATGATAGAGGTAACATCACTGAGGCAGGAAGGAACAGGTTCAATAGACACATCGGAAGCCTGGCCTAAATGCCTGGTTGCTCAAACATCTCTGCAGAGACTGATCTATGAAGTGAGAATGTAGGAGGGATAGGAGGCAGGGATACTCTTACCTTAGTACCTTCGTAGAGAAAGGCATCCCATACCCTGAAGAGGATATCGCTAACAAGACTGTCTACAAATACAACCAAGAACCAATTGAAGGTCACCAGGCCCAAGTCGATTCGGTGCTGCTCCAGATGAGCCGTCAGCCTGGGAAGCTTCTCTGACAAGAAATCTTTAAAGACTCTTTGATCCACCTGGATTCAGCAAAACATCAATAAGAACCAATAACCGTACTTGAAAGGATGCTTTATCAGCACGTTCTCAGAGTCCTCCAAAATCACAGGGGTTAATTGTACTCGTAAACACCTGACCGATCTAACAAAATCAAACTTTCGACTTACGGCACAATACAGTCTACAACACGCACAAGCTATGGTTATACTTTCTGCAGTGGAGGCAGAACCAAAATCTGCTTCCACTGTGGTTACAAAATGATTTCTTGTGTGTAAAATATTTTTCGTTGACTCTCCTATAGATCCTGTGATACCAAAAAAGGGATTTTTTGCCCCCCCCCAAAAAAAACACCTTAAAAAACCAGGTAATCCTATAATCCCATGGTACTGGTGATCGCATTGGTATGAACTACAATTGAATGGTTTGTGTGTAACTTTATGCCAAACTAGTTTGGTCTTTGGATTATGTCCAAATTAGGCCACAGTGAAGGAGGAATTAATTAGTTTTAAGGACAATTTGATTTTTGACATCATGCAAACCAGTGGATTAGGTGTGAAGTTCCATTATTTTGTCAAATAATCAACTGGCTAGATTTAACATGAATCACAAAACAATGTAAGCCAGGCCTGAGCCAACACCTATGTAAAGTGCGTTGGGATTTTTCCTCTAGAAGCACCACTTCCATCATAAAGATATGCAATTCTTTAAAAACAACTCATTTTTCCTATTGTATGGCTTAGTGGGGAGTCCCAGACTTACTTGAGAGCCAATTAGTGTGTTGCTGTAGTAATCTGGAGGCATTAGGTTTTCAGTGATATGAACTAGGCACCAGAAAGCGTTTTCTTCTTCCTCTAGAACCAGTAGTGCAATGGCTGCCAATCTGGGATGAATAAAGAGACACCACTGTTAAAGAAAGCAGGCAAGAATGGGAGGCAGATCTTATAGCTATGGCCCTTCAAGCTGGAAAATTCCCACAAGAGGAAAATGGCGAAGAAGCAAGAAGTTTCTTCTGAAACTTAACACTGCATGTGGTAAATAGGCACCCCACTTGTTAATGTAACTATAAAACAGGTGCCATAGTAGCTACCAGTTCTTTCTATGGTGCCCTGGCGGTTCTTTCTATGGTGTCTTGCAAAAGGTCTCAGTAAATATTCCTTCAAAAAGCTACAGCACACAAGAAACTATCTGATCTTCCTGGTCAGTTTCTGTTTGGACTGGCTTTTCCTGCACTGAACACTTTAACATTCTTAAACATGTTGCATGCACATATTTCACTGGTTGCCAGGACTGGAACATAGCTGCCAAGTCTTCCGTTTTTCGCGGGAAACCCCCGTAATTTAAACAGTTTCCCGCTGGCAGCCCGGATTGAAAAAAAACCCCGTAAATCTCCCGGATTTCCTACCTGCCAGGGAGGCTCCATTTTGGGTCCTGGCGCCACCCAATTTCCGGTGCCCGGACATGGGTAGTGCGGCACCGGAAGTCACTTCTACACATGTCCGGACATACGTAGAAGCGACTTCCGGTGCTGCGCTACCCATGTCTGGGCACCGGAAATTGGGCGACTTCCGGTGCTGCGCCGCTGCTGATCCCGCATTTTTCGGCGGGAGACTTGGCAGCTATGGACTGGAAACACACCGGTTCTGAACAGAGAAGAGATACAAATTGCTTCTCTCGACAAATGAGTGCAGAGTAAGCTGATGTAGGTGCCTTTCCCCCATTGACTGTGCGTAGCTGGCGGGGCAGCGGCAGTGCCCACATAATTTGTGGCCCCGTCTCTCTTTCAGTTGCAGCGGCCATTTTGAGTTATGCCACATGCCCCAAGGCAGCCATTTTCTCACTGGCGACCATGATACTCTCTCAACATTCCCAATATGACCATGACCCCTGGGCCCCCAAAAAAGGTTGGCAACCCTTGAGTAAGAGCAGCTCATCTTTTCAGCAGCACAAGTGAAAATAGGCACAAGAAAACATTTGGCTGTTTGCATGGTTTCATGTACGCCTATATAGCTTTGTTAGAACACAGCAGTTCCAGTTGGAGTCATTGTCAAATACATCTCACGACTGTGATTTTTCACATTATACTTAGATTGTATAGGGAAGTTTTTAATGTTTGGTGTTTTAGCGTGTTTTTAATATTGTGTTGGGAGCTACCCAGAGTGGCTGGGGCAATCTGGTCAGATGGGGGGGGTGTTATTGGGTTGTTTTTATTTTGATACTATATGTTTTGTTTTTTTATGTTGATCTTGTTCTGTGGACTACCCTGAGACCTCTGGGTATAGGGCGGTATATAAATTCAATTAAATAATAATAATAATAATAATAATAATAATAATAATAATAATAATAATACAGTGGTATCTTGGTTCTCAAACTTAATCTGTTCCGGGAGTCCGTTCGACTCCCAAAACGGTTCGAAAACCAAGGCGCGGCTTCTGATTGGCTGCAGGAGCTTCCTGCACTCAATCGGAAGCCGCGTCGGACGTTCGGCTTCCAAAAAACGTTCGCAAACCGGAACACTCACTTTCGGGTTTGCGGCATTCGGGTGCCGATGTGTTCAGGAGCCATGCCGTTCGAGTACCAAGGTACCACTGTAAATTATTATTATTATGACTGATTGGGTTATATATTTGACCCTAATATTTGTTGCAAACATAGAGTTTAAAAAGGTTGGCAATGAGCTAGCACCCCTTACCTGTTCAGTCCCTGGCAATAGCCAATGGTGGGATTTTGCAGCGAGAACGCAAGCAAAATCCTTCGGAGTTTGGGAAGATACTGGGAGGCAGGTGAACTGAAGTGCCTATTGTTGGTGAGCGTGCGAGGCAGATCCAGTTCAATCTGGCGGGAAGCTGGGTGCTCAGCAACTTCACACTTCTTGAGCAAGCTTTGGTAATGGCCAGGAGAGCGAATGTGCTGTACCCGCCTGCTCACAATCCATCTCCACACTCGTTGGCGGTGGTCTATTGGGACGCCACAGCGCAGCAAGCTCTTTAGCTCTGAGGAGGGAGTTAGTTCCCCAAGATTATTCCACCGGTCAGAGAGAGTTCTCTCCATGGCATCCTGGTTCAGGAGATTACTGGATTTGATCTCCAGAGCCTGGATTTTTGCCAGAAGCTTCCAGTCTGCAGCTTCGTACTCAGGAATCGTCATAAACCCATAGTCATCATACTGGCTGAACGGTGAAAAGAGAAGAATATGGGGGAAACATCAGATTGATTAAAGAGAAGTTAGTAAACTCTGAAACAATTATTATCATTATTTTAAAAGTATACATCTTGCCAAAGATCTCGGTGTAGTTGCCTTTTTGACAATGGGGGGAAAAGTAAGATAATGTACAGTTTAAGAATAATATAAAATGCTATCACCGACTGTTTGAAGGAAAAACCAGCTCATGTTTTCTTTTGCCTTTCCCTACTACAGTAACAAACCAAAATCAAAAGGTAAAGGTTAAGGGACCCCTGATCATCAGGTCCAGTCGTGACCGACTCTGGGGTTGCACGCTCATCTCGCATTATTGGCCGAGGGAGCTGGCGTATAGCTTCCAGGTCATGTGGCCAGCATGACAAAGCCGCTTCTGGCAAACCAGAGCAGCACATGGAAACGCCGTTTACCTTCCCGCTGTAGCGGTTCCTATTTATCTACTTGCATTTTGACGTGCTTTTGAACGGCTAGGTTGGCAGGAGCTGGGACCAAGCTACGGGAGCTCACCCCGTCACAGGGATTCGAACCGCCGACCTTCTGATCAGCAAGCCCTAGGCTCAGTGGTTTAACCACAGCGCCACCTGGGTCAAAGGTAACCTAATAATGTAAGCGAGTCTACCCTCACCTCGCAGCCCCACAAGTGAAAATGTGCTTTTGTGGATTAAAAATAGGATGATCAAATAAAGCTTTAGCTGATAATCTGGCAATGACAGCTCACGGACAGTAAGAATATAAGGATTGTCAGATGAATCAGACCAATCTAGACCAACATCATATTCCAGAAGCAGTGAGCCTGGTGAAAACAAAGAGCGCTACATCTATTTTAAACACACACACACACACACACACACACACACACACACAGCCATTACTTGATTGGGCTCAGATGTACAGGGATCATGGCTTCCTCCTTCACACCCCATTGAAGTGCTTCCTGGATGAGGCCCTTCAACATTTCCACATGTTCACTGGCAAAGTCCGGTAGGCCTTGCAGCTTCCGCAGAATCATCAGATACTTGCTCTCAATCTGGCAGTTGTGGGCTTGCAGACGGGCACACTGGAATTAAAAAAAGCGTTGCAGTCAGAATATGACCATGGCTTCCTGTTGTCGTGTTATGCTCCCCGTCGCCTCAGAAGTAGCCACCAGCAACCTAAGGTGGGAGAGCTGAGGTTGGCTCCTAGAAAGCTGGAGCACAGGCAAACACAAAGATTCACACCTCACATTCAACACACATTTAAAGCACTTTGACTCCCCCTCTCACCCCCAAATTCTGGGAATTTTCAGAGTGGTTTAAGAGCCAATCCCTCCTCCCAGGGAACTCTGGGAATTGTAGCTCTGCGAAGGGAGAGGAATAGGGGTCTCCTAAAAATTATCAGCACTTTCAACAAACTACAGTTCCCAGGATTCTTTGGGGGAAAGCTATAGGTGTTTGAAATGGTATAATACTGCTTTAGATGTATAATGCAGATGGGGCCTAAAGCACAAATGCTGGATCATTATTTTTTTTAGACTGCTTTTTACCTTCATCAGTAGGGTTTTCTCTTTCTGTGCTACCGCGCTCCAGATTTTAGTCACCTGGTGGATTTCGCAGTTCAGAAATTGGTTCTGAATCTTGTACGCTTCTAAGTCATCCTGGCAAAAAGACAAGAGAAGATACGTAGAAATAACCTGTCGGCACAATTCTAATTTGTACACCCAATAATAAATTTGTTGGGTTTATGAAAGGACAAATGGTGTCCGACGGAAAGATGGGGGCAAGCTGTGTTGTTGCTGAACTCTTTCCATGGCTCCTCAAACAGGCCAAGGGCACTGGTGACAAAAAGCAACAGAAAGTCCTATTTTGTAGACAGATAGAAAACATTACATTCACAGAGAAAACCAGAACACTGTCTTCTAAGTGTAGTCATCTCCAACCTGGTGCGCTCCAGATGTTGTGGGCACCGTGATATTTTTTTTAAAGGAAACTGAATCCTCTGCTCAATATCATATTCCGGGCTGTTTCTTAAAGGAGCTGCTATGGTATTGTGGTGCACACAGACTTGCCTCTTGCACACACAAAAATAAAGCAGAGGGATAACATATCACCAAGGTGCAACTGTGGAAGGAGTGAGGTCATAATCGCCACCTCCTACTGTACCCAGGCCAAAGCATTTTGCCACCAGAGGTGGTGCCCGCTCCCAGGTACGGAAGCTGACGAGCCGAGCCATTAAATTTTCCTTCAACACCAGGTATGAGATAGTACCTGAATCAACAGGACAGATAAGGGCCCCCAGGACAGTTTGTGTAGCAACAGAGAAGGGCTAAGGGGCTAAGGAGGCATTTACCTGGGGGCATTTACTGTTGTGCCGCCCCCAACACATTTGCTCCCCAAGGCTCTGCCCAATGGTAGGGCCGGCCCTGCCATTGCACCATTTGCCTCAAAGTACCTTCAAATGTTCAATCTCTTCCTGCTGCTTGTACAAGGTCTCCATGGGAATGGGGTCTGCCTCCCGAACCGAGTCAGGCATGTCTCTGGCGAGTTGCTCCGTCAGCTTCAGGATGACTTGTTGCTTGGCCTGGTTTTTGTCCATCAGGAGCTGCACGTGGGCCTTCAGCTCCCCGATGTGCTCGTCCTTCAAAGCCAGGCCCTGCTCCAGCTCCTTCTTCTCCATCTCCAGCACTTCAACCTGTTTATTCAGCTCGGCAATCTGCCTCACTTTGTGCCGCACCAGCTCCAGTCTATCCTCCTCCTTTGCCGTGACCAGGTACCTGCAGGACTCTCGCTTCTCATGCTGGGCTGCTTCCAGGGCTTTGTGGAGAAGCTTAACCAGTTCCTGTAAAAGTAAACATTGGGGGGGGGGAAGAGAACCCTTCATTTTCTTGTGATTCAACACTCAGCAATTTATTGTTTGCATATGGAGTGAGGTACATAGATGTAAAACAGTAGTGGCTAACTGCAGACCATCCAAGTGTGCCTGTTTTCCAGGGACAGTCCCGGATTTACAGAAGCCCCTTCTGGTTTCTGACTTGATTCCAGAATGTCCCGCTTTTCCTTAGGACATCCCTATTTTCATCGGAGAAATGTTGAAGGGTATGGAGCCGATGAGATAAGTAACTATGCAACCTTTAGAAGACACCTGAAGACAGCCCTGTACAGGGAAGTTTTTTTTAAAAAAAAGTTTAATGCTTTATTATGTTTTTTTTTATATGTTGCAAGCTGCCCAGAGTGGCTGGGGCAAACCAGTCAGATAGGCGGGGTATAAATAATAAAATTATTATTATTATTATTATTATTATTATTATTATTATTATTATTATGGAATAGGACGTCCCTATTTTTGTCAGAAATGTTAGAGGGTATGTAACTGTGGCCTTCCAAGTGTTGTTGAAAAGAAAAGGAGGGGGGGAAGTAGTCATGGACATGAGGATGAATCGGGGGGGGGGGCTGCTGAATAGAAGACAGAAGTGGCCTCAAAAATAGCATTGGCAACCAAGAGTGCTGAGCACCTGCTTGGGGTGGGAAGAGAAGCTCTGTGGGTTTAGCATGAGAGGAGTGAGAAGGAGTTGGCGACTAAGGTTTGAAAGGGGCGTACTCCAAGTACTACAAAGATATCAGAAAGCCAACACAGGCAACAGAATAGTTTATTTTACTTGATAAACAAATTACTACTTGTCTTACAGCTAATGAGAAATCCCCTCTGAAAAACTATTGCTACCATAAGTAGTAAGTTGCTGCGATACAGGGCCGTCTTAAGTATATCCGGTGGCGTGGTGCAAAGATCCCTCCGGTGCCCTGCCCACCCGTTGCCGACCTTTTTACGGCGCTGCCGGCAGCTTTGCGGGGTTGGAGGAGGCGGGCAATGGCTGGAGAGCGGCTCCTCCGGTGGGGAAGAGGCAGAGGCTCCGGGCGCGGCGCTGCTTCAGCGTGGTGGGCAAGGGCGGTGAGCTGGTGCTGGGATGCGCCGCGCCGAGCCTTCACCTCTTCCCTGGCACCCGTGCCATGGTGGCCAAGGCAGGTGGAGGCTCTGGCGTGGCATGGCAGAGGAGGGCGAAGGCAGTGAGCTGATGCTGGGAGGCGCTATGTGCAGCCTCCGCCTCTTCCCTGGTGCCCTCCAGAACTTGGCACCCTGGCGCCCCACGCCACTTGCCTCTATGGGCAAGACGCTTCCGCTGGGACACCCGGGCTCACTTGGCCATGGCAAACACCAGGTGCCTATGGGCAAGTGGTCCTCTCTGCCTGCCCTACCTCACAGGGCTCCTGTAAGGATAAAATGGGGCCATCCCAAATAGATTAGAGAACATGCATATCTCAATGCCAGGATATACACTTTGCATGTGTAGATGCCAAAGACTCAGTTCCCAGCATCTCCATTTAAAGAGTCCTAGGAAGCAGGGCTGGGGAAAAGTCTCAGCCCAGGCTGAATCTACACATATATTTAAAAAGTTTAGAAATATATATGGAATTTGTCATCAGCTCACCATCGCCATCTAGTGTCACATTTGTATAATGCACTTAAAACACACTTTAAATGTTGTACTGTATTTGCAGCTGTATAGCTGAGCCCACAACATCCTAGAGAACCTCTGCACCAGTACTTGGCCCCATCTGCATTATACATTTAAAGCAGTATAAAATCACTTTAAGCAGTCATGTGTTTCCCCCAAAGAACCCTTTGAAGTATTGTTTGTTAAAAGTGCTGAGAATTGTGCCAGAGAGGTTTAACAACCCATCCCTCTGCCCAGGGAACTCTGGGAGTTGTAGCTCGCTGAGGAGAAAAGAGGTCTCCTCCTAACACCTCTCAGCACCCTTAACAAACTACTGTTGCCAAGAATTCTTTAGGAGAAGCTATGATTGTTAAAAGTGGTACGATACTGCTTTAAAGGAAGAGTGCAAACGGGACCTTAGACTAGAGGAACCAATGGTCTGATTCAGTATAAGGCAGCTTTATAAGTCACACTCTGAACAACCTGGAGGAAGCGCAGGATTCCAAAGTGATCAGACATACATTTCTGTATCTGGAAAGGAAGGAAGAATGATGCATTTCTATCATACGAGGATGAACTTAATTTTCCATTCCAACTATAATTAGTGAGGACAGTAAGCCACAATGACTCTTCAGCTACAGTTCTGGAGGAAATTCCCAAGATTCAGAAAGTTGATGCTGTGCTGATATTCTAGAAGCACAACTGAAGCGTTAACTACAGGCTAGTTAAATGTGCAGTGATCTTGCACAAAATGATAAAAATCATAATCTATGAATTAAGAAGTTGAATAATTTACCAGTTAAAATTAGATGTATAAGAAGGAGGAAGCTGAGTTTGGCAGAACTTATAAAAATAGGAGATGAAAAGAGATGTTAATAGCGAAGGGTGGGGGGGTAGGGGTATTTGTTGTATTTTGATGTTTTGTATATAATGATCAATAGTATATAAGGATGTATGAATGTTTATGTTTGAAAAAATTAATAAAAATTATATGGGGAAAAATTGAGATGTATAAGAAAAGTGTTTTCTTAGTTTTTTTTTTTTTTTTTAAAAAAGACATCCTCAGGTTGTTTGATTTGACAAGACTTAGATACCAAATATGGCCGCCACCGGTCTTTCATAAAACAAACAGATTTTTGTTTCTCCGAGAATTCAGCTTATTTCAGAAACCTTTTGACAGCCTCACCATGAAAGAAACCTAAGAGCACCATTAGAGAATCAGCTTGTATTTCGTAATAGTTTAGATGTTCTAACTTCAGTTTTCCTCCGAAATATCAGGAACAACGTTTTCCTTCAGCAGTTGCACAGGAAATGCAGTTTTCAGCGGGGAGTCTGTATCACAGTCTGATGCAATCACTCAGTCTGTGACCCACTGTCATAATAATAATCCTATATAATAATGTCCGTTGTCCCTGCGTCCAGTTGTCCCGTGTGTCCCTGAGGTACTGCGCATGTGCCCCAGGGATACAGGGATTGGACAGCAGAGACTGCCCGCGTGCACTCTCCCCCCCCTCTGCCTCCTCCAACCGCCGCTCCCGCCGGACACCGCCTCACTGCAGGGCACGTCAGGGAAGCGAGGGTGGAGGCCGGCGAAGGCCTCCTCGCAACCCTCCCTGGCCCGTGAGAGGAGCGGCGGTTGGAGGAGGCAGGGGGGGGAGAGTGCAGGCGTCCTTCCTGTCGGGGGCTGGGGGAGAGGAAGGAAGGAGAAAGCGCTCCTCCGTTCCTGTCCCCCTGCCGCCGACAGCAAGGACGGGTCCCAGGGTTCGGAGAAGCGCTGCACAAGCGCTTCTCCGAACCCTGGGATGTCTGCTTCCTGTCGGCGGCTGCGGGAGAGGAAAGGAGGAGGAGAAAGCAGCGCTTTCTCCTCCTCCGTTCCTGTCCCCCTGCCGCCGACAGCAAGGACAGGTCCCAGGGTTCAGAGAAGCGCTGTGCAAGCGCTTCTCCGAACTCTGGGATGTCTGCTTCCTGACGGCGGCTGCGGGAGAGGAACGGAGGAGGAGAAAGCAGTGCTTTCTCCTCCTCCGTTCCTGTCCCGCAGCCGCCGACAGCAAGGACAGGTCCCAGGGTTCGGAGAAGCGCTGCGCAAGCGCTTCTCCGAACCCCAGGATTCTAGCGCCCGTTATTAAACGGGCTGAAAACCACTAGTATAATAATAATTTATTATTTGTACCCCGCCCATCTGGCTGGGTTTCCCCAGCCACTCTAGGCGGATTTCCAATTTTTTAAAAAAATACATTAAAATGTCACAGATTAAAAACAGGGCTGCCTTCATATGTCTTCTAAATGTCAGGTAGTTGTTTTTCTCTTTGACATCTGATGGGAGGGTGTTCCACAGGGCGGGTGCCACTACCGAGAAGGCCCTCTGCCTGGTTCCCTGTAGCTTTGCTTCTCGCAGTGAGGGAACCGCCAGAAGGCCCTCAGCGCTGGACCTCAGTGTTAGGCTTGTGTAGGATGGTGCCTCTGTGAGTTACTAGAGGGAAATCGGTTCTTCAAGCCATACTGGCAGTATCCCTCTTAGCTGTAACTCTGAACAGCTCTCCAGTACCTGGGCACAACCAACAACACAAGTATTCCAACCATTTTCCAACCTTGGTTCCACAACCATCTCTCTACCACAACCTAGTACAGTAAAGAGGAAACACAGTATAGCTCTAGAATGACCCTCCTAATCTTCTTTTTGACTATTATGGACAGATACATAACCATACAAAAAAGAAGCCTTTTTTGGAAATGGAAAAGACATTTTGACAATATGCTGTATAACGATTAATAGTTGCGCACAGTTACTTTATTTTAAAATACAAAAGGCTGCAAAGAAAGGAGGGAAGTCAACAAAGAACCAAACTTGAACTGTATATATGTAGAAGAAAGCTGTATTGTATATTTTGCTGAGAATGTTGAATGTTAATTGCTGTAAAGGATTTTTTGGGGGGAGGGGTAAATAGAAAATTAATAAAAATCATGTCAAAAAATAAATAAATAGAATGACCCTCCTACCAGAACGCAGAAAAAAGGCAATTCAGAAGCAGGATTGGAAACACTGTATTTAGATGCTAGAAGAGAAGACAAGGGTGTGTTTCCTTTCATAAAGGTAAAGGTAAAGGGGCCCCTGACCAACAGGTCCAGTCGTGTCCGACTCTGGGGTTGCGGCGCTCATCTTGCTCTATAGGCCAAGGGAGCCAGCGCTTGTCCGCAGACAGCTTCCGGGTCATGTGGCCAGCATGACAAAGCTGCTTCTGGCGAACCAGAGCAGCGCATGGAAACGCCGTTTACCTTCCCGCCGGAGCGGTCCCTATTTATCTACTTGCACTTTGATGTGCTTTCGAACTGCTAGGTGGGCAGGAGCTGGGACCGAGCAACGGGAGCTCACCCCATTGCAGGGATTCGAACCACCGACCTTCTGATCAGCAAGCCCTAGACTCTGTGGTTTAACCCACAGCGCCACCTGGGTCCCGTGTTTCCTTTCATAATACCTTCTAATGCAGCGTTCACCAACATGGTGCCCTCCAGATGTTTCGGACTACAGCTCTCATCAGCCCCAGCCAGCACATGTTTGGCCCTGCTCTTCTCTTGCCAACAACAGTAATACATGAGGCAGGAACACACCTTTCTCATACAATATTGTGTCAAAATCAAAAGGCTTAATTAAGCACATTTCCCCATAGATCAAAATGGTATGGCGACTCCATCCATACCAAACACACCTGTCAAGGGCAGGTCCAGGATTACCTTCTGAGATTTGACATCCTCTTCAAGGACCAAAATTTGGTGCTGGAGAGAAGCTGTTCTCCCATCTCTTGTCCCTTCAGCAAAGCAAGGGAGACTCCTGCTTTCCTTTTTGTCTTTCCTAACCGAAGGTGGCTTTAACCTTGACTTTGTATCCTTCTGCGTCTCTGTTGCGCCTGAGGAAGGAAAGAACACAGGACACTTCCCTGCTTTCCAGTGGTGGCACAGAATGTTTCGATCTGCGGTTACCGGTTATCCTATGGGGATGGTATTGCCTGGCAACTTGTGTGTATTTGCAATCGCTAGATGAGGCGGGTGAATGAGTGAGAAACGGCGACATGGACAAAATTTGAGTAAAAGAGAAAGCAATGTTCGATATTAGACAAGGCTTGTTTTACTTCTAACGAGTACATAAGCAGCACTTCTCGCCAGCAGACTGGAGGTAGGAAGAAGGGCCTGATCCATGAATTCTAGGTCTAGAAAATCCAGTACAGTGGTACCTTGGTTCTCAAATTTAATCCATTCCGGAAGTCCGTTCCGAAAACCAAAGCGTTCCAAAACCAAGGCACCCTTTCCCATGGAAAGTAATGCAAAATTGATTAATCCATTCCAGACTTTTAAAAACAACCCCTAAAAGAGCAATTTAAGATGAATTTTACTATCTAACAAGATCATTGATCCATAAAATGAAAGCAATAATCAATGTACTGTACTATAAAACAAATAAGACAGTATTGTAGATGAGAAAAATTAAAATTATTATTATTTTCTTACCTGGGCTGATGATAGTCATTGTTTGGATAGGGGGCTTTTATCCATTTCTGCAGTCACACAACCAATCAGTAGCTGAACTGGGTTCCACACAGTCACAAAAACAAATTAACCAAAAAAGTCTCAAAAACAAAAATGCAAAATAGCAAAAACTAAAGCACCAAACTTAATCTGTTCCGGAAGTCTGTTTGATTTCCGAAATGTTCGAAAACCAAGGCGCAGCTTCTGATTGGTGCAGGTGCCCCAGAAACAATAGCCGACAACCCGCATGGGATGTTTGGCTTCTGAAAAACATTTGAAAAGTGGAACACTTACTTCCGGGTTTTCGGCGTTTGGGAACCAAGGTGTTTGAGTACCAAGATACCACTGTACTGCATACTGGGCCCAGAATTCACACAGCAAGGCATTATAGAAATCTGAGTCAGAGGTTTTCTTTCCACGTGAAAGTTAGACATTTGCATCTATGGATGTATGTGCAAACGTTTTTGCAAGTTTGTGCTATCATGGGTCTATGCCCAGGTTACCTAGAAATGCTTAATTAAACCCTGATATTTACTCAAAATAAATCCCAGAGGCTTCAACGAAGGCTTTTGTGTTCATTTCTCCCAGTTTCTTCCTCACAGCTGTGCAGAAAAACCAGTGCCGGATTAACGTATAAGCTAAACAAGCTATAGCTTATGGCCCCACTCTCTTGGGGGGGGGGCCCCAAAAAAACTTTAAAGGGAAAAAAACCTGGATGTACATTTCCAAAATATAAGATAAAAAACCAATAAAATAAAACCTATATACAGCAACCGTGTTTTGTGTTGTGTAGGCTCCTATGATGCAAGTAATAGGCCCCGCCTGCTAGCCTGCTCCCTAAAATATCACTGGTTTGCTCATTTCTATATATAGGGTGCAAATGGCTTTAGATACCTATTAGGTCCATAAATTACCATTCAACATATTCAACACACAAAAAAAACAGCGACAATTTGTTGTTGACAAAGGATAGCTGGACATATAAAGGGCCCCATTACCTTCAGTAGCTTAGGGCCTCATCAAACCTAAATCCGGCCCTGAGAACAACAAGTAAGCAATGCTATTTTTAAATGTTCTCACCATCATGCAGAAATAAATACCTGCGTCTTCTGCTTGGGTTTCTGCATGCTCTTCATCGGCTGTGTTTTCAAGGTCGTCTTGGATTCCCTCAAAACAAGGCATGCCACCATTGTCCCTCCGGCTCTGCCAGCTACCACAGAGATTATGCACTGTGTTCCTAGAAGCACAGAAGCACATGGGAATGGTTAGACAGAACCTGTGAATTAATAACAACGCTTAAATGCCGCTGGCGGTTTTTGTACACTCATGCCACAAGGCAATATCTCCCTGCAACGACATCTAGTCATTTCCTAGTGATTTTTTCATTTAGTAGCCGTTGTTCCAAGATTGCAAACTCACAGGACTTGAACTCACTTAGGGCCGGGTTCATACATGCATGCGCATCACCTGATGACTGTATCAGCACTCTTCAAATACAATGTCACTTCCTGGAGCTGGTTCACACGTTCACCAGTAAGTCACCAAGTGTATATTGATCATGTGCACAGTCATAATTTGTGTTGCGTCCGCTTCATGTTGTGTCTTTTCAGGTTGCGTCCCGCGGCAACCCGGAAGTACCAGAATGGGTTACTTCTGGGTTTCGCTGCTCATGCATGCGCAGAAGTGCTAAATCGCGCTTCGTGCATGCACAGAAGCACCAAATCACACCGTGCGCCTGCGCAGAAACGGCACTCTAGTTGCTTTTTTTGGGGGGGGGGGGATACAGACAGGCCTCCGGAACGGATCCTGTTCATAACCAGAGGTACCACTGTAGAGAGATCGAGGTACAAGCATATGCGCAACAGAGAAATCTGCACAAAAACATATAAAACTCAAACATTACAATTGAGCCTAAATATTCTATTTGAATATAATATGAACAAAGAGGAAGGTGCATGGGGAAATTCTTTGCTCCTGCACAATGTTTACTTCCCCACATTTTTGCTTCTGACTAACCTGGTTTCTCCATGGTTGCTAGGGAGAAACAGCCGGTGGGTGGGGAGCACAATGTTTTCTTCAAGTCCTTCATGGACACAGAACCAGAGGTTTCTAGTGTTGGAAGGGACCCTGAGGATCATCTAGTCCAGAGTTTCCCAAACTTAGGTCTCCTGCTGGGTTTTTTTTGGGGGGGGGGGACTACAATTCCCATCATCCCTGACCACCAGCTAGGGATAATGGGAGTTGCAGTCCAAAAACAGCTGGAGACCCAAATTTAGGAAACCCTGACCTAGTGCAACCCCCTGCAATGCAGGAATATGGTTGGAAACAGGATGTGTAGCTAGAGGGGTCCTTGATCTGATGCAGCACAGCTTTCCTTAAGTTCTTATGCAACATCTGTGAGTTTATTGAAATAGTGATTGAGCCATAAATGCTTACAAGAGTTGATCAATGCAAGTTGTGCACTTTCAAGCCTTTTCCTTTATCTATATATATAAAAATGTAAAAAGTATGTGGGTGTATTTCCACTTTTCACCAAAACCGCTTGACCGATTGAGGTGAAATTTTGACACAACACCACATGCGGATGTCTGAAGGTTATAGGAAAGTTTGCTAAGACAGATGTCACACCTCCGCCAGGTAAAACCCCCCAAAAACCCTGTTCCAGAACGTACCACTCAGCCAAAAGTGCATGCTGGGAAAAGAACCAGGTTACAAACCAGCGCCCTCTAGCGGCGGCTACACTGGCACTGCACCTATAAAACCTTCCCTCTCAACAGCACCTTGGCTCCCGTTTATATACTAGGCCGAAGCCTTTACAGACTAGGTCAAATGGAGGTACTGCCTCGCCTGGGTGTGGGTTGGGGGGAGGAGGGGATGGGATAGGTCAGGACATGGTGGGACCAGTCACAGGGATGAGCCGGGAGTGGGGGGAGAAGGGGGCGTGATACGTCATGGGTCAGGACAGGGGGGGGGAATCACAGGGATAAGCCGGGGAGGGGGGGAGGGGCAGGATACGTCATGGTGGGGGTGGGGGAAATCACAGGGATGAGCCACAGCAACACGTGGCAGGGCCAGCTAGGCATTTAATAAAGGTAAAATATACATTTAAGCATATTAATAAATTTGCTCTTTTTTAAAAAAAAAAGTATAACGTCACCTTCCATAACAACATTTCCCCCCTCTATAGCGACACCCATGCCTACAGCTGGGTTCCTCTTCCCTGCCATCTGGTTGGCTCTCGCCTTTCAAAACTCAGGACACAAAGGAGCATTTGTTAGCCCTCGAGATGTCAAAAAGACTCTGCTGTTAGTGGTGCAACAGACTTAACACAGCTAGTTTTCAGGAATTGAAAAGAGATAAAAAACAGTTACTGTATTTCAATCCAAGGATGCTTGAGGGAGATGTTCTGAAGAGCGTGAGAAGGCTGTAGAGGTGCTGGGAGAGAGGCTGCCTTCAGGCCAACGACATCCGTGGGGGTTTTCACAGGGGGCAAAAACTCATGTTCTGCCTCTGCTATGGAGGGGAGAAACAAACAAACGAGCTGCAGCATCATCAGTGGGATTCAGACACACCCAAGCTAAAGTGGGATTCAGACACACACCCAGCAGAGAGAGAGAGAGAGAAAGAGAGAGAAATGCTATCAGTGCATTCTCTGTTGTCTATTACACAAATACTGCCACCCATTTGGGGCAAATGAGATACCCATTTTGGCTGACTTTTAAGAAGCATTTGTGCAACCACTATGGAGAACTAGGCTAGCCTTGGGCGGAGTGGTCAACTTCAAAAATTCTCACATGCCCAGGACTGGAAATGAGCAGGCAGGCGCTGGAGGATTCTACTTTTGATAGATCCAAATAACTGCTGGCGTGTTTTTTAAGCGGACAGCAGCCATTGCCTTCACCATAGCATGCCTCTTATGGCATCCAGAGGTGGGTCTTTGTTCCCCCCCCAGAAGGCACAGCTATAATCTGAGGGCATGTTATTCACATTTGCGGCTTAAAATGCAGTGAGGTCATTCCCCAGCCTGTGCCCTGCAGCATTTCAAGCTACATTTGCATGGAGTTGTTTGCATCCCAGATGAGGCAGGAATGTCTTCACCTGATGCAGGTGACCTCTTTCTCCATCCCTGCAAACCCCCCCCCCCATCTGCACTTGTGCAATGGCTATTAGGGTGTGTTCACATTAGTACTTATTCCACATCAAGTTTTCTACAGTATTTGGACTGAAGCTGGTTAAAAGCAAGCAAGCAAGCAAGCACACACACACACACACACACACACACACACCAAACAGGAGTATTCGTTAAGAAACTACAGGATCAATATGGTTTATGGCATGTGACTTCAGCTTCAAAAATTAGCAGAGAGAGTGTGCTGGATGCAGACTAAGCACAGCAGCAGTGTGAACGTAGACACAGACATGCTTAACTAGTTGTCAGTTGCATTAAACTCTGTGGAGCTTACTTCAGAGTAGATACATAAAGGTTTGGGCTGAAGCCTGCATAGCACTGTCTCCATTCCAGAAAGCTGTCCATCAAAATTACAGGCTTTGGTTTCTTTGCATGCCAGAGTATTCTCCTTCCTTTTTTGTGCTGTTTTGCTCCCAGTCCCTAGATTGTAAAAGGTATTGTTCTACTGTCCGGATCCCCCCCCCCAATGGAAAGTTGTCCTGCTGTGTTTAGTCACCCGTGGCAACTGATACGCCCTAGCCCAGTAGCCTGATCCAGTCACCCAAGCATTTTTTTCTGTGCCCTTATCCCCAGACCCCACCAATTTTTGGCAGTAACAGCAAAAGGGGGGGATAGAGATGGCGATAGCATGAGTGAAGCGATATAAACCTCTCTGCCAGTCCAGCACCCTGACGGGGATCATAGCTGTCAACTTTTGGATTTAAAAATAAGGGACCAGCAGCCTCACCTGTCCCGGGGACAGTCTACAGCAGGCACGTCCAACAGGTAGATCGTGATCTACCGGTAGATCACTGGACGTCTGTGGTAGATCACTGACTCCCCTCAAAGAAGCTCAACAACTTTGACCTGAACCCCTAAAAAACGGGCTTTCCTCCCTAAAAAAAGCTCAACAACCTGAACCCCGCAAAATGGGGTAGATCACTGCCTCTTTTTAACTGTGAGTAGATCACAGTCTCTTGAGAGTTGGCCACCCCTGGTCTACAGTATATCTAACAATCCAGGATAGCAGCGGGAAACGGAGCCAGAATAAGGGAATTTCCAGCCATAAAAGGGAAGGCTGACAGCTATGACGGTGATACTAATCTGCCCCTCCCTGGTACTCCCATTTATCATAAGATGCTCCTCAGCTGATCTGCATGAATCAGCTGAGGAGAGGAAGCTGTGTCTTGTGTGTGCTGTGCATGTACCACTTGGGGATACAGCCACCACTGGAGAGTTTTCTTAGGTTGAATGCGGTCCTCAAACTAAAAAGAAGTTAGCAAACCCTGCTTTAGCACTTAGGCTGATGTTGTGCAATTTGTGCACAGTGAGGAAGCAGACTCTCTCTCACACACACACATACACACACACACACAAACACACAATCACAAGTCTCAAACCTATCAGAATTCTGCTTGCATTGATATTTATAGGATCAAGCCCTGCTAAATGGCTGAATTTATGCAGCACCAACTAAACCAGCACTGGTGAAATAATCCTGTCCCCTGGGGCAGGGGTGTGTTGGGGGCAACACATTTGCGCTGCTGCTACTTACTATTGTTAAGCGTGGCATCATTCACACAGGGGAAATCTGTGTCATCTTCTGCAGAACTTCTAGTCTGGTTACTATAGAACTCCCAGCGTTTTATCTGCAACTGCTGCAACCAGTATATCATGGTCTGTTTGTCGACAGCCTAAAGTTCAATTTGGGGGGGGGAATTAAATACAGGATCTGTGTAACTCAAGGAGTTGCCTACAGATACAGCTAAATTCCACAACAATAGACTTCAGCGACAAACCCAACCTCATCAGAACAGACCATGGACTTACCAAAATCCAGTATAAGGTTTTGACGCAGTGGAAGTTCGGCTTCTCTGTGCAAGCGCAGAGGCCTCATCAATGAAGCATGGCCTAGTGCAGCGGTTTCCAAACTTTCCGCCCCATGGACCACATGAAAATTGCTGAGTTTTGGCAGGCTACTTAATGCTTTTTTGCCTATTGTAACCATTGCAATTTTCTGTGCTAGATGCCGAATGATTTTTAAATTGTGTTTCGATTGCTTCTTTTGCTCCTTATATATTCTACTTCGTTGCATTCACTAAATCCAAATTGTAATGCAATAAAAAAAACAAATAAAAGTAGCAATCAAAATACAGTTAAAAATTGAATATGAATATTCAGTGTAGTGGATGTGCCATCTCCCATCATCAACCACTAGTGCCTAAACTGAGGAACTCCTTGTTGAAAAGACGTGGCCGGCATTTGAACTGACAAAAATCTAACCCCCCAAGCCTTTAGCAAGAGGGGAACCAGGTGGGACAGTCTACCATGTCTGCTTGTGTGTGTGTGTTTTTTTTCACTTACGAAACAACGGCTTGCTCTACACAAAACAATAATCCATGGTTTGTTTCGGCATGCGGTTTTTCTGAACATCCAAACCCAGATTAGAAGACTAACCATGGTTTCTGGTAACAAACCACAATTTGAAGCCATGGCTTGTTGGTAGCTTGTGAACTATGGCTTGTTTTAACTACAAACTTAACAGCCGTACTCAGCCATGGCTTATCAGGACACCCCACCACAGACATTTGCCAAGCTACAGAGGCATGAGGCAAAAGTGGCTGGGAAACAAACCGTGGCTTGTTTAATCGTCTGCTAGACAACTTGTGATCTGTTGAACAAACCATGGTTGCGTGTTATGTACCAATGCATCCAATGTAAAATGCCATGTACACTGAGTGTGCTGTCTAAAATGATAATAATGTACAAGAAAGTCTTCCCCACCAACACTCAGCAAAAGTAACATACTTGTATTGTTTTAATAATCTTTGAGGCAGAGGCTGCTAATGGTCTCGGGAGTTCAGGATACTGCCAGGAATCATTATTGTTGTCTTCTGCTTAAAGAAAAAAATCACTAGGAAATCATGTTTAAGGCAATTTCCCGAAGACAAGAGCTTTCTTCTTCTCATACTGTGAAGAGAAAATTGTGAAGTTCGTGCAACCCAAAGGTTCCAACTCTACTCAGACATTCCTTATCTTCTGCCAATATATATAAAAAAATGGGATCAGTATTTAAACGTGGCTCTGTATTAATGAAATGCATGCTAAGTTTATTATTATTATTGTCCTCCAAGAGTGCAGCCAAGAACCATTAAATGTCAGAACAGGAGAAGATTGGGATTCTGGTTAACTGAACATTCAGTTACAATTGGATGTAGCTGTGTAAACTACACCAAGATAATGCTGGCTTCTCAATGGTGATGGTGATAGTGATGTTAAAACATGTGTTAAATGGAGCAAACGATGTTTACCTCTCCTGTATATAAATGCTCCCAGTTCTTTGAACACAATAGTAAAACACTGATTATAACTTGTCCTAAATTCCTATAATTCAGGAAATTCACGGCTGAAGACTCGATGCGTTTGGGGGTTTCAGCTCTGTGGAAACCCCCAAACGCATTGAGTCTGCAGGACAAGGAATCCAAATAATTTATCCGCCAACACTAGTACGGCTGGTCTGCCTTTGTTTCCATGCTTTCAAGTTGGGCACAAAGGGTAGATCCCTTCCCGAGATCCCTTTAGGTCACCATATGAGCTCAAGTCCCATTGCATGCCCCCAACTACAACATGCACATTTCCCCACCACTAGCCCAAACCAGCCATGTATTCCACATACCTGAAGGATAAATGTTTTGCTGGGGGTCCTGATTTCAAAAACGCCCTCTTCTGCTCCCACCTTAAGATCAAAGCTAGCGCTGGATAGCTCTATGCTCCCCAAAGGGTTAATGTCCTGTGCTGTCCTGTAGTAAAGTAAGTGGCATTTGTTTTCATCGTAGAAGAACCAACGCGACTTCCAGGTCTTGATTGGGGCTTTTGCAGAAAATTTATTTAAATAGCCACAGAGTTGTTTCTTGGGGGTTTCCCTGCCAGGTTTCAGATCCACATTTTCCCTGAAAGGAGGCCCATCTCCTTCTAGGGTGCAACTGATGCCACTCTCAGTATCCTCTACTTTTCCCTCTTCGGGTTTATTGGAAGTTCCGACCGCAAGGCAATCTCTGCTCTCAGAATCCGGCTCCATACTCCACCGCAGGCCAGATCTCGTGTTGCTGGAATGCAAACAGCAAAAGGCAAAACAGCCCAAGAAAAAGTTGCTGAGAAAATAAGCATATACTACATGCATGTAAGTCCCACAGTTCAAGATATCTGCTGGTTAATAGAAAGACGCGCCTCTTGGCAAACTTCCTTCCACAGCCCAAAGCTGACAAGCACTTCTACTTCTCCAAACAGCTGCCTCACACGTACAGAGGTCATCGCGCGACTCACATGACAATGGAGACAAACCACAAGCAACGAGTGTGTGAAAAAAAATACAAATGGGTCCAGGAAATTAGCCTGCTTGCAGATGGGCTGGTTTCCACCTCTGTTAAATATCTGCTGGTCAGAATTTCCTATTCCTAAATGGCCCTAAATGGTCTTGGTCCAGTATACCTGAAGGAGCGTCTCCACCCCCATCGTTCTGCCCGGACACTGAGGTCCAGTGCCAAGGGCCTTCTGGTGGTTCCCTCGTTGCGAGAAGCCAAGTTGCAGGGAACCAGGCAGAGGGCCTTCCCGGTGGTGGCGCCTGTCCTGAGGAACGCCCTCCCATCAGATGTCAAAGAGAAAAACAGCTACCAGATTTTTAGAAGACATCTGAAGCCAGCCCTGTTTAGGGAGGCTTTTAATGTTTAATAGATTATTTTATTTCATTTTTCTGTTGGAAGCCGCCCAGAGTGGCCGGGGAAACCCAGCCAGGTGGGCGGGGTATAAATAAATAAATAAATAAATATTATTATTCCTGGAGTTGCTTGGGTAGCTTACCAGTATATAATGCCATTAATGCGCGCAATGCCACTTTTCAGCCACATACTGTCAGTTGTGGGGGTAAGGCTGCCCTTGAAAGGCATCCTGAAACTTCAACTGGTTCAAAATGCCTGTTTCCTGGGGCCGGGCTGATGCATATAACTCTGCTGTTGTCCCTCCCACCCCCAATTGCCTTCCTCTTCATTTCCAGGGCCACTTATGGGAGCTGATTCTTAAGCATTAAACAGCTCAAGACTGATGCTTGAAGGAGCACCGTATCCCATATATGTATATGCCTTCCTGTGAACTTTGATCAGCATCAGATATCCTGTTCCTAAACTCAAGCGCAGCAGGTGGGAACAAGGAAATGTTTTTCCAGTTGCTTTGGAATGCCCTCCTTACGGAAACCAAACTAGCTAAGGACATTAAGATTATTTCAGGAGGGACTGTGGCTGGCCGAGTAAGAAGCCGAGTAAGAACCCAATCACCAATGGGGTAATTTTGCTGCAGGTTTACTGAGGTTTTCCCAGCTGCTGCTTTTATTATAATCCTGCTGCTTTGATTTTACTGCTTTGGTTGCATTTTGTTGTTTCTCTTTTGATAGCTTTAAATTTTACATGTTGCTAGCTGCCTTGAATCACCTAGTTCAGGGGTTCCAGACTCTGGTCTGTGGACCACAAGCTTCATTCAGGCGATCCATGGCCTGGCCACTTTCAACATCCCCACTGATATTTAGCTGTATTGTTTTTCCCATTTCTTATATTGTATTTTCTTGTCTTTCCATTTGCTTTCTGTGGAATGCAGGCTGCGATACAATAAAATAAGATGCAAGACGGAAAAGCAGCAATAAAAACCATGACTGAAACCACGCAGCATTGAGCACATTACAATTACTGCACCAAAGTGCACAAGCATGGGCAGTGTGTATGGAGGTCCGGGGATGCCCAGACGACAAGACCCCTCTCTCGACTTTACTGATATGGTTTCAAAGGAAAGGAGAGCAACACTTTTGGCACCAGCTTGGCTGCAGGAGTTGCCAGAAGGAGGCGTACAAGGTACCATCCAATCATTTTAGGGACTCTGTAACAGATTAGCCCCAGGATGGAAGATTTATTACACCCTGGATTAGAAAGAGTTAATCCACCTCCAGGTTAACTGACAGCGCATCTTTAGGAGGCGGGAAGGTGCCCAGTTTAAAAGTTTTGGCAGTTGGAAGAGGAAGAGTGGGAGTGTGGCGACGAAGAGGGAAGAAGAAGGGTGTGGGGCCAGGATAGTGGTGGTTTAGGTTAGGCTTAGGATAACTTGATGTTAAAGCCTGACAGAGTTAATGTATAACTGTAACTAAGCTTGTAAACTTATGCATCGTTAAGAAAAGAAAAACCTATGTTCTCAAGAAAATAAAATTCATCTTCTTTTTGTGCCAAAGAGTATCGTCTTGGTTATTCCAGCAGCGTATTAAAACTCACAGAGGTGGAGACTCAGAAAAGGGCAAAACTTACCTAAGGAAAAAGGGATAGTTTGTGTCCTAGAGTCACACAGGAAGGACAGTATGGTGAAAACCTAGAGTGCCACAAGTTTGCCAGGCCAGGGTGATATGACAGGCTGATACAGAGAGGGGATCTGAGTTGAGGGAGTCCCTGCTCTGTAGGCAAGAGGTTGTTCATTCAAATAGCCCTGAGTGTTTGTGAGATCAGGCCACGAAAGCTGGAATTAGACTCTCTTTACTGAGAAGCCCAGAATTGAGGGGTTTATTTTAAGGCGTAAGGAATTGAGTGGGGATTGCTTTACCCCTGTACCCTTTCATCCCATAATTTATTGACAGCATCGGAGTTTTGTTGCAGACTCCACTCCAGATTTGTGTAGGTAGGGCTCAGTCTTTTCTTCTCCCCAAAGTATCCCACAAGGCAGCAGAGGTTTAGGATCAGAGTTTTCCTTCTCCTAGATGGGCTCCCTTCCCAGGTGGATGAGTCCCATCTGCCCCTCACATCCCTCCACTGCACCTGCAGACACTGTCTTCTTGATCCTTGGGCCTACTATTGGTTTTATCCACTCAATCCACCAGAGCTTTCTTCACATGCAGGAGAAATCCCTAACTGACTGAGAGTTTGAGACCTGGTTTGGTTGGCCAGAGCCAGAGCCATTTCCTGGGGTGTGGCTGCATCCTAACAGCTTCTACTGGTAGGAGCCACAGGTAAGCACCGAGTGCAGGGTGGGGACCAAAGGCGGACAAACTACTCAAAGAGGACCATGACATGTCTACCGGTAATACATAGGAGCCAACTCTTAGGGGCCAAGATCCCTTTGGCCTCCCATAAAATATTTGAGCCCCCCCCCCGGTTGACGGGCATTGCCATTCAAATGTCAAGTGTCGCATCATATGGTTGATTATGCAGGGCAGAGCTTACCTGCCCGCCCGCCCATATTTTATTCAAGTTGGCACCCCTGGTCCAATAATATTATCCGTTTAATGCAAAAAGGAGGTGTTGCGGAAGCTAAGAAACAAAAGCACTTACTACGGCCACAAAACGCCTATGAGAGTGATGGGATAAAATGATGGGTGGGGTGAGGAGGTGTCTCAAACAAACAGCTCAGCCACATTAGCTCTCAGTAACCTACCCCCTTTGCCACTGCCATTGGGTAACAAAAATATACAGCGCAGTTTCCCTCACCTATCACCGCCACAGGTGCCAACTCCCTGGGTACCCTGAGCACCCACAAAATTCCCCATGAAGGGGCCGGGCACCCACAAAGTTCAGTGCCAGGGCCATGCACACATTGCATGGCACCCATGTCTCTGGGCACTCCCAGTCACAGGGGCAAGATCAGATCAGAAGAATCTTTATTTGCACCAGTCATAGCAATAAAATAAGATGTACTGAAGACAGAGGTAAAAACTTAACTACAGTATAAAAAAATACATTTTGTAGGTTTACATCAATAATCAAATAATAGATCTTATTCTAATTGCCCCCGCTAAAAACCTTGCAGTTTCTTGCTGTCTCCTGACGCGGGCCGGCACTCCTACCGGTATCACAGTACAGTACCTCCATGCTGCACCTGTTGAACTGCTTTTTTCCCCTGCTGTTAAACACTACCCAGCGCAGTCCTTCAAGTAAGAAAAGTGGCGTCGGTAAGGGAGTTGGGGGGAAAACCAACCCACTCAACAGAGAAGGGTAGCATGTGCGTAAAGAAAGTACTGTACTGTACTGTATACCCAAATTTGCCCAAGCAACCAAGTCACTCTTTCAGCTCTTTACCTTCACTCGCCCTCCGAGCGGTCGGACTTCAGCAGAAGCAGCTGCGCCTGCAAAGAGCCCGATCCGCTTCCTGATCAAACGGCAGCAAATGTTATGGTGCAAGGATCGAGCCAGCGAGCAGCGGCTGTTTCCTGGTCGGTTGGGGCGGGGCGGTGCCAGGCAGTCCCGGCATGGCGAGCCGCGAAGGAGCGGAAAGCAAAACAACAATGCATTCCGCCGCTCCGCGTTTGGCGGGGGAAGCGAGAAGGCGCGCCTTGCCGTGTGTTTCTCCAAGAAATATTCCACTTTCTTGCCCGAGGCGAGGGCGATTTCTCCCCCCCCCCTGGAGAGCTCGAAAGTTTGCGGCTTATTTTGCGACTCTTTAAGCTGGTCCTAATAATACCTGGCTGTAGGTTTCTTATCCACCCCCAACCCAGTTGCCTGCGCCTGTTTTATTTTATTTTTTGCTTATGGGGAAAGGACACCTTACAGAACCAGGATGCGCAACGGCATGCCAATAACATGTCATGCGCGAGATCAAATGCTGCGCAAGCCCATCTCTTTCCTGTACAGCTGCTATAAGTCGCTGCGCTGGGCAACTTGAATGCATGCATTCGCGTTTTTGCAAGCCCGCGCGCATCGCAGATTTAATGGGTTTGCAGCCTTGATTCCCGTGATGTCACCCGTTACCAGCGAATGCCTGCAAATGGGTGATCGAAAGTGCTTTGAGGTTTACAGCAAGTTGCACAGGACTGGCGCAAACTCCTGCAAGATAAAGACCCGAGCGCCCTTGAGCGATAAATCATCGCAAGCTAGACTGTTATCGTAATTTGGAAGCTCAGATTCATGAGTCATTTATTTATTATTCTTGCAAAAACAAAAAACGAATGACATGCTCGTTTCTTTCAGCAACTTAGCTAGCACAACCAAAAGTTACGTCTAATTATCCGTTATTTAATACTGGCAAACTAGTGTTGTGCGATAAAGCGTTTTTAGCTGAGTTATTGATTTTAGGATTCCACTTTCTTTCCTACGATGCCCTTTAAAAAACAAAACAAACCACGCAAGATCACTCTTAATACCCTAAGCAGTTTCTCTTCAATTAAATGAACCCACTCCCGGGCACTAAAGGCTGCTGAAAGGGCAAGCAGGTCGCCGAAGTCTCAGACTCTGAGGCTGGACTGATCCTTGAGTAACCCCCACGCTCTCTTTAATATAATGGCCAGGATGAGATTTTTACCGCTTGCTTAGCAGAGCTGCCCTCATTTGGTTCGGCTTCAGAATGCCGCCGAGCATGCGCAGAGCCGCCCTCTTCCGGTTCGGCTTCGCGATCTCACTGAGCATGCTCGACCCTCGCTCTGCCCGCACAGTGGCTTGAATATGGCAGGCGCGCTGCGTCTCTGGGGAAGTTGCACGCGGGCAGTTGGGAGCCGCTTCTTGTAAGGTGAGCGCGCGGTGGTCGCCTGCCTGCACCCCAGAGGTAAGGGGTGCTCTCTTCCTCTCCCATAGCTGAGGAGCCTGGTTTTTGCCACTTATCACCATACTAATAGGTGGAGGACAGAATGACAGGGCCCTTGGTTGCAAAATAGTCCTCCATCGCCCCCCTCCTTTTATTTTATTTACTTAAATAGCACACTCTTTGGAGGTGCTAAAACCAGCTCTTCATCCTGGGTTCCTTTTATTGGACATTACAGTGACAGTGCTAATAATGGGTGTTTCAAGGCGGGTGTTTACTGTGGGATCTGTATTCCTCGTGCAAGCAAATTAAAACAAGGCTTCTCCCATTGATCTGTTTGTTGCAACCAGTGCCGGATTTGCGTATAAGCTAAACAAGCTATAACTTAGGGCCCCACTCTCTTGGGGCCCCCCCAAAAAAATTTAAAGGAAAAAACCTGGATGTACTTTGATAAAATACATATTTTGTTATGTGCAAATGGCTTTAGATACCTATTAGGTCCATAAATTACCATATAGCATATGTTCAACACAAAAAACAGTGACAATTTGTTGTTGACAAAGGACAGCTGGACATATAAAGGGCCCCATTACCTTCAGTAGCTTAGGGCCATATCAAACCTAAATCTGGCCCTGGTTACAACCATATAAAGCCCCTGTCTGGAAGCACTCCCAATTTTAGTTTCCCGGCACTGCTTCAAATATTTGTGTTCAAGAATTAACATTTCTCAACGCATGCTTCTCTCTCCTTTTTATTTAGGTGCCGTCCATTACTTTGATTTGGGTGAGAAGAGCAATTCCCTTTTACCCCCTTTTCAGTTGTATGCACTGAAGACAGCATGAGAAATCTAAAATTGCTGAGAACTTGGGAATGCCAGCCGGTCCGGACTGTTGGAACTCCTCAAGGCTTCTCTCTCCGTGCAGACAAGGGGACGTTATTAGTCAGTACAGAGTATGGAATTGTCGAGGTGGATCCTACCACACAAGAGGTGAGATATAGCACATGTCAATTATGGGTTTTGCATTCTAAGAACTGCTGCCTAGCTGCAGTCCATTGCCAACTACTTTCGCCGCTTCTCCATAGTGAGCCCTTGGCTTTTCATAGGGTGAGGCCTAATGATGTGAATATTTGAGCATAAAATGTTGTTGTTTAGTCGTTTAGTCGTGTCCAACTCTTCGTGACCCCATGGGCCATAGCACGCCAGGCACTCCTGTCTTGCACTGCCTCCCGCAGTTTGGTCAAACTCATGTTCATAGCTTCGAGAACACTGTCCAACCATCTTGTCCTCTGTCGTCCCCTTCTCCTAGTGCCCTCAATCTTTCCCAACATCAGGGTCTTTTCCAGGGAGTCTTCTCTTCTCATGAGGTGGCCAAAGTATTGGAGCCTCAGCTTCACGATCTGTCCTTCCAGTGAGTACTCAGGGCTGATTTCCTTCTGAATGGATAGGTTTGATCTTCTTGCAGTCCATGGGACTCTCAAGAGTCTCCTCAAGCACCTTAATTTTAAAGCATCAATTCTTCGGCAATCAGCCTTCTTTATGGTCCAGCTCTCACTTCCATACATCACTACTGGGAAAACCATAGCTTTAACTATACGGACCTTTGTAGGCAAGGTGATGTCTCTGCTTTTTAAGATGCTGTCTAGGTTTGTCATTGCTTTTCTCCCAAGAAGCAGGCGTCTTTTAATTTCGTGAGTGCTGTCACCATCTGCAGTGATCATGGAACCCAAGAAAGTAAAATCTCTCACTGCCTCCATTTCTTCCCCTTCTATTTGCCAGGAGGTGATGGGACCAGTGGTCATGATCTTGGTTTTTTTTTATGTTGAGCTTCAGACCATATTTTGCGCTCTCCTCTTTCACCCTCATTAAAAGGTTCTTTAATTCCTCCTCACTTTCTGCCATCAAGGTTGTGTCATCTGCATATCTGAGGTTGTTGATATTTCTTCTGGCAATCTTAATTCCGGCCTGGGATTCATTTAGTCCAGCCTTTCGCATGATGAATTCTGCATATAAGTTAAATAAGCAGGGAGACAATATACAACCTTGTTGTACTCCTTTCCCAATTTTGAACCAATCAGTTGTTCCATATCCAGTTCTAACTGTAGCTTCTTGTCCCACATAGAGATTTCTCGGGAGACAGATGAGGTGATCAGGCATTCCCATTTCTTTAAGAACTTGCCATAGTTTGCTGTGGTTGACACAGTCAAAGGCTTTTGCATAAAATACTTTCAATCAAAGGAAGGAATTGAACCTGTGCATGCTTTCAACAATGTATTTTATTCACTACTCCATGCAGACAAAATTTCTGGCGTTAAAAAATGTTCGGGTAGATTCTTGAGTTAATTTTGCAAGACAGAAAGCATGCGGATAATTTTTATTAAAGCTTTGTTAAATATGTGTGTGTGTGTGTTTGCAGAAGAGTGTAGATTAACACCAAAACATTCAAAGCAACAGTCTTTTGATTTCCTGCTCCCAGGAAATCCTTGCCATGTTGGTTTGTCTGCTGAAGAATCATTTCTGTGCCTCTGCTACAGAACCTCTGCATATTGCAAAGGATTCTGGGATATATTCTAGAACACACTTCCAGGTCTTGCTGGTTGCTGCTGACCAGGCTTGTTAGGTTTTGCTATGTTCATGAACCAAAAGTGCACCAGAATTTGCTCACTGTTCTCCCATGACTGCACTTTGCAGGGAATGTTCAGTTATAGTGTTTTTCACTAGATTTTCTATGCTACTACAGTACTGATCTTCTCAGTAAGGAACCCCTGACAGATTTCCAAAGGACTTCAACATTCCTAAGAAAACAAGTTTGCAAACCACTGCTTTCTATTTTTATTTTTATTATGTGTAGTGTGCCCATCAACCTCAAGGTGTGCACATTTCATCAAGTACAACAGAATTTAAATTCATCACAGCAATTAGTATAAAAATAATTAACCCATGAACACCAGCATCTCAAAACAATCAGTAAAGAGGCACTGTACAATTTCCCAGTGTGTTGGATGCTAAGCCACTGCACAGAATCCTAGTAAAAGGGTAATCAAAATATATCCGCATATTTTTGTAGATGCGTATACCAGACGAACATGCATTTTTACTAGGATGATTCCAGCAGTTTGCAGCAGCACCAGCAAATAACTGCAGTTTAACACACATGTTGGTAGTGGTCTTCCACTAAGAGCCAACCCACATGATCAAATCAATATGTTTGCATTATAGCAGGTGCTTGCCTCTGTTTTAAAGGTCACAAATGAAGTTTCTTTGCTGGCTGAGGGTTTTTTACCAGAAGATGGAAGCGGGTTCATTGTGGGCATTGAGGATTTGCCTGATCAAGAATTTGTCTGTGTGGCTACTGCGACTGGAGACGTCATACTGTGCAATCTGAACACAAACCAGGTATGGCAGGAGGGGCCAAAGTAACATGACGTTTAGCCAGCGATATGGATGTTGTAAATGGTTTTGCCTTAATCTTGGCACCAACAGAGTTTTTAGCCTTTGCTCTTTTTTGTTAGTGCAGTATATGGATTTCTTGAAATCTGTTGCACGTATGGGACGGGGAGGAGTTTGCCAAATGTAAATTGTCACTGAGGTGTATATTACCACATACAGTGGTACCTCTACTTACGAATAACTCTACTTACAAATGTTTCTACTTACGAACAGAGCTCCGTCCGCCATCTTGGATGCGGTTGAGATAGGATTTTTTCTACTTACGAATTTTTAGATAGGGTTGCTTCTACTTACGAATTTTTTCTCCCAATGCATTCCTATGGGATTCGACTTACCATTTTTTTCGACTTACAAATGTGCGTTCGGAACGCATTAAATTCGTAAGTAGAGGTACCACTGTACATGTACCGGTAATGAGAAGCAACAGCCAATGACAGCTGTTCTTCCCAGAGAAACGCCAAATTTGAGCTTGATTGTAATGGTTTAACATACTATTTTTCTTAACATAAGATTGATGAACCTTGCAGGATCAGCCCATTGTAATCCAGAATCCTGTTCTCACCACGGCCAACCAGATGACTATGCCAGGGCAGTCCAACTTTTCATACCAAGGGGGCCACAATAGTACTTCGACATGGAGCTCACACACCACCCTGTTGCCCTGGAGGGGGAAATGACACCTAAGCAAGGTGCTGGGCTTTGGGAAGTAGGTGCAAGGCTCTGGCAGGGTCCTAGTAGTAGTAGTAGTAGTAGTAGTAGTAGTAGTAATAATAATAATAAATGTATACACTGCGCATCTGGCTGGGTTTCCCCAGCCACTTTGGGCAGCTCCCAGCAGAATATTAATAATAATAATAATTAAAAAGCGATAAAACATCAAACACTTAAAACTTCCCTAAACAGGGCTGCCTTCAGATGTCTTCTAAAAGTCAGATAATTGTTTATTTCCTTGACATCTGATGGGAGGGCGTTCCACAGGGCGGGCACCACTATTGAGAAGGCCCTCTGCCTGGTTCCCTGTAACCTCACTTCTCGCAGTGAGGGAAAGGCCAGAAGGCCCTCGGAGGAGGAGGACAGTGTCCGGGCTGAACAATGGGGGTGGAGATGCTCCTTCAGGTATACTGGGCCGAGGCCATTCAGGGCTTTAAAGGTCGGCACCAACACTTTGAATTGTGCTTGGAAATGCAATGGGAGCCAATGTAGATCTTTCAGGACCGGTGTTGTATGATCTCGGTGGCCACTCCCAGTCACCAGTCTAGCTGCCGCATCTAGAGCACTTCCACCTCCTTCCCAAAGCTGGGAAAGCACGAACAAGGCTTTGGGAAGGTTAAAAGGAGACGCTAGGATCCTGTCAGAGACCTCGCACCACCTTTCCAAAGCACAGCGCCTTGTTTACCAACTTTGGGAATGCAGTGCAAGGGCTGTGGATGTGTCAAATGTTGCTGAAGGCCACAAAAAAAGGCCTCAAGGGACATATGTGGCCCTCGGGCCACCTGTCGGACTGCTGTGCCTTATGGGAAGCACCTAATTGCAGCATCCTTCTCCCTACTTGTGATTTCCGGCAACTGACATTCAGAGGCATGCTTCCTCTGTAATCGGAGGGAGTACATCACAACCTCGGCTAGTACCCTTTAATGGCTTTATCCTCTATTTGACACTGTCAAATCCCTTGTGAAGTTGTGTCAGGCTGCTGCTAAAAGGCACAGGAGCAGCAGCATGAGTTAACACTCTTCAATCTTTTTGCAGTTGGAGTGTGTCGGGAGCGTGGACAGTGGTCTGACTGTGATGAGCTGGAGTCCTGACCAAGAGCTCGTTCTCCTTGCTACAGGTGTGGAGCAACATTCTGTGTGTTGGCCAATCCTGTCAGCCTCGTTCCTTACCTTTTGATCCATTGAAGATGATATAACGCTGACCCATTGCAAAACCCTAATAGGCCTTGGGAACTGTGCGCTTTCTGGGTTAGTGTTACAGGTTCACCAGTGCTGGCTGTGAATCTGATTCTCTTCTTCACCAAACCAACTTCCAAGCCTGGCTTCAGGCCCTGGTTTGACAAGAAAACCTGCTTAGTTGCACGTTTAACAGTTGTCAGCATCAGTGCGCCCGTAACACTAAATCAGTATGATTTAGGGCGGGGGGGGGGGGTTAATTCTGATAAGAGCAAGAGGGATGGGAAGCACATACAGTGGTACCTCTACTTACGAATTTAATGCGTTCCGAACGCACATTCGTAAGTCGAAAAAAATTGTAAGTAGAATCTCATAGGAATGCATTGGGAGAAAAAATTCGTAAGTCGAAGCAACCCTATCTAAAAATTCGTAAGTAGAAAAAATCCTATCTAAACCGCATCCAAGGTGGCGGACGGAGCTCCATTCGTAACTAGAAACATTCGTAAGTAGAGTTATTCGTAAGTAGAGGTACCACTGTACCTGTTTCTGAACCAAATTGCAGACCAAAGTTTTCTTTGAACCAGCATCAGATCTGCACAAAGTCTCTGTGTCTGTGAGGTCCAGAAGCTCCTACTGAAAGCAGACACTTTTAATGTTTAATGGCAATACAGAAATAATAACTATTACAGTGGTGCCTCGCTTAAAGAATGCCCTGCTTAACTAAATTTCCGCTTAACGAAAGGTTTTTTCGAGCGGAGGTTGCATCGCTTAACGAATGGTTTTTCCCCCGGCCGCGACTCGCTAGACAAATTTTGTCAATTATTTCCCCCGGCACGGAGCGCAACTTCAGAGACCTCCGAAGTTGTGTTCCGTGTCAGGGGAGGCGGGCGAGAGGCGGTGGCGGGGGGGGGGGAGAAGCTCTTCCTCCGCCCCCGCATCTGGCCGGCACGGAGCGCAACTTTGGAGACCTCCAATTTTGGAGGCAGGCAAGGCGGTGTCTGGGAGAAGAGAGCTTGTCCCCCCGCCGCCTTGCACACAGCCGACATCGGAGGTCTCCGAAGCCCCGTTGCATGCCGCTGCCAGTCCCCCAGAGCCTATAGGAACGCATTGATTAAGTTTCAGTGCATTCCTATGGGAAACTGGGACTCGCTAGACGAAAAATTCATTACACGAATTGACCCGTAGAACAAATTAATTTCGTCTAGCGAGGCACCACTGTATGTTAATTTTTTGCTACTGTTTTGTCAGCTGTTCTTTGAGTTTAAATGTCTTTGCCATGTGCTAACTGAATATTATTTTTTAGAAGACTTTAAAATATTGGGGATCACGTTTGTTAATCTAGTTCACTTATAAATCACTTCATATGAGGCATCCCAAAACGATTGGAAGTTTAATCACATATATAAAACAGTTACTTATATCAAAACAGTTAAAACTGCATATATAAAAAGATTAAAAGTATATATATAAACACATACATAAATTCAAGTCAAATTCAAGACAGTTGTCAACTGGGCTTAAGCTTTTAGAAGGCTTGTTGAAAGACATGGTTGTAGCTTAAATCTCTTGTTTTATTTATACAATTTATGTTGCACTTAATGTGGTAGAATGTCTAGGCAGGTTGCATGAAATGTACCAAATCCAAATAATAAATAAACACCGGGGCAGAGGCAGTATCGGACAATGTCATGTAAGACTACAGCCATATTTGGTAAATATCAAGTAAGAACTGGGGAGGACTATGTAATAGTAATGATATAAATAAAACAGTGGTCTAGGAAAAGAGAATGCAGTGCTATCCCAACAGCCACTGAAGAAGGGCTGGAATTCTGTGGTGTGATAAGTAAGTTATATTAGTTCATCTTGGCAGAGCAAAAATGTCTTGATTTTAAAGTCCATTGCTGCTCACACTATGACACAGGTCAGCAGACTCTCATCCTGATGACGAGGGACTTTGAACCTATTACAGAAAGCCAAATCCACCAAGATGACTTTGGAGAAGGTGAGTTGGTGCTGCAGATATGGGATGCTCAAAAAATGCACGGCGTCAGTTTTAAAAATTGAATGAAATGCATAGGCAGAACCAAATGAAAACTGAAATTACCGCACCAGAAAACTGGATCCAGCTGCTCATTTGGGCTGCTACAAGGTTGGAAGGGACTTGGGAAGACACCTAGTTCAACCCCTGTTCAGTGCAGACTCTACAATGCAGGATGTGGGGAACCTCAGGCCTGAGGGCTACATGTGGCCCTCCAGATAACTATTTAGCCTTCAGCAGCCCTGCTCCATTTTCTTTTTGTGTGTTTATTTTTGCCTGGCTGGAATGTGTCCCCGAAATGTGATAAATCCTTTTAGCCTATCTGTGGATGGAGAGGTGTAGCCCCCTGTAAGAGCAGATATAATAGAGAGTGATATTACATTTATGTGTGAATCAAGACTTCATAAACTCTAAGGCAGGCATCCCCAAACTTCGACCCTCCAGATGTTTTGGACTACAATTCCCATCTTCCCCGACCACTGGTCCTGTTAGCTAGGGATCATGGGAGTTGTAGGCCAAAACATCTGGAGGGCCGCAGTTTGGGGATGCCTGCTCTAAGGTCAACTGCTGGTCTCCAGCGATGAAGCTGATATCAAGTGGTTGGCATGGTGACTTGTAAAGCTTGCAAAAGATTTTGAGAACGAGAATGAAGTCTTGTGATGTTTGATGGGGTGGGCAATACATTTTTGTCAGATTGTTAAAATGTCACACCACAAATGCTGCTAATTGTTTACTTCTAGGAAAGTTTATTACTGTTGGTTGGGGTAAAAAGGAAACCCAATTTCACGGATCGGAAGGCAAGAAGGCAGCTCGCACCAAGCCAGTGGTACTGTATTCATTATAAATATTGGTTATGTATGTACACAAATTGTTATTATTATTATTATTATTATTATTATTATTAATTTGTATCCCGCCCTCCCCGGCCAAGGCTGGGCTCAGAGCAGCTAACATCATAAAGACAACACAATATGCATAAAAACAGACATCAATTAATCAAAATACATCTTAAAATTAATTCAGACAAGTTAAAATCTGGGCAGGTGGCAATTATCAGGTTGGAATTGAGAGTGGTTAATACTTACCAGGACCAACTGTTTCCACTGATCATACAAGGACCTGTGAGTGGTTTGGGGGCCTCCTTCGGGGTTGTTTTAGACAAAGGAAAGTCAAACTGCATCCTGCCCAAAGGCCAGGATAAAAAGTATACAATGGCAAAATGATGGATATAAGAAAGGCACCCCCCCAATTGAATTGTTCTTACTGGAATACCTGCATTAAATGAGATCACAGAGCTAGTGTGGTGTAGTGGTTAGAGCGTTGGATTGAGGTGATCCAGTTTGAAATGTCCACTCGGTTGTGAAGGTCTCTAAGCCTATTCACACACTGAATTGAAGAAAAGGCCCAGTTTGTATATCCCATAGTTATTTGTTTACTCTGAACATGAGGATGGAACGACAAATCACAGTTCCTAAATTAGTGATATGTTCATACTGGGGATTTTGGTTTGGTTTGGTCTAACAAGCCATGATTGCTCAGCAAAGAATGGTTTCATATCGTGGTTTGATTGGGGTTGAAGCAAACAGCAGCTTGTAAAGCCAGAGCGTCTGGTTTGTTGTTGTTGTTCACTATGGTTTACTGTGTCATGCGATTGCAGCCAATCAGAACAGGCCCTCGGTTTTTCAGTCTCATCTGTGGGAAAACTAAGCTAGCAACCAAGGACCGGGGTGGGGTGGGGCGGTGACTAGGAGTAAATGGCACACAGCCACCCGCCTCTTGCATCTCGGTTAACAGGAAGTGCATCATCATTTATTTCCCCAGGAAGTGCTGCCTGCTCTGCCATGGGATGACCGTAGACCTCGAATCACCTGGAGGGGAGATGGACAGTACTTTGCAGTGAGTGCTGTTTGCCCAGAGACAGGTTGGTATAAGTTCAAAACAATAAAATGTTGTTGTTTTTTTGCTTTAAGAAAACCCGCGACACCTGCTTGAATAAGGTATTAAAAATCATATTTTAAAAAGTAAGAATACTCTATCATTATCACTGTTATTTACATACATTGTTAAGGTACAGTGGTACCTCGGTTTAAGTACACAATTGGTTCCGGAAGTCTGTATTTAACCTGAAATGTACTTAACCTGAAGCGAACT